>NC_071571.1:150882441-151185732 GCF_024509145.1 Vidua macroura | reverse complement strand
AGGAAAGGAAAGGAAAGGAAAGGAAAGAAAGGAAAGGAAAGGAAAGGAAAGGAAAGACAAATCATACAGTGTAGATTTAGTTGTCATTTTTTTTCTCCCAGACATAGGATTTCACACCAAAATGCAAAGCACAGCAGATCTTCATTCATGTTGCTTTCTACTTTTTTCAGCAAAGCTAAAATTCAAAGGGAATCGTCTGACCTTAAAAGGGTTGTTTTGCTCTGCCAATCTCAGTGCTGCGTTTTCAGTAGAACTCCCAGGTACTGAAAGCAAAGCCCTTGTAGCACTGACAGTCTCTCTCTCAATTTACTTAACCTTCCACAGTCCTCCAGGAGTATGGGCTCCAACAAGAGCATTCTTGAGGTACAAAATTTTGCTTTTTAGTTCACTCAACACACAGAGAACCATTTGTTGACATTATCTGCCCTGTATCTTCAGGAGAGACAGCGAGTCATAAGTGGAGAGGTTTGCGAAATTCACTTCCAAAAGTCAGGGAGGCAAACAAGCAGAGATAAAACATTCCTGACAGGACTAAGTTCAATATTACAAAGCAGAGAGGGGAAAAAAAATCAGAGAAAATGAATGCATGGTGGGATTTAAAACTAGAATTGAATAAATTAGTTTCTCCAATACTTGTATATTCCTTTATGGAGAGTTTAATTATGGTTAGATTATTAATTTGTTAAATGATTAATATAGGATTACATTAGAACAGACAGATTTCTCATTACAAATTTCTTGGTTTATTTCATTTCTGCAATATACAGTGCCAAATCTTGGAATGTCTAAGTTCTGTTCTTCCTGAAGGAAAGGGAAGTTTTATATTATTCCAGAAAAACATGCAATATTTGTTTGAAAACATATCTGGATACTTGGACTACAATTTGGACACTGGAATTCCATTTTCCATTGTTGAACTATGCTACTTATATCCAGTGAATCTTCGGAAAAATTCTTTACTTTTGTCTTGTTCAAATATTTTCTTTGCAAATTGAAGATGCAATTCATCTGATTCACTCTGTTTGCTCTTTAATTATACTGTAATTTCTTTGGGGGATGTGTGACAAGATGACACCTTGTTAAGAAAAAAAAATAGGTAAATTCATGTTAGTTAGCATACAAAGCTAAAATCAAACAAAATCTGCGTGGTTTTCATCTTCTTTTTTGACAGCAGAATAACATAAGTGATGGAATTGTAATTGCTGTTTGGTTTAGTCTAAAAGATCTTGTGGCAAATTATGATCTGAACTAAGTCAGACAAAATGCTGGGAGAATTTTTGCCAACCAAAATTCAACCCAACTTCTTTAACAAATGATGGTCCACAGATTGACTGCCTCCTGAGTGAAATCCATGGCTAGGCTTTCCAGGAAAACTCCATGAGTTCCCACTCCCCACACTGTCACAGAGTCATTTAAATATGTCAGGATTTCCCATCAGGGAAGTGCCCATCTCTTGATGTGTTGAAACCTGAGAAAGCAAAAGGTAAAAGAATTATCATCATTATTATGTTGTAACCCAGGTGGAAGAAACACCATCTGCGTGATGCCAGAGCTTTTGTCTTTAGAAAAACACATTTTTCTGAGCTTGGTTTGGGATTTGGGAGACACAGTTTTTAATGTGGGCAGTCTTAGGTGACTTTAGCAACCTTTCTAAGAAAACATCTGCATCTTAAATTGTGCTGCTTTGCAGAGGTACTTGATAAAACTTGGGTAGGAGAAGTAGCCATTTCTCCCCATTGGTGCAGGAGAATTCACGCACCTTTGGCCAGGTCAAAGGAGAAAATTCAGGGACAAAGAGGAGAATCCATAAGGCAATCTTAACCTAAACATGGAAAGCAGTGGGGGAAAACATTCCTGTGGTCCTGTCCAGTTTTCACTGGCCCATATTGGTGTAGATTCCCATCTTCATGATCTGATCTATTTCCTGTATAGAATTACAGAATTATTTAGGTTGGAAAAGACCCTGAAGATCCTTGGGTCCAACTGTTAACCCAGACCTGCCAGGTCCACCACTAACCCATGTCCCCAGGTGCCACATCTACGCATCTTTTAAATCCACCCAGGTTTGGGACTCTACCAGTTCCCTGAACAGGGCCTGTGGCAATGCTTGACAACCCCTTTTATGAAGGAATTATTCCTTATACCCAATCTAAATTTCTCCTGGTACAACTTGAAACCATTTCTGTCCTTGTTGCCTGTTCTTTGGGAGAAGAGCCTGCCCCCTACCTGGCTACAACCTCCTGTCAGGGAGTTGTAGAGAGTGAGAAGGTCCCCCCTGAGTCTTCTTTTCTCCAGGCTGGGCCCCCCCAGCTCTCTCAGGCCCTCCTGGTGCTCCAGACCCTTCCCCAGTTCCATCATCCTTCCCTGAACATGCTCCAGCCTCTGAAAATGTTTCTTATCATGAGAGGCCCAAATCTGTCTCCAGGTTTCAAGGTGTGCCCTCACTCACCAGTGCCCAGCACAGAGACAATCCCTGCCCTGGTTCTGCTGGCCACGCTGTTGCTGATCCAAGCCATCATGTCCATTTGAAGAATTACTTCACTTTCTGTGCACTTTAATGTCATAAAAACTGGCCAAATTCCTCAGTGATCTATGTATGTAAGCTGCCTGCATTAAGAGGGAAAAAAAAAAAGGAATAAATGTAATAACCATTGAGTGGATTATTTTCAGCCTCTAATATGACGTTGATTTAAGCCTCACAATGAAAATATAAGTGAAGAAACACAAATGAATTTGCTTACATAAAATCTGCGTATTAAAAGCGATAAGCAAGGCCTGAGACAAACATTTCTGCAATTCCTCTTCTTTGATCACTTCTTGCCTGGCTAGGTAGGACATCTTGGAAGTGACTGCCAGAGCCTCAGCAGCCTGGCAGTGGGGGATGGCAGGAAAAGGGTGGGCATGTCATGGGAAGCAGATCCACATCTCCCACCCCAGGTCTGAGCCCTGCCTGGCACACAGCAGAACATGGAAAAGGCATCTCCAGGGCCTGGTTCATTTTCTGTCCTGGCACTGGGACTTCCACCAGATGGGAGATGAAGATTTGTCTTCCTCTTTGTTGTCCCACACACCAAGCTGACCTCTGGCACTCTGCTGATTTCATCTATTCCATGGCAACCACTTCAGCTTCAATCCTTTATTAAAGGACTGATGGTATTGAGAACCAGAGGACAGAGTCTCAAGCTGCACCAGAAGAGATATAAGTTGGATATTAGGAAAAAGGTTTTTTATGGAAAGAGTGATAAAGTACTGGAATGGTCTGTATGGGGAGGTGGTGGAGTCACCATCCCTGGATGTGTTTAAAAACAGACTGGATGTGGCACTGGGTGCCATGGTTTAGTTGAGGTGTTGAGGCTGGGTTGGACTTGATGATCTTGAAGGTCTCATCCAACACAGTCATTCTCTGTGTGTGAATTTGTACCATGCCTACAATGGTACAAATTTAAGTACTGCAATAATACTTTTTAAGTACTGCAATAAGAAAGATTAACAGTATTTATTATAAGTGCACATGTATTATGTGTTCCATGGGGCTTCTACACATCCATGGCCTTTAAAACATGGATTCCAACTACAGTTCTACCTATGCCAAAACAACACGAAAATTATTACACTGCAACAGCAACAAAAAAATTTAAAATGCAATAACACTTTATTATCTGCAGATGGAGTCACAAGAAATTGTCTTTATTTGGCTACAACTGTTTTTACTATAATTTCCCCCTCATCTCTCTTTCAGAGATCATATTCAGAGTGTAGGTGTAAGGATTACAACCCTTGCTAGGGGTATGCAGGGAATGCATGGAGTGGAAACCAGAAGCTTTTAATTCATGGGTTGTTCTATATTGGAATTACTAGACTAGACACTAGAAACTATAGGTCAAAACCATGTAGGGATGTGTTATCTGTATTTTTCTGTGTAATCTGTTTTTAGAGACCAACATCCATTTGCTAAATCAGCCACAAAAATATTTTTTTTATGATAACATTCAAGAGTTTTTAGATAAGGAAATTAAGCTGATGGCATGCATGTAAAAAATCAGTGAGCTCTTTGATATGTTATCACTTGGAAAGTGAATACTTAATTTGTAAAAGCTGGAGATTACAGAAAACACTTAGAAGTGGATAAAGCACTGGTTTAAGGGGAGATGCTGAGATATGATCAGTAGCTGCTGGATTTGAATTGGCAGTGCAAACTGGGACTGATCTTGTTCAGGATTTTCACATGTTATCCTAGCCTGCTGCTCAGTCAGGAGGTATTGGGAGTTCAGGGGAAGAAAAAGATATCACAGAGAATACTTTTACCCCTGCTAGTGAAGCTGCAAATACATTTCCTAACAGAAAGTACCAGGTTATTCACTTAGGGACTAATAATTTTCAGTGTAAAATGGTATCATATCAGCTGAAATTGAGACAGAAAAGAGCTTGTACGTTCCAGGGTGGGAATAAATTATTAATGTACAGGTTCCTGAAAAGACATATGTGGCCATAAGATGTGTTAGACAAGATATTTCTGGTGCTTAGAGGGACTATTGCCACTGCACCAGACACTGTGGGGACTTCAATGAGAGGATTGTGGGTCATTCTGAGCAAAAAAAAAACTGAGTTCAGGCAAGAGCAGAGGGGACATGATGAGGAGAGGGGGGGTGTTACCTGAATAAAGGCATTTTTACCTGCTGCAATCTGCAGCTCAGCACTGAAATGTGCTGGCTGGCTCTGCATGGGATAGCTCAGATATTGCAAACATTGGCAGTGCATGGACAAAGTTCCAGCATGGAAATTCAGCTGTTTACCTCCCAAACACCAAACCCAGAGCTCCTGCTGATACCTGACACTTCAGTGAAGTCACTCAGAGCTGAGTTTGTCTCTATATGACACCACAGGAGGGCTAATGAAGGGCTGAGGGGAGCTGTTTATCCCTCAGATCACTAACACTGGCAGAACAAACACTTACACCACACCCATGAGTAAATTCATGCTGAATTTGGATTGAGACTGTCCAGGGAAAACAATCTGACTCAGGTTTAGGTGTATTCTGATCAGTTGCAGGGGTCAGGGCACCAATGCAGGTTCCTGATTCAGTGTGTGCACCTAAAAAAAAATCATAGTAATGAGCACATTTCAAGAAAAGTTTTGCAGCTTCCCCTCTGCAGTTCTTAATTCAGGACTCTACACTGCTCCTGTGCTCCCCATATCACAGAATCATAGAATCATTAAGGTTGGAAAAAACCTCCAAGATCATAAAGCCCAACCTTTAACTTAGTTTTAGTGGTATCTGGGACCTGTTGTGGAACTATTTCTTACCACTTTAATTCCTTTATATGCCTTTAAAGTAATAATGTTGCATTATTTTAAGCACAGTGAAATATCCAAGTCTGATTACATTACACAGTTCTCTTCAAGAGGAGGAGATTGTACTTAAAAATTTAGGAAAGCACCTTCTTCTTCTTAATATTTTAGTTTTAACTATTCACAGCTCCTGAGAATTGTGAATCTGTTCTGCCACCAGCTGTTCTTGAACTAGCCTAGAGAAAACACAGCTCATATCCACGACTTTTGGATTATGTTTGGTTTGTTTCTTCACCTGATCCAAACCCAGCACTTCAAGTAAAAGAATCAGACACCTTTTTCTTCTTTGCATAATTTGTTCATTTGAAAATTCATCTTACTTTCCTGGCTGTCATATCTGTGTTGCTTTTGTTTAGGATGCTTTTCTCTGTGCTTTCCCAACTCCCTTGTACTTAGATTTTTTTCAGATTTCAGTGCATCTCACCTGTGCATTGGATTCCATGGGTACGACTTCAAAGAAGGCCATTTGTTTTATTTAATGATGCAATTAAAAAGGGATCGTGTTTATTACATTAGTGCACACATCCATGTCAGATTTGTCTCCAGGAGAATTGGGATCATTTGTCTCATTTGGGACCAGTAACTTTACACCTCAATTATTCTGTTCTGTTGCATAAGTAACATTGCCAGGATCTCTATTAGATGGGGACACCAGGTGACTTAAGGAAATTTAATACCCTGGCATTTCCAGCTGCACAGCACTTGGCCCTGTTATTAATCAAGGCTTCAGAGCCTTATTCATCTCCTGATTAAAGATTTCAGCAGAAGGGAATCACGCAAGCTTTAAGTACAGTATTTTTAATTAGGGACAAGTTCAGGGTATCACTATGCATTACTTCTTTAGTCGGTGTAATTAAAGAGCTGATCTGTAACGAGCCCACTTGGAAAAAATACCTGTCTTTAAATCCTAGCAGCCTGCTCTGAAAAAGAAAAAAAAAAGTGGACCAAAAGAAATGGAACAGTAAATCTATCCCTCAGAAATACAGATGGGAAATTTCCTGTGGTTATTGTGACCACCTTAAGGCTAAGTATCTTCAAGGAAGGCAGGTCCAGACACAGGACACAGTATGCAAAGCACACTCAGCCCTCACACATACTAGAAGAGAGTGGAGAGTCACTTCAGTTTAAAAAACAGTTTATGAATTATCTGTGAAAAGCATCAGGATCTGCTGTAACTAATTTACACCATCTAAATATGATTTGCCTGCTTTAAACTAAGTCATCTGTGCTCCTAGTGAGAAAAGAAAGACTCCTTCAATAAGGAATTCATCCTACCCTGTGATAAGTGTTTGAGATTGGTTATCACTGCAGACTGTGATGCAGCACACAGGCTCTAGAAACTCAGGAAAGAAATTTGTTCCACCTGCCATCAGAAGCCCCTCTGGCTTGAATCTATTAATAATTTCTGCAGTGGCTGCTGCAGCTTTCTTCGGGCTGATGCTTCCCTCAGATTTCCACTCTCTCTTCACAAGCTTCTTGCACCATAATAAAACACCCCTTCAAGATGAACCACGTTGGGTTTGTAAAGCTTCCATGGTCATAGAACACAACTGCAAACAAAGGGTGTGTGATACAGGACTGAAATGGAAAATTTCCCCAGAGGGATATGGATTTCAGTGGAGATAACTTATTTAAAAATTACAATCCCATTATTATGGGGAGCACATGCACCAAGCCCAAAATAATGTTATTTTGCTAATTTATCTACTGTTTCAGAGATTTATTTATGCTAATTTATCTACTGTTTGCTAATTTATCTACTGTGACAGAGATTCATTTCCCATAATCTGTTTGGAGCTGACCTTGCGTTCTAGGAACCATCAGGGAGTTTTGGGTCCTTCCCAATTCTTAGTTCAAAGGTTCTCCAGTCCTAGAGGGAATATAAATTTAATCTAATCTTACAGTCAGGTTAGAGCAGCTGAAAAAGCCTCCACACCTCAACTTCCAATTAACACCTTTGAGATGAGCTGCTAGGAATGAACACTCGCTGTTCCCAGGTTGTTCCAGCAGGAAGAGTAGCAGGGACAGCACCTTGGCTGAGGAGGCTCCAAGTAAGACCCAAGCAACAATAAACTCCCTTTTTTTTTTTTTTTTTTTTTTTTTTTTTTTTTTTTTTTTTTTTATGAAATAAGGTATCTAACCTCAGATGTAACTGCTTTTAGTGGATGCTCACGGGCTAGCTGAAATGTCTGAAGGTGCTGGCTCATGGAGAATGGTGGAGAATGGCAGACTGGCTCTGTTGGATATACCCTGGGAGTGAATCCACATCATGGAAAAGCTTATCTGGGAATTCACCACTGCTTTTTTTTACAGTTGTTATTTGCAGTCAGTCATTGGAAGTAAAACTAATACATCCATGAGCTTCAGAAAAAAGATTTTTTTTTTTCATTTTAAAGCTCACGAGGCTCTGAAATTTGTGATTTGAATGACTAATAATGAATTTAAAATGCTGCATCAGTGCAATGTAATGTACTGATTGTCTAAAGGCGTTGATCAGGTTAAAATCTGTTCAAGTTGGCTGGAGTAGCCTGTCATGACAGACTGTAGGTCAGCCAGGGATTGTATTAAGTTTCTATTAATTTTCTGTAAAAGCAAATACCATGTGAAGATACAGCCTAAACTCTATTTTACTGAATAATTCAATAGAAACATGATGTCCCATTCAAATTTGATCATTGGCTGGTGATTTCATAGAATCACAGAATAATTAAGGTTGGAAGACTTTTAACATCATTAATCCAACCACGAACCAAGCAGCACCACCATGTTCACCGTTAAACTATATCCTCAAGTGCCACATCCACACATTTTTGAACACTTCCAGGGATGGTGATTTCACTGTGTTTTAGTTCTGATTTAATCTTTAGAGCTGTAGGATAATAGTCTGATTTTCTGTCCTCATCAATGGCAGAAGGGGCTGTGCTGGCAGGCTAAAGGGCATGTTGAGTGTTACTGCAAACATGGAAGGCACAGTCATGGGCACAAATCAGCTTGATTTCCTTGAGAAAATTGTCCTTACTGGTGTGGAAAATAATAATTTAATTTATTTCCTTTTTTTTTCAATTATAAAAAGGTTTATAATTAAAATGAACTAAATTTTTAAACAAAATCCAATGGCACATTAAGGGAAAAACATTATTTACCTCGCTAGGCAGAGTGCCTTCAATGGCAATCATTCCTTTTCAATTAACCAAAATTACCTTAGGGAATTAGTATGACAGCTGCAGGAAATAAAACAAGAATGAGAATGTACTGAGAGAGTACAGCAGGAGATCAGGACCTGCCTCAAATTTGGCTGGTTTGGGTAGGGTTTCTGCATACAGCATGCATGACCATGTTTTGAAAAAGTTTACTTCCTTCATAATTTCAGTGGGGAGAACAGCAGGGACAGACATGTGATGATACATCCCTGACACCACTTTCCCTATCTGTGGCATTTTCTTAACCATGCTAACCATGTGCTTAATACTCTCTGATGGAAATATATTTTTTTTTTTCCATTATTTTCCCACTCCATCTTGCAACCTGCTCTAGTGGAAGGTGTCGCTGCCCTTGGCAAGAGGGTTAGAACTAGATGGTCTTTTAAGGTCCTGTCTGTCCCAATCTGCTGTATGATTCTGTGCTTTTACTCATATTTTTCAACCATGAAGGCATTTAGCATCTACTCTCTTGCATAGGAACAATTTCCACAGTCTGGATTATTATGACAGGGAAAAAAAAAAATCCTTCATTGTCAGAGTCACCATATGACACTTTCATGTCAAGGTCTGATTTTCTTGTATAAATTATCTGAGTGGGGGAAAAATAAACCACACCAAAAAAAAAAAAAAAAAAATCTTCCCAAAATCCCTTCAACACCAGCAGGTTAAAGGAGGGGATTCTGCCCCTCTGCTCCACTCAGGTGAGACCCCACCTGCAGAGCTGCCCCCAGCCCTGGGGCCCAGCACAAGAAGGACATGGAGCTGCTGGAGGAGTCCAGAGGAGGCACCAAAAGGATCAGAGGGATGAAGCAGCTCTGCTGTGAGGAAAAGCTGAGAGAATTGGAATTGTTCAGCCTGGAAAGACAAGGATTTGGGGTGATTTAATTGCAGCCTTTCAGTACCTGAAGGAGATGGCAAGAAAGATGGAGAGGGACTATTTACAAAGGCTTGGTGTAACAGGACAAGGGGCAATGGCTTCAAACTGTCAGAGAGTAAGTTTAGATTAGATGTTAAAACAAAAAGTCTTTACTTTGAGGGTGGTGAGGCCCTAGCACAGGTTGCCCTGACAAAGCTGTTGCTGCCCCATCCCTGGAAATATCCAAGGCCAGGCTGGATGGAGCTCTGAGCAACCTGGGATAGTGGAAGGTGTCCCTGCCCATGGCAGGGGGTTGGAATGAGATGATTTTTATGATCCTTCACAATCCAAACCATTCTATGATTCTGTGATCACCACCACCCTCAATTTATCTGAAAAAAAATTATGGAAAGGGGCTGATCCTCACACTTATTTGGGGTATAAAAGGTATTGGGGTAAATCAGGCTGCACCCGTCCTTGTGAAGTTGAGTCATCAGAAGAGCAATAACAAAGGGCTGTATGTGATGGAGTTTGTCTGTGAACCATCAATAAGGTTATTCCATTAAGACCTGGAGTTTCCTATGCCTGCTCATAGGCTCATGCCCAAATTTTGCTCTTTTTATCTGTGGATAACATGGCCAAGTCCATTATCCCAGTGCAGAAATGGGAGCTAGGCCATGGGTGCTACTAAGGTTTCCTCATGACAAAAGGCAGGAGGAAATATCAGCGTAGAAGGAGAGGGAGAAAGTAATAAGTGATCCTGAGGACAACAAAGAGGTGAAATGTAATATTCCACATCATGCATTTGGGGATGAATATTAAAGAAAATGATCCTACTATCACGTAATTTAGCCCATATTATCAGAGACAGCAAGAGGGATATGAGCCAAGGATTAGGATGCCGAAGAGCTGAATTCCAATCTTGGCTCTGCAAATGGCTTGATGTATGCCCTTAGGCAAATTCTCTACCTTCTCTCTTACAGCTTCTCTTTCTGCATTAACGGGATAATAATATTTAGATGAGCTTTGCAAGGTCTAATTAGTTAATGATTATAAAGTGCCTGAATATGTAAAGTGCAATGCAAGTGCAAGGGATTATTATCATCTTCGAAATAATGAAGAATGTTTATTAGTTAGTTATTGTGATTATTTCTTTTAAACCTCTTTATTGCTAAGTGCATAAGAGGCTGTCAGCCATAAAGTGGGTTTTACAAAGGGATTTAAAAGGGAGGGTTGGAGGAATGGTTTGGAGGCACAGATGTAGTTTTAACAGGGAGTTTTAACACTGTTATCACTCCAGTTCCTACCTTAATATGACAGCTGGTAGTCCAGATTGGAGAGCAGTGAACAGCAGCATTTGCAGCCTCTGGATGGTGTTTTTCTTGCCACATGTGTTCTGTGACCTTGCACTGGCTGCTTTTTGGGTACCGCTGCTTTTTAACTGTGCAGTGCTCTTCTTACTGCTCTCTGCAATCAATTAAGGGCTCTCTGGGACACTCTGATGAGAGGAAAGAGGGGTGGCAAAGCAAAACAGACTGTTGGGTCAAGACTATGAAGTCTATGTCTGTCTGGGAGCTGGCTAGGAATGCACTGACAGAATCACAGAATAATTCCATTTGTGGCATCCCTGGAGAAAGCATTGTCCAGCCCTCTTCTCAAAGTAGGGTCAGCTAGAGCAGGTTTCTCAGGGCTGTGTTCAGCTGATGTTTGAATATATCCAAGGATGGAGACTCCTCTTCCTCTCTGAGCAAGCTGTTCCCATGTTTGACCACCTTCACAAAACAAGAAGAATGTTAAATCCTGTGTTTAAATGAAATTTATTCTATTTTAATTTCAGAGGCCCATTGCCTCTTTTTCTCTCACCTGTCACCCTTTAGGGCTTCCCTTCAGGTACCAATACACGTGAATAAAATACACCTTAGACTTTTCTAGGCTGAAAAATCCCACCCCATGCTGGTGTGTGGGACTATTCCTCCCCAGATGTAGGACTACAGACCTGGGACACACAAATCCAGAACTGTGAATGAAAGGGTGGCTTCATTTTCCACATTGTTTAGCTCTTGGTTTGGGTTTGGTAGGTGATGATTTTTTCCCAGGGGAATGCATAAGGTTGGTTGATAACTCAGGCTGAAAGGGACTTCAGCAGCTCTGGAGAACAAACTCTAGCTCAAAACCTGCTGCCTCTGTCCCCTGAGTCCTACATTTGTGCACTGGAGCCTGTCAGGAATTTTCTTCATAGCCAGACTCGTGTTCTGATATGTCTGATTGGTTTTTTGAGTGTTGGGATGCCCCATTGCCACCATTCTTGTACTTAAAGGATGCTGTCTTTAAAACTCTGCTAGATTTTCTGAACTCCATTCCCCTTCAGAGTAGCCTCACGTGGGATCCACTGACTGGTTCCCTCAGCAAATCAAAACATGTTTTCTTGAAGTCTGGGGTTTGCATTGGGTTCCTCTTTATCCTTTCAGGATTTTGAGCTACACTAATTGAGGCTCACTGCAGCCAAGACTTCCTGTGATTATCACCTGTTTGCTTCATCCAGCTAAGTCCACCTGCACCACACCTGGAGCTAAGATAGGGATAAAAGTTGCCCATTGAGCTGGCTGGACGCTGGACACTTTGAATCTGCAAACCTGCTTCCAGAGTGTTTAGGAAAAAGCTAATTTATGGTGGTTTTCTTTACTTGGTCCTTTAGCAGGAGCGACAGTCTAAGTTCCACACAGCATCACAATGAGGAGGTTTATTCTCACCAGCCCAGGATCTGTGCAGCTCTTTCTGCATGGTGCAGACGTGTTCTACATTTTCCCTAGCATCCTAATCCTCCTTGAGCACTTTGCTATCAAAGCCCCTAAAAGTATGTTAATGCTTAACCTGTAAAAGCTCTGCTAATCTTTCTCCTGCCCTCCCACTATCCCAAACAGAAAACTGCTGACAAGTCTCAGGATGAGATAAACTGGCTCATGAGGGTGAGGAGATGGAAAGAGACTTAAGCTGACAGGCTTGATCTCCTCCTGCCACCCTTTTCCTCCAGCCAGCCCCCAGAGCTCCAGCACAAACTGCACGTGGAGCAACTTGTACATGACAGCACTGCTCTATCCCTCCCATGAGCTTCTTAGGGAAGAAACTGGATTTATTCCCACTTCCCTGAACTTCTCTTCTGGCAGTGCAGCCCATCCCTGTGCTCTCACTGTCAGATGGTGACAGTGTGATCTACAGGCAGCTTCTGAGGGGGAAACTAAGCTTATAAGTGCCTTAAAATTTCACATGGAGATGGGTTTTCCATTGTAATAAGAGCTGACGGTACCTTTTTGTAATCAAAATGCAAACTCCCTTCTACTGCTCAGTGCTCAGGAGCACAATTGAGAGTGACAGAATTCATTACACAACGGAGACAGATGGAGTACTTTAAAAAGAACCATACATCAAGAGCGGAGGTCTGTGAGTGTGTAGATAGTGGGCAAAAAAGCTTAAAAACTTCAATCCCCTCCATACTGCTGAAAATTACCAATCTTCTTATCTTGGCAAAACCTTATTATGCAAATAGTTGTCAAGTGGAACACTCAAATTGGCAAAATTGCTTTATTGTAGTACTTTTTACACTTCTTCCAAGAAAAGTCTGTTTTGCTGGCGTGATAAGTAAATGATTGATTACCCATGCTGGTCTGGAATAGCAGGGTGGAAAATGATGTAGTAACACCGTCAGTGGCACAAACTCCATTTAAAAAGGGAACACTACCATTTTTGAAAGGACTTCACCACTTGAAAATTGCCAAGTCAGTACCTCTTCCTTCTACTTAAACTGAAAAAAAAGTGAGTAAACAGATTTTTTTCAGACACCAAATGATTCAACACTTTTTCTTGAACCATTGTGAACTTTGGTTGTTTTTAAGCAAAAAAACTTGCCAGCAGTTCTTCCCTTCCCAAAGTAGTAGAGATTTTAGGGTTTTTTCCTTCTTCTGAACAGTTTTTCTCTGTGTACAGCTTGGGATACTTCAGTCTCACAGTTGTGGACTCTGCTGTGATGAATTGTGTTCATTACTTTGACATAAAGAGAATTATTTCATTGGATTTTTCTTGAGAAGGCAAGAACTGGAAATGGCTAATGGAGCAGAACTGCAAACTCCCTCTCTTCAGAAGTGTTCAGCTCTTCTCTCCAGAGCTGGTTGAAACCAGCTGTTGAATTGTGTGCACAATATTGCCAGGTCCACTGTGATCAGATTTAGTCAATGCTTGGCTTAGTACTGAATAATAAATGGCACTGGAGAAGAACCAGATGAAACATAAAACTATTTGATATGGTTATGGCATTATCAAAGTGATTGTTTATCATTAAATCATAGAGTGGTTTGGGTTGGAAGGGATTTCTGAAGGTAATCTAGTTCAGTGTCCTTGCCATGGACAGGGACACCTCCCACTAGATCAGGTGGCTAAAATCCCCATCCAATGAGGCTTTGACTTCCAGGGATGGGACATCCACAATTTCTTTGGACAACCTGTTCCTGTGTCTTGCCACTCTCATTGCAAAAAAAGTTTCTTATTTGTGTCAGATCTAAATGCACCCTCATTTAATTTAAAGCCATTGCTCCTTGTATCACTACAGTGACCCCAAAAGTCCATCCTCATCTTTCTCCAAGTTCTCTTTAGGCACTGGAAGGCTCCAAAAAGGTCTCCCTGGAGCCTTGTCTTCTCCAAACTGAACACATAGCCTCTCTCAGTCTTTCTTCATAGGAGAGATGTTTCCATCCTTCTGATCATTTTTGTGGCCCTCCTCTGGACCCACCCCAACAGGTCTTCCATGTTCCAAATCTTTCATGTATTGGGGACCACAGAGCTGGGTCTCACCAGAGCAGAGCAGAGGGGCAGATTCACCCCCCTCTCCTGCTGCCCACCCTGCTTTTGTTGCAGCCCCTGTCATGGGTGGAGTAGGAGCTTCAATTTATTAAAGAAGCCCTGAGGCTGAGTCATGAGGTGCTAAAAAGACCCCCTGGCTTTCAAAACCCTTCTCAGAGAGAGGAGTTTAGGGACAGGTGGATCCAGTCTTAGCCTCAACAGTTTAAGTTTGGAAACTTTGTCCTGCAAGTTTTAATGATGGTAAATCAGCTATATTTATGAAAGATGTTTTATTTATTAAGATAAATGGACAGAAGATCTGAATCAGAATTACTGCACAGTATAAAAGCTAAAACCAATAGGGTTTAGCTATAAAACCAATAATTGACTATAACATTAAAGGGCAAAATGCACTGTATTAAAGGAATAATGTTAAAACAATCATATATTAAAACTAGCAAAAAAAACATTAAGGAGAGGGTGATGTATGTCACCACTCCCCCTTCATTTTTGGGGTACTTCTCCCTCTTCCTCTCAATCCCTGGGAAGCAACCATGAAGAGTTGTCCCAGTGAAAAGCTCCATGTTCTTTGAGGCTTATATGGAAGAATCTGACATTATGGAAAGTATTCTGGACTTACAGGATAACGAAGCTGCCAGTCACATCGCTTCAACAGCTTATCTGTCAAACCTCACCTCAGAGGGACAGATGTGTCCTTGAAAATAATCAGCCAGAGTGGCTTTTCAGCAGATTCAACACCAAAAATCCCCCCTGGTGCCTCAGGTAACTCACCACGGACAGCTTGTAGTGTTTGTATCTCCTGACGGGGTTCCAAGCCAGGCAGATAAGATTTATCAGGGTGAGGCATCCTGCCACACCCACAATACAACTGACAGCAACTTCACCCTGCTGGGTGCTGGCCAGCTTTCCATTCACCAGAATCCCCAAGTCTTCTCTGCTCTCCAACTTCCATTCCCAGTCTCGTGACACTGGGGGGATTGTTCAGCCCAGGTGCAGAACTTCGCCCGTGGCCTTGTTGAGGTTTGCATGGGCCCCCATCTCATTTATTTATTTATTATGGGAGACAATTCTTGGAAGAACAGCCGTGCTGTTCACAACAGGTGGCCCTGCTGTCTGCAAGAGCAGATGGGAAATGCTAATGATGTATTTACAGGCAGATTCCACCTGCCTTCCAGGGCCGTAAGGACTCCTGGTGATGGTGTTGGGAACACTCTGGAGTGTAGATCACTGGAGCTTGCAAGCAGTTCTGGAGCAAAGAGAAGCTTCCTTGGCTCCAATTGTTTAGTGGGGGAAAAAGGAGCCTGTGTCTCTCCTTACCTCCCACCTGAGCTGCTGTAGGTGACACTGAAATGAATGAAAAAGAATCCACACCATTCTTTCCCAGAGCAGGGAATGGAACAGCAATTGAAAAATGTGCCTGTGGCTTGACAGTACAGAAGCTTTTTGGAGGGCAAGTGGTGATCATTTCCAGGAACATGGAAGCACTCTAGAACTTTACAGACATGATTTAGATATTTTCACAGAGTTCTGCATAACTACAAAGACCATAAAGAACATTTAAGCTTCATGAAGACGCCTTGTTGCACCCTAGGTGACACAAGCTTTTCCTCTTGAATATCATAGAATGGTTTGGGTTGGAAGGGACATTAAATATCATTTAGTTCCAACCCCCTGGCATGGGAAGGGATGTCATCCACTAGATATGTGACAAGGGATGTGGTTCTGGGTCCTCACTGAAGTCAGGGAGGGTTGGTGTCATGAGACATTTTGCCAGTTATTCATGAGATCAATACTTTACCTTCAAAGAAAATAGTGTGGTGTTAGCTACCTTTACCAGAGAACTAATAAATGCATTTTGTAATTATAATTTCTCAGCAGATGAGTTCTGTTCTTTACACATCCACAAGGATGTTTTGGTATCCTTTTTTTTTTCTCTCCCCAGTGCAATGCACTCTGTTATTAAATGTAGCACTGTAGACAGCACCACTTAAGAAATAAACACATTCCACCTGGATCTACCTAAATGGTGTGTTCGTAGAGTACTTTATCTGACATGTAGTCTAAATATAAACAAATTATCTTGAATGACATATTTTATGGATATATTTACATAGAATTCATTTACACAGTTTTGATAATTCTGTTTGGAAACGGTGCAGCTCATGTTCAGGGCAAGTGCAACATCTAGGCAATACAGATGTTTTCCACCTGGCAGAAGCACACAACCTAACTGCATCAAATATTCCCTTTTTTGAGTTAAAGTGGTGAAATTTATACTTCTGAAACTGCACAAAAATTTAGTGTAGGTCATTGATGATGCATGGATTTTCAGAAGCAATTAGAAGATCTGTCTGATTGTTTATACCCCAGCTCAATTACTTGTCCATTGAATCTCATAACTGTGTTTTTAAAAAGTATTTATTATTCCAACATGTTCAGGCTTAACCAGCAAAGCAGATTCAGAAATTAGATCATTTTTTCCAGTGGTTAATCAACCTCCCAAGCACCACACCTTGCTTCTAATTAGACTATAATTGATGATTCCAATTACACTCTTTTTTGTTGTCTTTCCCATTAGCTTAAAGAATCTTGTAATAGATTGCCTTTGGTTTTTTGTCCCTGGATTTATTTAAAGGTTTTAATGTTCTGTCATTTGCTGAAAAAGAGTTTTATAAACCTTAAATAATTTTTGTCTTCTGACCCATGTTGTGTTACTTAGCATCCATTTTAAACCAGTACTGGAATATATTGAACATTTCTGTACCAATCTCTTCAGTGTCTCACAGCCATGAAATCAGCCAAGGTTTGCATCAGACCCGTGGCCACATGACTGCACCAACATCTCATCTCGAGCTGTTTATCTGCTTTGACTCCAAAATCCTCTGCACTCTTTACATATTAAAATACATTTTCCCATTTCCAGTGCGTATATTTGCAATTCTCAGATGTTTGGATTTACATTTATCTGCATTGAAATGCTTCAATTTGTTTGACTGGGTCTCTTTCATCATCTCTGTTGCCTTGTGTTCATTGCAGCACTCTGAGCACTGGTGCAAAGATCAGAAATGTCAGATCCAGTGGCTGTTTCAGAAAACCACCTTAGAACTTGTTCTGTTCAATGAGTTCCTCAACAACAGCATGAAGAATTGGAAAGCTTTGTGGATATGACCATGTCCCAGGACATAGATTAGGCGGAATTATTGATGGTCTCAGACTTTCCTTTCCTTTCCTGAACTTGGATTCCTTAGTGATGTCTATACTGGTAGTATGCCCACATCTTTATCTGAAATGGAAATGTTTTAATGGTGTCCCTGCCCATGACAGGGGGGGTTGGAACAAGATGATCTTTAAGGTTCTTTCCAACCCAAGCCATTCCATGATTCCATGGAAATTTCTCAGTGCTTCATTTTCCATCATTGTGTTCTGGGCTGTGGAAGTCAAGGACCTCATACTTGCCAATTGGGCTGTTAATCACCTTCAGCAATCGTGGGGTTTTTTTGTTTGGTTGGTTGGTTGGTTTTTGTTTGTTTGTTTGTTTGTTTTTCCCTAATTTCAGAATGCAATGCAATTAATCTAAATAATTTATGTTTTTTTTTTTAATGAAATAAATATATGTGTATATATAGTCTTGTACTGGCCCAGCCTCACACTTTAATTCATTCAGTTGAGTCCTGTGTTGTTGCATTCTCTTGGGGTCAAACAGCACATTGCAGTTACTTGTCTCACTGCTCTTGTGTTTCTTTTCTTTCATTCTGCCCCAAATCCCCAAAACCTTTTTTTTTAGCCAGGCCAGGAATTGTTTCTACTGGTGTTTGTAGCTTTTCTTTGTAGTGTCTAGCTGACTTTACAACATATTTGTAGTACATTTATATTTTTAAGCTCCATCTCTTAAGTAAACGAGGTGTATTTATCAACTTCTGTCACAATCTGTCATCACTGAGACTTGGGGATATCAGACTCAGGTGGGGCTTGGGTGTCCCTCGTGGGGATTCCAGACTATGGATCTACCATTTGTGGCATCATTGTAAGAGAATTAAAGAACCATTCTTTGGTTTGGAGGGGACCTTAGAGATCATTCAGTTCCAAGAGCTGTTGTCATCACTGCAGGGACATTTCCAGTCTGGGTGTAGAACTAGAGGATTGCAGAGAACATTCTTCCCCCATTCACAGGACAAATCCTTCAACTTCCAGTTGCTGCCCAAGATTTGTCACTGAATCAGGATGAGGTTTTAGCTGAAACTGTCAATTTTTGGATGTGAGATCAAGGCATCCTCACCAGTTAATGGACTGTTCTTTTGAACACACTAAATTTTCTTTCTTATTTTCCTATTTACATGGTTTCTGCTGTGATTTTTTTCTCAGAACTTTCTCAGTTTCAGGAGATGTGCCCTTTAGAGGCACCAATTACATACATAAGATGGTACTGATTGAGAATTGATTCTGTTTTTCATCTTGGATGTAATCAAATCATGATCACTCATCCCTGGGTGCCTACAGATTTCCAACCCAGTAAGTAATTCATCTATATCACTCATAATCAGGTGCAACCAAGTCATTTTGCTGTGGCTACAGTAGCCTAATATAAGAAGTAGCAGCTGCTGGTTTTATGCATTAATAGTGACTCTTTGCAACCTTAATCATATTCCTCACAAATTGAAATTTGGCTTCCCAACATAGATTCTGGTTTTAATTTTTTAACCTTCTCTCATCAACAGGCAGGTGTTTAAGGAGTAACTTCATTTTCTTTGTTTTATTTGATAGTTATAACAAATCCCCATGTCTGTGTCTGCTTAGTAGGACTGAATTTCAGAAATGTGTATTATTTTGCAGTAGTGGTTCAGAAATAATCCTGACATTCTTAATTGTTAATAATTATTTAATAAAAAGCAGTGCCTTTGATGAAGAGCTCTTATTGCTGTCCTTTCCACCCCTCTCTCCTTTTTGAGCCTTGTTAAAAAAGAAAGTACTAAACATCAGAAGTGGTTGCTTTGACTTTCCGGGAAAACTGAGGGGGTGAACGTCTCAAAATGTGCTCCCAGCTCACTAAACTGCCAGGTAGAGATTAAATCCACTGCCCTCCTCTCCTCATGGGCTACCTCCTCACCTTCCAAAGAAAGGGCTCAGCATCTGCCAAGGTGCAGAACTGTGAATCTCCACAGCAGAAATGCCTGTACACACATCACACACAGCAGTGTTGGTTCTGCTGTCAGACTTCAGACATGTCATTTTATTTACATGAATCTCTGTCACCCACTGAGAAGCATTTTAGAATTCAGCAATGTCTTACAGCTGTTGTATCTCAAATTACCTTGGCTGAGCTGCTGGGGAACAGCTGGAAACAAACAGGAAGAAAGGGGGGGTAGGCCTCAAGTTGCACCAAGGGAGTTGAGGTTGGATATTAGGAAAAACTTTTTCACTGAAAGAGTGGTCAAGAATTGGAACAAGCTCCTTAGAGTGGTGGAGTCACCTTCTCTGGAAGTATTAAAAAAAATGAGTCCATATCTCACTTTTTGACATGATTTGGTGGGTGTGGTGGTTTTGGGTCAAAGGTTGGACTTCATGATCTGAGAGGTTTTTTTTTCCCAGCCTTAATTTTCTATCATTCTACAAAAGATCAAGCCCGTTTCTTAACCAGAAAAGTTTGGTCAAGAAGAGCATCTTAATTGACTGTCCTGGTGCAGATGGAGTGTTGAACAGGCCATGAGCTCAGAAAACCTCTCCTTTGATGTGTTATTCTCTTGCAATGCCACCCCAGTGTCACAAGAGATGAGGGATCAAATGAAAATGCTCTTGTCTATATTGCTGGGTTTTTCTCCTGAAATACCTGGATTTTGGAGCCTGCTTACCCAGAACTTCTATGCTCTTAAAAAAAAAAAAAAAAAAGACAATTTAAATCATCCACTGAATAGAGATGCAAATAATAAAATGAGCTGGTCTAGGAAAAAGAGAAACCTCCTTTATAAACCACACAATTTCTCACTTCTCTCTCACCACCACACCCACACAGTCATTTATTGATTTATGGCAGTTACAAGTTGACAATCAACAGATCAACACCTGAGCCCAGCTAATGAGATTAACAGAACTAATTACAGAGAGATGGTAATTATTGCAGTTCCACTGTTTTGAACATCACAGGCTGATGCGTCCAAAAAGACTCCAGTTGCAGGGATTTTACAAACTGTGTGAATTTGAGAAATTAAAAAAATGCTACATATGAGATCCCCACCCACTTCCCTTTGTAAACTGCTGTTCCAACAGGAGGTTAAAAGGATGGATTTGTTTTTATCTTTTCATTAACATGCAGGTGCTAGGTACTGCTAAACTTGAGAGGTAAAATCACTTTTTTTCTTAAGATGGTATTTCTACATAAGCACCCAAGGAGGAACACCTTGGCTTTTTCTGAAGTTTTTAAACCTAAAAGCTGTGAGGTGATCTGTTCTTAATGGCAAAGTGCTCTGAGGAATTAAGCTACTAGTTTGGACAATTATCAAAACCCCAAAGTATTCCAATATGATGCTTAGCTGTGTGAAAAACAAACAAATCATGAATAATTTCCCCCCACAAATCTTTTGATACAATTTCTGCTCCATTGAACAGGCAGAGTAAAAGACGTAGTTTTTTGGGTTTTTTCCCCTTCTTGGAAACATCATCTTTGTGTCTTTCCAGGATGAAAAAATAACACTACATTCACCTGCCTGCCATCTGGATTGTTTTCTGAGGCTTATTTAAAAAAGAAAATAAATGAAAATGAGGAGAGGAGAGGAGAGGAGAGGAGAGGAGAGGAGAGGAGAGGAGAGGAGAGGAGAGGAGAGGAGAGGAGAGGAGAGGAGAGGAGAGGAGAGGAGAGGAGAGGAGAGGAGAGGAGAGGAGAGGAGAGGAGAGGAGAGGAGAGGAGAGGAGAGGAGAGGAGAGGAGAGGAGAGGAGAGGAGAGGAGAGGAGAGGAGAGGAGAGGAGAGGAGAGGAGAGGAGAGGAGAGGAGAGGAGAGAAGAGAAGAGAAGAGAAGAGAAGAGAAGAGAAGAGAAGAGAAGAGAAGAGAAGAGAAGAGAAGAGAAGAGAAGAGAAGAGAAGAGAAGAGAAGAGAAGAGAACTTTTGGAAGGGAACAAGGTTAAGATCTTGATGCCCAGAGCATTACTGAAGCCACAGCTCCAACATCCCTGGCTATTCCTTTCTCCCACCCCTTTGCACCAGTGGCAGCTTGTAGAGATGACAGCTTGGCAATATTGTCATGGCCTCAAGGTTCCTTGCAGGATGAGATATCAGATGTTAGTGAACAACTGGAAGGCAACAGCAGTCCCAAATTTACAGCTCCCCAACATCCTTCATGGCCATTCACCGTCCTCTTTGCTCTGACATTGCTGGGGCAGACTCCCATGGTTCACATCACAGGTGCAGCTGAGCTCACCTGCTTGCTTAGGCTTTTCCTCCTGTTTTTCACATGCTTTTACTAACTGGAGGGCTCCTGAAGGAGGGTGGGCTGAGACTTCAAAGCAGAAAATCTTTTTTTCAAGAGCAAAACCTCCAGGGAAGAAACAGTTGCCTGTGAAGGCAACATTTGCTTCCACCGTTGTTTTTTTTTTTGTTTGTTTGTTTGTTTTTTTTTTTTTTTTGTTAAATGTGGAGATGTGAGCATAGGCTAAAGTTCAGGGTGTCAGCTCAGTCTTTGGCCTTACTACTAAAAGACTGGAAGCAGTGTTTGTTCTTGATCTCATTAGCATTTTATCTGCTTGCTTCAGAGGCATGACTGCTGTTTCCTGCTTTTTCATGTTTTTCTTGGCTGGAGAAATTATCTGAGACCAGATCCAAACAGGACCTTTGCCTTATAAAGAGAAATAAACAGGGAAAAAAAAAAAAAAAAAAAAAAAAAAAAAAAAGAATTATTATTCCATCATATCTTTGCCTATGACAGGTTCTTCCTCAAATAGAATCATAGACTCAAAGAAAATCCTGAGTTGGGAAGGACCCACTAGGATCACCCTGTCCAAATATTGCCATGGTGAGCTACAGGGTCTGCAGAGGGATCCGCAGACTGCAGCTGTCATGGGGAGCAGGACATTGCATTTCACGGTGTTCCAGAACCATTCCCTGAAACTCTAGGACTGAAATCCAAGTTTTTCTCCAAAGACCAGAATTAATAATTCTTAATTTTCTGTCAGCTGTGGCCATTCTCACTCTTAATTTTCTCTTTTTCTTGCATTTCTCCCTTTTATACTCCACTGTAAATAAATTGTATGAATATGGTATTTCCAGAAACTGCATTATTTGCTGTTTAAGCAATTAAATTCTGCCTAACCAAAGAAGGAGGTGTCTTCTCTACAAGGCATCCAGTATCCTGAGAACAGAAGTACTTTAGATGCTTCATTTCTCTCTCAGATGTGATTGAATTTGGCAAAGAAGTTTTGGAGCACTTGGGAGCAGGAAAAGGACTGACAAACAGAATACCTGCTTTCCTGCAAATTACAGGCTACTGACAGCTTTAAAAGGATATGTGTAGAAGGACAAAAAAAGATTTAAAAAACATGTAGCTTCAGATTGAATTTTTATCTGTCAGCAATGATCCCACAGATAATCTGATAAGCATCAACTGTTTGCAACATTCACTTGTAGAGCAGCATTTTGGGCTATTTATTCAGGAACGCCCTGATTAGATTACACCCACAATTTAATAAAGAATTTTGCTAAAATTTAGCAGGATTATGGATTTTAAAAAACCCCAACTCAACAGTGAGCTAAGCAAAGCAGTTCATTGACATTCCTAATCACTCCTCTTTTAAATGGCAGCCAGCTGCTGCATGGCTTGAATAAGAGCCACAGAATGGTTTGTGTTGCAAGAGACTTTAAAAATCATCCAGTTCCACCTCCTGCCATGGGCAGGGACACCTTCCACTATCTCAAGGTGCTCCAAGCCCCATCCAGCCTGGCCTTGAACATTTCCAGGGATGGGACAGTGCTCTGGGCAAGCTGTGCCAGGGCCTCACCACCATCACAGTAAAGAATTTCTTCCTAAATCTCTCCTCTTTCAGTTAAAAAACATCCCCCCTTGTCTGATCTACCTATCCATTTCAAAAGTCCCTCTCCCTCCTTTTTAAAAGCCCCCGTAATGTACTGGAATGAGGTTTCCCGAAAGCCTTCTCTTCCCCTAGCTAAATAATCCAAATTCTCTCAACCTATCCTCACAGCAGAGGTGCTCCAGTCTTCAGAGAATCTTTGTGGCCTCCTCTGGGCTTACTTCAAGAAGTCCAAACCTTTCCTGTGTTCAGGAGCCCAGAGCTGGACACAGTGTTCCAGGTGGGATCTCACAAGGAATCACCTCACTTGATGTGCCAGGTCACTCAAAACACAAAAAAGACAAAAAATTTAGATGTTTTTTTCTATTGTTCAGGCTAGGTTGGATTTCAACAAGGATTTTTCCTAGCTTCCAACAGACTGTTTATTTGCATCCTGACAGAGAAGCAGGCTGTAAATCTGGGAATTTCCTAAGAAAATAAGGTAAAGGAAGCAACCAGGTCTTGGCTATAATACAAGGTAAAATGTTGGAGAATTTCACTGAATTGAATTGGAGAATTTGTGGAGATAAATTAAATAAAATGCTGGAGAATTTCTAAATAATAAATAAAAGCAATAAATAAAGTGCTGGAGAATTTCTAAATAATAAATAAAATAAATAAATTAAATAAAATGCTGGAGAATTTCTGCATTGAAACCCCCAGAAGGTAAAAAAAACTCCTGTGTGCTGCTCTTGTACCTACAGCAGTGCCAGATCCATTTTGGAGAGAAGTCACAATTAATGGCTTCTTCTGCCCAGCTTTGGTTAATGGGTGCTTTTGCCTCATCAGACTTCTCTGACAGCAAGAAAATATCTCCAAAATGGGAATTTGCGCTCTGCTGAGCAGTGCACATGATCATTTTTTGTCCAATATTTTGCTAAAAAGGAGGGAGCCAAATTCATCAGCCATGGTGTCAAATTTTCCTTTAGAAATTTGATTCTGTGTACTCCATCCATCTTGAACTTGTTTCTGGCAGTTACACAATAAATTCATCATATTTCTGGTGGAAAATTTTCTCCGTCCAGCTGTCAAAGTAGTGTTGCCACTTCTGGTATGATTTTTTAGCACTCTGTCATGAATAACCTAAAATTGTACTTTACTTTTAAATATATATGTATATTTTCCCCTTTGGGGAATAATTATGTAGTCTAATAGAACTTGGTGCTAAAGCTTTTTCTTTCCTCAAGTTTAAATTGCGTTTTTTTTTTTTTTTTTCTTCAGAGGCATAATGTATTCCTATTACCCCTCATGGAACACTCTAAACTATTTTCAGCTTACACTTTAATTTCTAGCTTTTCCCACCCCTACTTCCCCACAACAATTTCATCACCTTTTTTTTTTTCCTTTTCTTTTTTTTTTTTTTTGCTTCAAGTTATTAACAAATAAAGACTTGGCTCCATCAGTTCCTTGACATTTTTGCAGACATTCTGACAACAGATTGAATAAATTATATTATCCAGTGTTAGCCAGAGTAATGGCCTATTATGAATGGAGAAAAGCAACACCAGGTGAAGGCTGGCATTTCTGCTCCTGCAGCACATGCATTGGATGCTTTATTGAATCCTGTGCTGCTGCAGCAAGAGCCAAACAATGCCTGAGTGCCTGAAGGTGGTGGAACTTGCCCATCCCTCTGACCTTTTGCTGTGTGGTTTCCATGGGAAGGTCTCGCTTTTTCTCCAGCCCCCTCTTTTTATCCCCAGCTCAAGACCTCATGCAACACATTTTGGGTCTCAACATGCAATGGAAGCACAAAAAATCTCTCCAAAGGAATCCAGATTTCCCCTTCCCCAGGTCTGCAGCAATCACCAAGTTTTTCAAGTGTCACCACACCATCAGCTGTCAACCAGTGTCATCCAATAAAGTCATCCATGATTAATTATTCTTAAATGACAGCAGCATATTGAAACAAGCTGATAGCTGCTGACAGTGGAAATCCAATTAACCTGAATTACTATCTTGATTGTGGCCCAATTAATGTCAGCTGTGCCATGTCAGAAGTGAAGGCTTGGCTAATATAATTGTTTAATTAATTGGTTGCAGAGATTAGTTGATGTGGGACTGCCTTTACACTACTTTTCTTATTTTCTCCCCTCCCCCTGTGAACATTAAATTTGAGGGAAAAGTATAAACAGCTTGTTGTCTGCAGCTTTTTGCTTGAAGTGGGTAAATGAAGTCCTATCTTAAATCCAGTTTGAAAGCTCACAGAGGGTGTAGGGGAGCTTTTAAACTTCTGCAAAGTCTATTGTGGCCCTTTGTTTCAGTGAATTTCACTGTGCCCCATTGCTGAGATCCAAAGGGATTGTAAGGAATTTCTTTGATGCATTCAAACTGGGATATGATGTAGTTATGAATTCATGATTTCTCTGGCTGTTAAAGCACATCTAGTGAACAGCAGGAAGGGTAGTAATGGTGAGGGGTGGATTTATTTGTCTTTAGAAATAGAAACTTGACTCAGAGGTGGCTGGGGGTTTGTTACTCATGGTGTAATATCTGCCTGGTGCCCTGAGATTAGTTTATCTTCTGAGACCTCTTGTGCAAAGACTATCCTGCATGACAAATGAAAGAGCATTAAGAAATGCATTATGACTTATTTTAGGAATGACTCATGAAGGAAAAGGGTCTGTTGGTGGCTCCTCCAGTTGAAGCACATTACAGTTGCTGTTACCACCATCTTTGCCATATCCATTTCCATTCCTCCATCTCTCCTCTGGTCAGCTTTCAACAGCTATAATGCATTTAAAAGTAACACTTCCATTCATAATGGTTGTAACTCAATGATCCTTGAGGGGTTTTTCAGCCTAAATAGTTCTATGATAATATGGTTGTATAAAGGATGAGGTAGAAGTGCAGAAAACCAACTGTGGTCTAACTGTTGCACTGAACCACTTACTGATAATAAGTTGGAGTTTGTGAACTAGAGCAAGAGAAAACTTCCCTTGATCTTCACCAGAAACTTTAAAATATTATTGAAAAATACAGACAGGCTCAGACTGATTACCAAATAAGAGGATTATAATGAGAAAAGGATCTCTAATGACTTAAAGGAGCTAGCATTAAAAAGTTAAACTTGGTAAATTAATATGTTAAGTACAGAGGCTCTGACAAGCAGTGAGGGGGAAATATACACACATCCATACGGATATCTATATGGGTCTTTCCCTACGTGGAGCTCAACTATTTAAGCTCTTGTCATAGATGCCAGGAGAAAAGGGATGGAGAGTTAAAAGCTTTGATCAACTGCGTGTAAAAAAAGCTGGGACACTTCACAAGTTCAGAGGTTCCCTTCACTTCTCCAGACTCTTCAAAAATATCTGGTTACTTCAATGTCAACCTCAAAAAAATTCCGTAAGCGGGACCTCCCTGGAGATGTCTGTCTTTGAGTTGTTCTCCAAATAGCACCAGGGCATAATCTCCCATGGAGGTTTCAGTTTAGGTGGAAGTGCTCAAAACTACTTTAGAAACTTTCTCAGAGCTTCAAACCACTCATTCGGTCCAGTTTTCAGGACTTTGGGAGAATTTGTCGATAAGTTTGGGAGGATTTTCAGATCAGCCTTATCCTAAAAAGTGATTAATGTCCTCATCTTCTCAGCAGTGTAGGAGAACCACTCACCATGTTTTAAGAAAGTTAGGTCATAACAAACTGAACTACATAAAACCCCCTTTTAACTTAACTTAGTCGGCAGTTTATTGATTTGTTGTCTGTGCACCTCTAAGAATATTTTCTTTAGATGGTGTGTTACTTAAATTTCTTGGCTAAAAGTTAGTTATGGTTGAGTGACACGTGGCCTTTTGGCTGCATGTCCTGGGTTCTACTATTCTGGAAAACCCCATCTCTCTGCTGTTCTATTAATTGGAGGAAATGTTCACAGGTTGTTTGTTCCTTCCACAGCATAAATGGATGGAGTAGATGAGCTTTCTAATGTGAATCTGGCTCCAAACTGGCACCATGGCAGAAACCATAAACACAAAGATATATTGGATTTAATACCTTTCATTGCTTTCTTCCCCTTTCCATGCTTGCAATGACATAAAACTCAAACATGAAGACTGTTTTCACTTCCACCCTTATAGACCTGTGATTTAATTTAATTCTTTCTTTTCCAGCCTGTCCTCTCGTTGCTGTGAGGGATTGATATGCTCTGTAGGACAGACTGTTGGCACTGTGCTTTGTGACATTCCCAGAGCTCTATTATGTTGTCTATCACAGTCGAGTTATTCCTACACTCTTCACGTAAGGAGCCTTTTGTGCTGGCAGAGCTGACAAGTCTCTGCCTAGACACAGGAGCTGTGATTCTGACCAGCAAGGTCGGGCTGCAAGGCCATTTGTGAAGCAATGCTGATATTCCATTGTTTGTTACAATCATCTCTTTCATTCAGAATCCATTACAATTTGCAATTACGCCGTGATTTTGACATAGAGGCAGGGAACTCTCAGCTTTGATGACAGTGAATAATTCAGGATGATCTGAATGCTGTTTCATTGCCAGGGACTGAGGAACAGTGAAATATTTTGACCTCTGGTCATTCTCACCTTTCATATTCATTGTCCCCCTTAGCTCAGATCAGACAAAGCCCCACTTTAGGATGTATTTAAGGATGCTGCCAAGAGCTTAGAATGGTTGGTTGAGAGATGAAGGAAGGGACAAAAAGTTACTCCTCTGTAATATGAGCTCCAGTGTCATATCCATAACTCTATTGTGTGACTATGTAATTAAAGAGAAATGCTTTCATCCCAGAAGATTTTAAAGGTTTTAAGTTAGAAATGGCTCAAAGAGTTTACAAACAAAAACCAAACAACCTAAAGCAAAACCAAAAAAAACCCATCCCTGTAAAAACCAGCTATTTAAAAAAAATGGTGTTTGTGTGTTGATCTTGCCAGGTAATGGCTCCATCATCACAGGGGTCGCTATTTTTGATCTATTCATTTAATGAAGTCACATCCCTGATGTTATAACATGGAAAATGAGGATTAAAGAAGTTAAATGACTCATAAATGGCCACAATACAATTTAATGAGAAAAGGATGGATAGTGCTATATATGCCTGCACAGTTCCCCTCATTGCTTGCTATTTTCAGATTTATTTTTGGTATTTATATTGAAATGCTCTTCTTACAAGTCCTGAACTCTGCTCTTTGATTTTCCCTGGATCTCCATCTGTTAACATGAGCAGCAAACCTCAGGAGAATACTGTCTCACACAAGATTTTCCAATACTTGGTGCTTTCCCCTGCACTCAGAAGTTCAATATCAACTCAGTCCACCTCCTACCATTTGTGCATTTAATCCACCAGGAAAATGAAAATGAAAAACAGTAGAGAGTCAAAATACTCTTCAAACCTTGAAGAAGTTGTTTGGGCTTAAACAAAGGCTTAGATCCAGTACTTTGACCGTCTAACCAGTTCTCCATGGCTTCTAGAGAAAATCAAGCTGCCTCAAATTTAATTCTGTGCCACCCAATAAAATGATAGAGAGGCTTTATTTCTGCTTAGTTTTACTGGTGCTGCACTAGATGTGACTTTAGCCACTTCTTTTTTGTGACAGACATAGAAGTAAGTAATAAAATGGAAATATCCTTTTGTCATTTTGCAATATTTAAGATTCTCAGCTTTTATGTCTCAGCTCTACTTTGAACAGGTGAGGACTCACACTTGTAAAAGTATACATGGGTTTAAGAAGCAGTAAAATAGATTTCAGTCTGCATTAGGCTAGGTGCGAGATTTTCATTCCTTGAGTTCCTAGCAGATAACTTGTCACTTTTCAAAAGGAAGGTTTTCATCCCTGGTCTCCATGTAATTTTCTCACTCCTCCTTAGCCCTCTGCTCCCAGGTATCCTGCAGGGTGCAAAGGATAGCAGGGACATGGTGGGTGCTTGTAAATATTTTCTGCAATCTTTGGATTTTGGTACCAGGAAAAAAAAAAAAAAAAAACAACAATTTACTGAATTTAGAAGTCTATTTAAAATTCAGTGTTCTATGATATTACAAAATAATGCAGGGTAGTTTGTGCCTGTCAAGCACTGTTTGGCATGCTAATGATGGGAGTATTTCAGTAGTAGTAAATGTAGTAGTGATGTTAGTGAGAGTGGTGAGCAAAGTTTGTAGGAAGTAATGTTCTATATTAAATCAATGGACACAGTAAAAAAAAAAAAATCCCAATTGTATCATTATGGTTCTGTGACATCTTTGCTCTGGAGGTCCATCAGCTCCTAACACTGACATTATGAGGCATTAATGGCATGGTACTTCATGGAACCCCTTCCAAAATTTGGTTTTACTTGTAATTCCTAGGGCTGGGAGGAGGTTCTGGTGTATCAGTTACTGTAATGTACTGACTTCCACTGAGGTACACAGATACCTTCTGGTGGTAGGGTCAGACCAGCTTGGATCTTCAGGTTGTTGTTTGGTGCCTGAAGACTTGCACTAATTTATTTTTATTACTGGTGAGATTTGAAGGCAAGTTGAGGTTCAAGTGCCTTGAAGACAGAAAACCTTTCTTTCAGTCCCAGCATGAACAAAATTGTTGCACAAGAAGAGGGAATAGCCTCAAATTGCATCAGAGGAAGTTTAGGTTGGGTATTAGGGAAGAATTCTGCACTAAAAGGGTTGTCAAGCCCTGGAAAAGGCTGCCCAGTGAAGTGTTGGAGTCACCACTCCTGGTAGGATTAAAAATGGGACATGGCTTAGAGGTAGTCTTGGCAGTGCTGGTTGGACTTCATGGCCTTAGAGGTCTTTCTCAGCCCAAATGATTCTGTGATTTTTTTTACTACCCCCTGCAAGTACCTTTGTTTTCTTTATTTTACATTGTTGAGGATATTCAAAAGATCCTTCATGGCTGATGTTACACTCTTCTGTAAAGCATTTTATCTTTATTAGAATTTTCATCTATATTCTTTTTTGCACCTATACACAGGGTAGTGAGGAAAAATTCTTAAATTATTTGGATCAGAGTCACATCAGAGTTAAGCCAGACTAAATGCTTTTTTTTGCTCTGGTCCTTTTAAATTCTGCAAAGTTTGACCTAGTTGTTGTTGGCAAAAGGAGACAGTCCTGGGAGGGCTCAAGTGTTTTTGGGAGCAGAGATTGAGCTGGTTCAAGAATTAGGATTTTCTGCTCTGGAAGAGAAACTGATGATGTACAGACCAGATAAGTGAGGTTGATCGAAAGCTGGATGAACTGATGGGCTCAAAATGCTGAGATTGGCAGCACAATGAGCCAAAGTCTGTCATTTGCAATCCTTCCAAGTAGTCCCATTCATAAAATAATATAATCTAACTAATCAACACAGCTCAGCAGGAAGGTTTTCTTCGAGCACTACACAGCTTTAATGTGGTCAAATCATTCTCTCTCTGCTCTGCTCCCTTGCAGTGTTTCTGGGCTTGAATTGTTGGGGGAGTTAAGTTCTCTCTGAATCTGACTGTGTGGGACTTTTAAGCATCTCAGGGTGGTTTCTATGAAAGTGTAAGCATTTGTTTTGCTACATTGGGTGAATTCTGATTTGGGAAATGCAGTCTCTGGTGTTTCAGGTGTACACACCAGTCATTACCTGCTTTAAATTGCTGGCTGGTTCTGCTGTGTAGAACTCAAACAGCTGCCAGAGGTAGGTGGCTTCATTCCAGAGCTGGTAAAAAGATAATCCTCTTTATAGTGAATTTTTAAATCACGTTGGAGGTTTGCTGCCTTGAAAGGCGTGCTAGAAATGTAAGCCATTATCATGTGTTATTACAAATGATGTCTCAGCCATTAGAAAAACAAGTGTATTAGGGGAATATTAAGACTGCTAATTCAAGTATTCAGAAGGCAGAAAATGCAGCAATTAAATCTGTGTGTACAGGCTCAACATCAGCCCCTGTCAGCTTTTAAGCCAACACAGAAAGCACTGTGCTGCCATCCTCATCCTGATAGATGTGGCAGATGATGAAAATTATCTCAAATTTTGAATTAGTCAAGAGTGTACATAAACAAGGGTATGAGAGAAGTCATATCTTTCCTAAACTGAGACAAATTTCCCAGAAACACTAAAATGAGGACCCTCATCAAAGGGACAATCCCCTTTCTCCCTATTCTTCCTTACACAAGACAAGGGAAAACAGCTTCAAGTTGCACCAGGGGAGGTTCAGGTTGGATATCAGGGAAAATTTATTCACTGAAAGAATGGTCAAGCATTGGAACAGGCTGCCTGGGGACAGGGTGGACGCAACATCCCTGTAAGTGCTCAAAAAACAAGCAGATGAAGCACTTCTCCGTATGGCTTAGTGGGCAAGGTGGTGATCGGCCAAAGGTTGGACTTGTTGGTCTTGGAGGTCTTTTCCAACCTCAGTGATTCTGTGATTTTTCCCCAAAGCAGGGAGAGACTAGAGAAAATATTTCCATTATCTTTTTCAGGATGGAATATTTGGAACTTTTTGAAATAGTTTACTCCTTTGATTTGGCTGGCATATTTTCATTTAAAAGAAATAGTTTGGGGTAGATTCCAGGCATGGAAAATCCAATCCTGGCTAAATAAGTGGCAGAAAATACAGTCTTGCAGTAGGCTATGCTGAGGAATCGTACCTGTGGATTGCACTTGGCTTCACTTGGGTTATATCATGGAAACATGTGGAATCATGGAATAGTTTGGGCTGGAAAGGACCTTAAAAATCATCCAATTCATCCCCTCAGCCATGGGCACACTTTCCACTAGACGAAGTTGCTGAGGGCCTCATCCAACCTGTCCTTGAACACTTCCAGATATGTATGCAAAGAAAATTAATTAATGAGGAGGGGATCATGAAGAGACTTATAGGGAATGGGAAAACTGCACAGAATTACTGGAAAGTAGCAAATACATAGGCACATCATAAAGGAAAGCATGGAATCAGTCCAAATGGCATGCAAGTGAAGGCCTAAAAACAATATGTCAAAGCCAAGTGATCTATTTCCTTGCTGCTGTGGGCTGGCCTTTCCTTCTTGCTCTCATATCTTCTGGGTTTTATTCATATGTAACTTGTCTACTTTGTTCTCACTGAAAAACACTGTAAGTGCTTAATAATATTCCTGGCCTTTTCTAGCCTCCCTGCAGAAGCAGTGATATTTGATAGCAAATTCATTGTAGCTCTATAAGGAAGCCATACCATAAAGGTCACCAAATTTGGTCAGTGCATTTTAATTTGTACACACGTTAAAGGTCATGTTCCTCGCTTCCACTGCAATAACACAGAGTGTTTACTCTCTTACCAGAGCTGATTGTGTGTGGCTTAGCTAAGGGATCTTATCAATGCAAGTGGAATATGAAATTAATAATAATAATAATAATAATAGTGTTGCAAGTGTAAGGGGATTTTTTCCCCTCTGTATGTTTACATAGTTCTTGGAGGTAACCACACATCTACAACGTCTGGCTTTCTGCTGTGTTGCTCCAATATTTTCTTTTTCTCTCCCATGAGAACTCCCCAGCCTTCAGCAGAGCTTCTGCTATTGTCTACTGGAATGACAGCAGTTTCAGATTTATAATATCATCTCTGTATAAACACGTCCAAACGTAATTAAGAACCTGGGCTCTCAATCCAGCAGACCTCAAATTAGCTTTCAAAATGCATATTAAGATCATAGACAAATGCTTTCATGAAATTCCAAATGACCTCTGAGGTCAGGGTGAACAAAATTGTATGAACCTCTTTAATGTCACAAAACTCTCTACAGAGATTTGCATATCAAATGAACCATTTTATGTCAAACAGATTTGTTAATCTTACAATAAAGGAAACAGCACTTGAAAATTAATCAGGGTGGGTTTTCATTGCCCAATAGAGGCCCTTAAAAGGATCTGACCTGATAGCTGGAGGCTGTTATTGCGTGGTTGCTAAATTTAATAATTTTTGTTTTTTATCTGCTGAATGGGTTTGCAGGAAATAAATTTCCAGAGCAGATTAGTCTGCAATGGTTTCTTTGCTGGAGTCGTGGAATTGTACTTTCAGAAGTTCTTGCACTCCTGGCTCTGTTCGAAAATGCTTTGTGAATTGTTCTTTATTTTAAAATTGTGTTTGAAATATGGGTAAGCATTTCTGTAAGTAAAATTGATTGTCTTATTGAGTCTGTTGGCATTGAGTACGTGGGTAGATTTTTGCTTGCTTACCATAATAACCTAAGAAATGATAATGGAAAACTGGTCCTTTTTCACTAGGAGACAGATTCTTGCCCATACAACCAAACTGAAAAGCTCAGGGTATTTCCAGACTTGATCCTAGTCCTCACTCCTAAGCTTTGGAAGCATTGGAAGAGGCTGCCCAGGGAAGTGGTGGAGTGACTGTTCCTGGAAGTGTTTAAAAACCATTGGATATGAAACTCGAGGACGGGGTTTAATGGTGAACAATGTGGTGCTTGCTGGGTTGAAAGTTGGACTTGGTGATTTTAGAGGTTCTTTTCAGCCTCAACAATCCCATTTTTCTATGGATATTTATATTATTTAACATTGCAAAAAGGAGACACAGAGGTGATCTTGGGTTAACCCTTTAGGTGAAAGCTCTTTGGTTACTGTCTTCATCCTCATTCCAGTGCCAGGGCTGAGACCTGGGAGTGATGGAACGAAGATGGGATAGTGGAGAGATTAATTTAATTAATTTCTAATGAAAGCAACCTGCCCAATTTTGTCCTGCAGAAGACCTAGAAAACTCCCCAGCCATGGATTTGTAGGGTGTGACTCCGCTCTGAAGTGGTGTCATATGCTCTGATGTTCCCAGAATAGAGCAGCTGCTCTAGTACAAATCCCTGCCTGAACTAAAATTCCTGTTTCTAGGGATTTTCACCTCCTTTGTGGAGGCAGTTGAGAAATCTCAACTCCTGCCTTACAGTCCATAACTGCCTTACTCCTCCCTGCCTTACAGTCCATAATGTAATCAATCCACAAAGGGTGGAGAACCTCAATGCTGCTTTTCCATATGCGAATCGAGTGCTTTTTTGCTTGTTTGTTTTTCTCCATTCAATATAAATACAGAAAAAATAGTTTCCTTTAGCCTCTTCTATTATGTATGCTTGGCCTCAGCTAGTTTTCGAATGCTTAGCAAGAAAGCATTTTTTTCCCTCCTTGTAAATGTGTTTGCTTAGGAATTTCCAAGATGAAACTTACTTTTCTGGGCCCGGGGCCATAATGAGCTTTAATGGGTTTTAATTACTTAACTATCTGTTGTGACTTAATTAAAATATTTTTCAACATTTCACCCCAAGAAATAAATATCTTCTAGGCTGTAAAATATGACTTGCAGCTTAATTTTCTGAAACAATGAGGGAAAGGTTTCTTCCAGGCTCAGTCACATCCAGTAAAGTGCTTCTCAGCTGTGTCCCTAAATAGCCTTGCTCATTCCTTCCCTGCTTTTCACTCCTATTTCACATGTGTGTTTAAAGAGCCTCTGTCAGGATTAAAATATATCTTTACTTATTTTGCTAAAAAACCCTGAGAGCTCAGAAAAAATAACTGTAAAAAGCCATTACATCTTGCTACAGGATTAGAATTTTTTTGGTCCCATGTTGCATTCTTTTCATCTTGGGAAAATGTGTACAATGAAAATAGATTAGCTCCAATTTAATCAACAAATTCTAGGTGTTATGGGAAATGGACTTACAACAGGTTGGGACAGAGCTGTAAAACCAGAGCAGTGCTGCAGCATAGCATTCAAGGTTTAGAATAAGCTAAGATAATTAAAATGAAATCAGATAGTGGGCTTATAATTATTTCTCATACATTTTCCAGCAGAAGATAATCTTGTAGCTTTGAACTTTTCCCGAATTCAGCCTGAAATTGTTTGTTGAGTTGATTTCTCTATCTCTATTTAAATGCTCGCTTTAACAGATAGTTAAAGAGAGTCAGTGCTTTCCAAGGTGGAGTTCCAGGATACATTTCCCTGGGAGAAATCTGGGGTTTGGGAGGTTTTATTAAATTCCAGCAGCTCCTGGAATGTGGACAGAGTTTTGCAATTTAACAGGAAAAAATGGAGAAAGCAGCCATCGATTTTTGTGACCTCCAGGGGTGTTTGGCAAAGGCTCCAGGTCTCTGGGAAAAAAAAAAAAAAAACAACAAAACAGTTATTGCCTCAGGTTTTCTGGATACTGTGTGAAGTTGAGGTGAGGACCATCCAAATATAGTTTGTACCAAAAATGCCCTTCAGCTGTTGATCCATCTGCTGTGCCAATGATCTTGGGCATGTCTTGTCTGCAAACATCTAACTCCAAGGGCAGGTGGAAGATTCTGGACAAAATGGTCTTAAAATTACTCCTGTAAACATTCATGGCTGTCATTGCAGGAACTGAGGGGAGGTCATGTTGCCTCAGAGCTTCCAGGAAAGTCAAGGAACATAGGGAATAGGAATAATGCAGAGTGTGAGAGAAGGAGACTCAGCAGCTGAGGGGAGAAAGAAATGGGGAAAGATGAGAGAAATCCACTGCGTTTTAGTCGTATGTGTGGGAAATGCTGCAAAAATGCAAAGCTCCCAGAAGAATTATGCTGTAACATAAATGATACATTTCACTGGTTTGGCTTCTTGTGGGTTGTTTCGGTTTAGGATTTTTTTTTTTTTTTACTTTTTCCTCAGTTTTTCTCTGGCTGTGGCTTTGTTATTCTGAGACTACTAAAATTATGGCAGAAACCTTGTAGTGTCTGTCTCAGGCAGTAAGGAACTTGTCCTGGTGAGAAACCCTGTTACAGGTTTGGAAACAGTTTTCCATTTCCATGTAAGTGTAGATTAACTTGGATGCAAGGGGTGGCATCATGAATAACATTTGCTTTTCATTCTTTTTTTTTTATTCCTTGGGAAAACTAGAACTCTCTTGAGTTCAGCTATACTTTCACCCAAGGAATGTGTCTCTACTCCCTCCACTTAAAATGGATATAACCCAATCATTGCATTGATGTTTGGGATGGAAAATATTAGTTATATGATTCTGCTGTCATGGAAACCCCTTGAAAAAAATCAGAATCTTTACATTAAGCGAGAGCTTTGCGTTGCCTCGTGAGAACCTGACTTTAGATAGATGTCCTAAGAAAACCTGAATAGATAAGTAAAAGTTCTAAACATGTATGATGCACGCAGCATAATAATTATTCCCTTACTGAATGAGGCAGAAATCCTACTTTAGAGAGAGGAAAAGATTGCTCCCTCTATATGCAGACATGGAAAACACAAACTCTGGAATTTCTTTGCCTCTCAGTGCTTACATTTCTGAGGTTGCTGTGCTTCTAGTGTGCAATGTTACCTCGGCGTTCTTGAAAAAACTCCTTCAAAAACTCATTAAAAGGGATGTGTTTATTTTTGTCTCTCAATGTCCTTCAAGAATGGCAGTGGGGCATTAAAACACCATTTGTAATCTCAGTTTGGCAAATAGACTCTGTTAACATAAACTAGGGATAATAGCAGAGTTTGTTAGATGCAATATTATTATTTATGTTGTTTATTAGTGTATATTTATGCAATATTTAAGTGAGGGTGCCCATACCACAGTCTGCAGATCCTGTCTGGGGAAGAGAATCTGTTCAACACATTCTGTGCTTGCATCTTTCTGCTCTGATAAAGGCAGGGAAAGGGTCCCAGGAGCTCACAGAAATCCAGGCTGGTCCTCTCCACAGGACAGACTTGGTGAGCGCCACGGGGTATCGTAAAATCATAGAATATTAGAGTTGGAAAAGACCTCCAAGGTGATCAACTCCAATCTTCATGTCAAGTCTCATTGAAGGGATTCTTTCAAGGCCCTTCCTGAAGCAGGGTGTGCACTTGTCCAGTGAAGGGACATGCTGCTTTTGCTCATATATCAGTATTTTTCTAACTAAGTGACAAAACCCTGGGGTGCTGGTATCCTGCCACTCTTCCTCAGGATGTGTAGGAAAGGTGGTGTGTCCAGGAAGGGATCAGAAGCTGCTTCTGCTACTCCAGAAACACGTACAGATTTATCTCTGGAGACTAAAGCAACTCAAAAGATTCAACATTTTCCTTACTGAAATGTAAAACAAGAAAAAAAACAAAACAAAAGTAGGAATAGACAGGAGAATCCTACCATGGTTTTTATGGCTTTGAAGGACAGTTATACTAAATATGCTAGGAGATATTTTAAAGAGCAGGAATCATTACCCTGATTTGCCAGCCAGGACAAGATCATAAAATGTGAAGCAAATCCCAGGATTCAGACTGGGCTGCAGCTCTCCTGTCCTCTGATCAGTCTCAGTCTGTTTATGGTTTATGGTATGTTTATGGTTTAGTTGGTTAAAAGCAAGGAAAAGGGGAAGGGAGAAGAGATTGTGCAAATCCACAATAAGAGTGACTCGGACTTTGTAATGCTGGAAAAGAGGAAAAGAAGAGAATCTCTCTGCAAAGGGAATGATGGAAAAGCCGTGTGAAGTGATAACTGCACTCTTTGAGGCTCTTAATGGACTATTTGAGAATTCTGCTTGAAGCTAAATGACCCATTAGCATCCTCTGCTGACCAAACACAGGCTCTGACTTTAGAAGTGGACAAGGACACCCAAGTGCCTTTGAAAGTCGGCAGTTTGAAGCAGAGGTTTCCTGGTTTGACTTGGAATTAATGAAGGTTAAAATTAAAGGGAAAGCAGTAGTAAGTCTGATGTCTCATGGGCTGAGCTTTCAGGATGCATTGCAGTTTCTTCTGAAGAAATTAAAGTGTTAGGTGAGGATCTGCTATGAAGAAACATTATTTTGTGCATGGAAAAAAAAAAAAAAGGTTAAAGAAAATCAGAGAATCACAGAATGTTTTACGTTGGAAGAGACCTTAAAAATCATCTCATTCCAACCCCTGCCATGGGGAGGGACAACTTCCACTATCCCAGGTTGCTCCAAGCCCCATCCAACCTGGCCTTGAACACTTCCAGGGTTGGGGCAGCCACAGCTTCTCTGGGCAACCTGTGCCAGGGCCTCACCTCCATTACAATAATTTCTGTGGGACTTTGCCCACTCATATTCTCCCCCACAGTCACAGTAAGTTGATGGAAAAGCATGAAAAAATCTGTGCTCCAAAGTAGGGGTTTTAGGAAGTGGAATTGTGTCCCCTCACACGCTCCCTCCTAGCATGCCTGACAAGAAGATCCCTCTTCACAAATGCACATGGAACGATATATTTGAAACTTTTTTTTTTCCCTCATCCAAATCAAAGAAAACCTATCTATTTGAGTGATTGAAAAGCTGATGGAGAGCCACAATGATTCACTGATTATCTGCTAGGGAGGCAGGACAGTACAGCATTTTAAGGTGCAAAAAATAGTAGTCTGCAAATCCACACTTTTGTAAAACCGCAGTTTGATTGGTGGTTGATTCTGAAAGAGAGGACAGGTCATGCATCACTGTTCCCTGCTGGAAGTGCTTCTCCAGTTTGTTGGGCATTGAGAGGGAATGAAGTACAGGATTTGGAGCACCATTGGAAGAGATGAGTCTCCTGTCCTTTGCAGTGTAAGAGACCAAAACATCCCCAGAACAGAACAGAACAGAACAGCTGGGGAGCAATGGCTCTGTGGGAAATGCAGTGCAGAGTGATGTAAAGCAGCTAGAGAATAATCCAAGGCAGACTGGGAGATCTGATTGCAGCAGTTAGGGAAAGGAAGGAAAAGTGGATAATAGCAGTAACGTTAACATCACATCTCTCCTGTGAAAGTGTTGCTTCAGTTGTATGGAAGGTAAAAGATTTTGGAATAAAGCAACTGGTTTGTCACATGAAGATGATGTTATCAACTCTGGTGGCTGGAGGACCAGTTGATCTGGTCTCAAGGGAAATGTCCAAGTTAAGGATTTCTGAAGTTACTTTTGTGTGTGTATTGGATACCAGAACTCCTTACAGTGTGAGATCATGGAAACACCCTTCTTCCAATCCATCTAAAAAGGAGGAAGGGGAATTGAATTATCTGCAAAGATTTTAAATAGGAATAAACAACATCGCATCCATGGAGGTTACTAGGAAGACTGATGGGTTGAAGTAGAAACAGACATCAAAATTAAAACTATGTAGAATCCCTTTTACCATATCTGAAAGTAAATGAGGCCAGGTTGGTTAACGCTGGAAACACATTTGCCTGCCCTGTGAGCAGCCCATGTCAGTGCTTGTCTCAATTTCGTTGCACAGAAGAGTGGAGAGGGGACTTTTTCTCTTGCAGGGGGAAGTTTTCTCCTGGCAGCCAGATGCAGCTCCAACACCCCCAAACCAAAAGCAAACTGAGTGGCCTTACCCAAGTTCAGCCCTCCAAGCAGAGCCTGGAAATTTAGTTTGACACAGTGATTTAAGCAGGAAGAAAGTATTGTGGAAAAAGGGGATTGTATCCAGGAGGAGAAATCTGGATTATCCAGAAGGATAAGTCAGTCCTGAAAAATAAAGAAACTCTCTATGGTGCTTCAGCTTGTTCCAAAAAATTCTTTCAGTGGGAAAAATAACATTTCTTAGTGGATTTAATCTCCATGAATTAATTTTCTTGTCTTTCTCCCCTCAGCTACGAGCCAGGAAGATGAAGTGCTGCCTTCTCTCCATCGCTTTGGCTGTTCTGCTGCTCATTGTCATAATCATCGCGGTCTCTGTCAAGCGCTGACTTGGTTAAGCTTTGCACAGGTAAAACCCTTTGGCCAAGTCTTTTATCATACTCTGTAAGGTGCCTGAAAGACAGTTTAGGAAGCTGATCATGGTGAGGAAAAAAATATCTTCACCTGCAGAGTCAGGTCTGGCACACTAAAATATTTACTTTTAAAGGGTATTAGAGAGATTTTTAATGGAACCTTAAAATTAAGCCAAGGTGATATTCCAACAAAACAACATATGATCCTTTCTCTGCTGTTTGTGTCATGTTTTATTTTACAGGAATCTCATAGCAATGCTAACTAATGGATCCTAATTATTAAGATTAGGAGTTAGAGATGCAGAAGCAGTTTTAAAGACTCCAGGCTGGAGCAGGGTCATGGGCAATCCAACAGCCCTGAGGTGTTCCCAAATGTTTTTATCTTCTGAGATGTTCCAGAGACCCTCCTGAGGAGCAGAAAGACAAAGAACTGGAGGTTTCAGTAGGGATGAAAAATAAAAATGGATTTTTGGTGATCTTTGCTCTGGATCTACACTTAGAAGGAATATTGGTCTCTAGTAGGAGGATTGGGCTGTAGCCTTAGGAATATGGGTGAGCTATCAAAGCAACTTCATCCTGTTAGTGAAGTTTCACCTATAGCATGTTTACTTGGTAAAACCAAATGTGATTTAAAGTATAAGACACAAAAAAATTTTTCCTTTCTTTTCCCTCATTGCCCTGGGAGAATGACTCATCAATTATTTGTGATACTCTTTTTCTGATGCAAAGCATGTCTGGGTTTCTCCTTCTTTAAAAGGTTGCCAGGCCATTGTTCAAGGAGAGGATATCAGATTTACAGATTTTCTACCTCCCGAAGGGGGCTGTGTACCTGCTGCGAGGACAGGGGTCCCATCTGGTAAAACCCAAAAGCAGCAATGGGACTTTTCCTGCAGCCAGCAACTCTCCTGTGAAACTATCCTTGGGAAAGACAAAGAATTGAGAGATTTTGTTAATTCTTTTGTTTAACAAGGGGTCAGTTGAAAATGCTCTCTTCCACATGAGGATGAGGCTTCTGAATGCCTTCTTTCCACTGGGAACTAAAAGGAGTTGGTTCAAAACCATCATAGAAAGATGATTGTTCACACTTCAGCTTTGGCACTTCTGCCATGACATTGTGGTCATCAAAATCTGGGTACAAGAAGGATCTGTACAAATAAAAAAAAATTAAAAAAGAATAAAAATGGTTGAAGGATGTCAAGAACCTTCTCACTGGTTTGGATGAGGATGACCACAAGCCCTACATCATTGCTAAGACAAATAGGTAGAAATATTTTGCTACACTTGAATCTTTACTTAGGTGTTTGGCCAGCCCCGAAGAAAGGATGATATTGGTGAAATGGACGTTTAATTGACTGAATATTGATGTTCTTACAGCATATTTATCTATCTATCTATCTATCTATCTATCTATCTATCTATCTTCCAGCTATCTATCATTTCTATATATTTTTTTATCTTGTTTTTATAGAAGAGATGCTTATGGGTGCTTATGGGTGCAAACAGGGATCTGTCCTGGTAATTTAAATCTAGACCAACTACAGTGATTTTAACCGCATCACTCTGCTTTTACTCTGCATTAGTTTGGAAATGTGTTCCATCAGGATAATCTGTAATATAACACAATTTATTTTAGTATAGTTAAATATTCCTATCTACTGGAAATTACAAATCTTATCATCAGTTGACTACGTCTAGGCACATTTTAATCAAAATCCCTTTAGTGGAGAAAGTCAGAGAACAAAATAATCTTACAATAAAACTCCATTGGAAAACTAAAATTAATCTCCTGTTATGAGATCCATGTCTTGAGGGAAGTGAACCTAGAGATACTAATGAAAGCCCCAGGAAAAGTATCATGCTCTACTTTTCATCATCAGTTGTGAAACTAATTATTGAGCTTCTAAAACAGGAGTTACTCTGCAGCAGTAGAACTGGAGGCAGGACCTGCATTGAGTTATACTGGAACAATGATGATTTCTGACCTTTATAAATGGTTCCTAGTCTGGCTTAGCCCTAGTGGTGTGCAGCAGATTTCGTATTTATGCTTTGAGTACTTCTAAACCAGGATGTTTTCAGGGTTTCTATGTCCATAGTGATAGATGAAATTCTATTCTGAATTTTAATGCAAACAGATTTTTTTAAAAATCCATGGTTTTTAAAATATCAGTGTATATAAAGATTACCTCAAGAAACAGGTTCGTATAAAGTTCTCTTACACATTTTAGGGAGATAAGGAACAGCTGGGGTTTAATGTGTAACAGCTCTGCATGACTTCAGACAAAATAAAGTGAGGAAAGCAAGTGAGGGAACTAATTACTAAATACTCTGGTTGGCACAGGACGTATCACTAAATAGAATATAAAGTTTGGTAAAGAATGGCAAGAACTTCCACTTAACATCTCCTCAAAATGTTTGTTCCATACTGGATCAGTAAGGAACCAGAAGAAAAAGCTCCAGCCACTCCATTCCTGTGGTTTAAATCCCATTTGCAGGATATTAAAGTTAGGCTTCTTTAACTTTCATGGCTGGTGATAAGAAATATGAAGGTCACTATTCAGTGAATTAAAGAAATTATGCCATTAATATCTATGATTAGTAATTACTGTTTTTATCATTAGCATAGAAAGTATTCTTACATTTTTGGGTTGTTTTCAATTTCTTAATGTTTTTGCTTTTGCAATAATGATACTGAGTCAACAGCTCTTCTCAAAAGAAGAATTTTTTCCCCGCACCACGGATCAGACATGGCTTGGACAGACAAGCCCATTCCTTCCATAGGAGAGATCACTTGATGAATCTTGGAAAGTCAAAAGCAGTTTTCCCTGTGAGTTTCCCAAGTAATTGTGCCATCGTTGGCTGCTGGCTCAGAGAGAGAGCAGCTGCTCAGGAGAGCTCCCAGCCCTGACTCTGCCTGTCGAGGGCCCTGCCATAAGTGTGTCACTGCTCCCTTGGGGCAGTTTTGTCTGGCAGAGAGAGAGGAAAGTGTCTGCAGTGAATGCAGAGAAACTCCTGAGGACTTGTGTCTGTACATTTGTTTGCTGACACCTTAGGAAAATAGCCCAGGAACTTTTGGGTCACATTGTGCACATCTTGGAGCAACATTGCAGCTGCTCTTTTTTACTGTTCCATCAGCATGAGCGACCATTCAAAAGGACAGGATTGCAGGAGCAATCTGAAGGAAGCTTTTTTGGATAGTGTCAATATTTCATCTAGACAGACCTTCTGTGCCCTTCTTTTGACTCATTTGCATGAGTGCACACTTATCCAAAGTGACAATCAAGACTGTTGGAATACTAAGTTTTGAGCCTTCTTTATAAGAAAATGGAGGTGACAAACTGAGAAAGATGCTGCATGTTTGTGACAGCTGGAAAATATGGTTTTCAATAATAACTTCATCCTCTCAATCCCATTAGCCCAAGGAAGAGGGAATCAATGATGACTTGAATGAGCCCTGTTCTTGGAAGCAGCAGAAGGTGCCTTCACCCTTACCAAGACACATTTCTATCAGATAAAGGTTACTGGACTGAGCACACACACTTTGCCATGTAGATTACTTAAATCCTGTGGGGTGTGACTCAACAGATTCTCCCAGCATTCAGCAGCTTGAAGCTCAAAGCCTTCCTGACACAGGAGACAAGTTATTAAATCTTTAATTTCATTGATTCATTCCTTTTTTGATAATTTGACCATTTGGATTTTGAACCATACTAACTACCCTCAGTGACGAGTTGCACTCTGATCACAGTCTCCATGTAATCTTGAATGTATAGACATAAAATCCTTAGAATCATAGAATGATTTTAGATTGAGTTTAGATGGCAACTTAAAGATCATCCAGTTCCAACCCATGGGCAGGGACACCTTCCCCTATCCCAGGTTGCTCCAAGCCCCATCCAACCTGACCTTGGACTCTTCCAGGAATGGGGCAGCCACAGCTTCTCTGGGCAACCTGTGCCAGGGCCTCAGCACCCTCACAGTAAAGATTTTCTTTCTAATATCTCATTTAACATCTTGTACAGTGTCTCCTTAATTGGGCTGTAGTCCATGTAAAAAAAGTAATAATCAAGCTTCAAGTGTGTGTTTCCCGAATACGCAACTGTCTTGTTTTGAATTTAAATTGAATTATCATAGAAAAATAGAAAATATTGGTTTAGTTTGGATTATTTTTCCCTTCCCTCACAGTTACAGATTTCCTTGCATAGTTCATTTATGGGTTTCTAATGTGGTTAAGTGTTTTATGTAACCTGATCAATGAGGATGAGGTTCAGACAGCTGATTTTACACAGCCCATCCTTGGCGTTTGTTTTTCTTTCAGACCTTACGCTTTTTGAGTTGGCTGGATTATTTTAGTGCCACTACACTGTCCCTGTGTGCTGCTCCTCTTGCCACCAACAAATGCAGTCACAGCACCACAACCCTGCGTGTGGGGGTCGTGAGGGTCGGGGTGGCAGAGAGGGAAAGATTGGCAGGTGGCTCTGTGGCACTTGGCCTTTGCAGGTCTGTTGTTCCTTCCAAGCAGGAGACAAGTCTGGGCACCCTCTCCTGACACACACAGCAGAAATTCTGACATTTGCCCAGTGCATCTCTCCCTGGCTATGTCAGGCTGCTAAAGCACAGCAGTTCCTACTCAGTGTTGAACAGAGAAATAATTTAACCTAAGGAACTTTGTAATAAAGGCATAGCACAGAGAGTTTCGTTTTTTGGTATTGCTTTTGCTTTTTAAATTGTTATCACAGGGCTTTTCTTGGTGTCTCTGTTTTCACCACACATCTGTATGTGGCTTAATATGTGAGTGGCTCAGTTTTCAACCTTGTTTCAATCTTTCAAGCTCTGTAAGGGTCATAATATTTTTGTCAGCTGTCATTAAAATCCTAAAATAATTCACCCCTCTGCCCTGGCTGTGGCACTGCTGCTGTGTTTGCTGTGCAGCACAATCAGGAATCAATAGCTCTGTAATATTTTTTTCCCCTGTATCCTATTCCTTTGAAAAAGTTCCTACATTTAGAGTTTGGTGTCAATTCTTGTCATTTCAGTTCTTGTCTTTTAGCCTATAATTAATTGCTCGGATCCTGGCATCCCTGCTCAATTGTTGCTCTGACAAGAAGACTGAGGTACATCCTGATTCTGCAGTAACTTTTTGCTTCAAATTTAAGATCTGAAAAGTGAGACCTGGATGTTCACTGAGTAATATATACTGGGCCTGGGTATATGATTTGGCCCAATTTCTTAAATTAGGCTAACATTTGTATTCTTTAAGACTTTCCTGATTCCAATGGCCACATCTCCACTTCTCTCTACTAAATTATTTCCCTGACAGCACAATAAAAATGTGCTGCCACAAATGTGCAGAGGAAAGAAATGCTTATTAGTAGAAAAAGAAATTTTAAGAGACAAGAGTCTGCTTCGTGAAAAAAAAAAAAAAAAAATCCCTCAAAATAACAGGGCAAGAAACGCAGAAGTGCCAGGAAATAGGCAGATTCATTTCTAGGAATTTCTCTGAGTTTTTGCTATTGAAACAAACCTTCAAGCAGATTAATGTTTTGATGGGACATCACACAGTCAGGTTACTGTGTTTTAATGTATTTCACATTATGGTTGTTGCCTGTCTTATGGTCTTTGACCTTTATAAAGTATCACATAACGCCAGGTCATGAGCTCTGTGAGAGAGCAAAGGGAGGATGTATCACATTACCTTTGCCTAAGAGTCTGCCTAACTGTGCAGACAGTTCCTGCAGCTCAATTAACTTGAGTTCATTGATTTGATTCCAAAGTCAGGAGGACCTTGGAACAGCCAGCAGCTTTCTTCATCCCATCTCAGGTTTCTTTGCCATCAGTAGGAAAATGGGATACTCCCACTAAATGCACAATGCTGACCCTTCTGATGGATGCCAAGTCTGTGATCTGAGCTTCCCAAAGCACTCTGAAGACACTAATTATTTATGCTTTGTAACTCTTTTAAACTTAAACCAGCCTGACACACCTCTAAGGACCTGGCAGAAGAGGGTGACTTTTCAGCACATTCAGTTTGAACTGTGAAACAGCACAAAAATGGACCCACTGATCAATGGTTTTTCTTTCACTTACTGTCCCATTCACAGATGTTTAAGGAAATAACATGTGAAAAGCTGATATTTCAGCTAGAATTGTGGACAACACCAGCCCAAGTGCGGCTCTAGATGACTAAAATTTCAGTTTCAACTTGGAAAAGATTGTTATAAGTGTAAGTCTAAAATATTTGAATGAGTCAGTGCCAAGTGACCTCTTCCCTATGGGAAGTGTCAGTTCCTCAGGAGCAGTGATGTCTGAGGGAGCAGTTGGTGCTCAGCTCAGGGAGCAGTTCCACTGATTAATGGCTCAGGAGAGTTCTCTGAGGCATAAATCAGTAGCCCCAGGAGAAGGGAGGATTATGCTCTTTATAGGAGCAACACAGAGTCAGAAACTGCTCTCACATCGCTGCAGCACTACCAGCTGATATTTTCAGTTGGCAATGCTGGAATTATCTGTCTCATCGAGGCCCAAAAATGCAGTGAGTTTGTGCTGTTGTGAGGCACAAGAGCAAAGATCAGCACAAGGTCCCTCATTCATCCTGGTGCCCATGGACTGTGGAGTGAGTGGGCTTGAAGTGAAATCAACATGGGAAGGTATGTGGTTCTTTTTGATGAAGCTAAAGCAGGGAATTCCTCTGTGGAGAGCAATTACTCTTGGCCTGGGTGTGGTGGGGACATGGGTGATATTGCTGCTACTGGGTGCAGAGCTTGGTGTTTGGAGGATCAGGGGTGGCTATTTCTGTTCTAGCCTGTATTGATCCAGCAAAACTCACAAATTCTGAGTGTTTTATCATCATTCCAGTCATCTCAGCCATCTGGACACTACCTGTAGATGGAAAGTAGAAAATACATATCCTGTTTTCCTTTGCTTCCATGTGCAGCCTTCTGCCTTATTAAACTGCCTTTACCTTGTCCAAGGGTTTTTTTGCTCCATCTTATTTTCTTCATCCTCCCTGCTGCAATCCTGCTGAGAAGGGGAGAGACAGAGCAGCTTGGTGATTAGTCAAGGTCAACTCATCACAGAGTCTCAGAGGTTTTCTTGGGAATAGGACAGAACAAAGTTCATCAGAGCCATTTCCTACATGACAGGGCCTGATTCTTGTTGTTATCCAAGCTCCTTGAAAGTGTAACTTGACTGTTGTCCTTGGTGGTGGTGTCAAAGCAAGGTAATTTTGGATCAGTGTTGTCTGGAAAAAAATCTGAAAATCAGCACAAGAGGTTTACTTTGGTAAAAGTCTGTTAAAGAATAAATATTTTGTCAGTTTAGCTGGAAAATCTCATATTCCAGCAGGGCAGACTCTTAGAAAGGCAATACATCTGTGGTTATCTCTTGGTGAAGAAAGATGTTCGAGGGGACAGTGTGTCTGGCGTTGTGACTCTCAGGGTGAGGTAGATAGGAAGATTGTTCTCTTTCTTCAGTGCCAAAATTTGAGTGCTGTCTCGGGGATGTTCAACAGGCCGGAAAGTGTTTTAGTGTCAGAGGAAAATCACTGCAAGTGATTAAATGTACTCTTTGAATTGCTGTCCTTTGTCACAACTATTTCCTTTGAAGCCCTGGTGGTAGTGGTCAACCTTTTTTTGGGATGTGGCCTCATCCCATGATGTGCTGCAGGTTGTTAAATTCTCCTTTGAAGCCACGTGACTCTTTCCAAGCCACCACGATGATCTGGGAGTTATCCTTTAAAACTGAGAGTGAAATCAAAGCTCCTTCAAGGCTGTTTTGGTGGCCTCCTTTTCCTCCAAGGAATAAAAAACCATAAAGTTATAAAAATTATAAAAATAAGATAAAAATTCTAAAACTCCCTCTTTACTGTGTTCTTTCTAATGTAATTGCAACCATGTCTTTGTTAGCTCTCCACCTCCTCAAGTAGAACTAGAAATGTCCACATTTTGGTTATATATCTTTGATAATATATCTTTGGTCTATTCAATATGTAGATCATAACCTCTTAATTGCAATCATCTCTCTGATAAGAGATGATTGAGATGATTTACAGAATGCTCTTCAGCTCCCAAAATAGGCTTTTAAGCTGTATCTGGAAAAGGAGACTTTTCACTTCAGTAGCCAGTAGACTTTGTTTCCTAAAAAACTGCTGGAGAAATGGCTTTTTTACTTTTGAGTTTGGTTTGGAAGTTGCTTGAGCTTTGACAGATTCTTAATTCCTCAACAGCCATATTTTTACACTGAAATGGGATTTTTTTTTTCCACATTACAGTGTTGCTGCATAGTCCATAAACCATTCAATTCCTCTCACAAGTAGGTCACCAGAAATCACTGCATTTGTGGGTCTTGTCCAAAGAGCCACCACATTTACAACTGTGCACCTCACGTGGATCTCATCATCCCAGCCCAGAAGATGGGCAAAGCTCCTTGTCACTGAAACAGAGTGATGTGGAGTGGAGGGAGATGACTTCCATTTGTAGTTGCTGATGTTGATTGAATTACCTCTCGTTAGCTGAACTGCCTGGCTGTCCATGCACAGCCTGCTGAGAGTGCAGAGTGAAATGCATTAGTCCTGATGTCATGTCATCAAAACTTGCCAAGAATAACATCCCAGCCATCGCTGCCTCTCAGCTGACAAGCAGTAGCTCTTAAACAGCAATCATTTGATCCCTTTTCATTGTCTGCCTGCTCTTCGGATATAAAAAAAAAATTAAAAAAAAAAAAAAAAAAAAAAGGAAAAAAAAAAAAAAGAGCTGCATCATCTGTGCAATATTTTCAAGGTGTCTGCTTTTTCATAAAATCCTATCCAATGAACAAAAGATTTTTTTCTTAAGCCAAAAATGGAATTTCCTATACTTCAATTCCTGCAAGGGATTGGTAGTTTTTTGGTTTTTTTTAATGTATAGTCCTGTGCCTGGTAAGAGTTTGCTCTATGAAGAGGCATTCTTGTTGATTATTTAGAACAAAATTGTTCTCAGTTTTACAACTGCCATTTGTATTATGTTTACAACATGTAATTAAGGACTCCTATTAAATGTTCTTACATGGCAATCCCAATGACCAATGTTTATTTACATTTTTTCCAGAGCACAGTATTGAAAAGACAAATAGAGAAGAAATGTAATGCAAGAGAGGAGCTATAAAACTTCCATTTCAGCTGGCTGAACAAACTTGGGTATTCACTGGCCTAGGAAATCTTCTCTTCTGGCACTCAAATATTTCTGTGGAGTGATAAGCACAAAAATTTTCTGGAATCCCTTTAATTGGTAGCAATTCTTTTTTACTGAATTACATATTTCAAAGAATACCTTGTTAATGACCAGTATAAAGCAAATATATTCTCCAAGCTTATTAGTACAGAAATAATTGCAAGGGGCTGCTATAGGTCATTAAGGCCTATTTATTTTATAGTTCATTAAGGCTAATTTTATCAGTACAAAATATTTTTTAATAGCCAGTTTTGCTTCTTTTTTTTTTTTAATGTTTCTCTGCCATCTACTGCTAGCAATAATTTCTGATTTTCTTCTTTGGTCCTGGATAATTTTCCACTGTATTTACTGTGAACTATTTAGTGGTGGCTTTTCATCAACAGTTTTTCTGGGCACTAGCAGATGCTAATCTTGAGTCGGGCATATATATTAATTTACATCTGTTTTTCCTGTGTCAAAAAGGGCTAGTATGGTTTATTGTTTAATATAAACAAAGAATATCACAGTAGCTTGACATGCAGTTAAACTCACCAATTTTCCAGAGATAATTGGACAGCCAATTTTCCAGGCTGGATTTGAGTTAAATATTTATTGTTTTGTTGCTTGTAATGAGCTGTTATAAGGAAAACTGAGTTTCCTTGTGCCTCCTGCCTCCGGCTGAGACAGAGGGTACCTCATCCATGGCACATCTGGGTTTGATATCTACCAAAGAGAGGCAGATTTTTCATGGCTCAGGTTTTCCAAGAAATCACATGGGAAGGTTCTCCATCTCTAATGCATTCTTGATTTTGATCTGAAGAGCAACTAAAGAGCAACTCTGCCTTAAATCTAATCAAATTATCTCAGAGACAGAACAATGCTCAATTTGGTAAAGGGAGGGAGGAATCAATTTCCTTACATCTTTTCCACTTTCAATGAATACTTAAATATTTACTGATGAAAAGACCAGAATTTGAGTACTCTGCCTCTCCTTCCTGTCATTGCTATCAAGCAATGGGACTGGGCCTGTTTAATGCCTGTCTCAGCAGTCATTTATACTTTTGGAACAGTGAAGCAACTACAAAACAGATTGAATGGTGACCTCTTCTGCATGTCTCATACCCTCCTGGTTTATGGCAGGAATCCGGTTCAAATCCTTACTCAGAGTTTAAGGCAAGATCTAGGTTTGAATTCTCATTTAACCCTATAAATCTAAAGCTAGAAGGAATATTGTGCAGAGCCCTAAACTGTTCTCCTTCACTCTTGTGAAAATTAAATGAACCAATGTGACAGCATTCAGGAGTACCCAAAGGCAGAGCCATTCCTCTGCTTCATTCTCACAGGGATAATGCCAAATTTGAGTCTCACACAACTGTTGAAAAATGTGGGTGAGGAAAGGCCATGGCCTTAGGGTTTCTTTCCTAAAATTGTGGATATACTGATTTTTAGAACCTGCTAGCATTTTGGTGTGGCAATTTCAATTCAATTTTCTATTGTGGGTGGTTTTTTTTTTAGGTGAACTCAACGTTCATTTTTTTTGCTAGAGCACACCCAGGCATGTGCACACACACACGTGCACCTGGAATCTGGAGTAATCAGCAACATTGAAAAAAAATCCTGAAGTTGGTGTGTGGAAAAAAATTTCACAAAAATTATTACAGTCAGGGATAAACATAAAGATTTCTCCAGCTATGAAGAGGACTGAAAGTGCAAGAGCCACACAGCCAGCCATTCCTTGGAGCCTTCCATTTTCTTGGAGCTGAAGGAAAAAGTACTAACAGGATTAGGTATTATGTGCATGAATCTGTGTGTGTACGAGTGTTTTTCTCTTCATATCTGTGTCAGACAGACAGATATGGGGTTGTTCAGCCTGGAGAAGAAAAGGTTCTGGGAAAATCTTAGAGCACCTTCCAGTACCTTAAAGGGGGCTGATAAAAAGAAGGGAGAGGGACTTTTATTGTACGGTGACAGGACAAGGGAAGGTGATTTTAAACTGACAGAGAGCAAGTTTAGATGACATGTTCAAAAGAAATTCTTTACTCAGAGGATGGTAAAGCACTGGAACAGGTTTCCCAGACAAGTTGTGGCTGCCCTATCCCTGGAAGTGTTCAAAGCCAGGTTGGATGGAGCTCTGAGCAACCTGATCCAGCGGGTGACATCCTTGCCCATGACAGGGGGTTGGAGTGAGATGATCTTAAAGGTCCCTTCCAACCCATGCCATTCTGATTGTATGACCACTTTCTTTGCTAAAACAAATTTAGTTTCATTTCATTTGCACCATGAAATACCGTGTAAATTGGATACTGTTGGTTTCAGCTGCTTCAATTCAAAACAAAGGGCTTTAAGATTACTCTCCATTTCTGTGAATAAGCGCTGAATGCTTTCCCTTTGAAACGTTTTCCGAAGTCAAAAAGGTGGCCATTCTTTCTTTTGTGTTGTTTATAATGAGTGGTCATGAGGGCTGTTTTTGTCTAAACACCAGGGAAGTTAATGATCTTACTTCCATGGGAACAGAAAATCCCACTGTGAGTCCATATAATGTTTTTCCTGGTGAGCTCTTGGTGCACACAGGCACAGTGGAAAAAAGCTGCAGTAGCCAGGAAAATAGATTTTCATCTTCCAGGGCACTGCACCACGTTTCTTCTCTCATCCACTGTGAAACTGAGACTGAAGGCACCTTTGACACCATTTTGTTCCAACATCCCACCATGGGCAGGACACCTTCCACCAGACCAGGTTGCTCAAAGCCCCATCCAACCTGGCCTTGAACACTTCCAGAGAAGTTTCAGTGTCTCACCACCCTCACAGTAAAGAATTTCCTCCTAGTATTCAATCAAAGCCTGCTCTGTGGCAGTGTGAAACCATTCATTCTTGTCCTATCCTTCTATGCCCTTGGAAAAGATCCCTCTCCAGCTCTCTTTGAAGGAGTTCTGAGGTCTCTGCAGGTCCACTTTGGTTTTGTAAGACTCTCCTGTTCATAAGAGTTCTTCCTCCTGCCAGCTTAAGTACGAGTTCCTCATCCAACCCCTGCCACAAAATAATCAGCCAAAGCTTTACACTCGATGCTGCAGCTCAGAGAACCAAATCCCTTGCTGAAACATGTTGGGAAAGTTTAGGCCAGAAATATTTTGTCAGCCTGTCTTGGGCTTTTCAGTGAAAGGCAGGGTTTTGCTCTCTGTCAGATTTTGATTCTTATTTTTAATCTCCTTTTGATGAGCTTCCTTCTTACTGGGTTTTTAGCTACTTACAGTAGAAAGTTATTTTTTTAATTGTGGTTTCCAACCAAAAAAAAAAAAAAAAAAAAAAAAAAAAAAAAAAAAAACCAAAAAAAACCCCCTCATCACTTCAGAGTCCTTCTTGCTTTCATTTTTTCCTGCTGTTGCTTTTACTCTTGATATTCAGCCTCCTCAAGTCCTGATGTGACACTCCATAAAATCTTTATCCTGTCAAAGCCCTGCTGTGAGCATTGCCCAGTGCTTCCAGAATTTGCATTTAGCATCCATTCATATCACTCTATTGGTGGGGCTCTCTTATCACTGAGTAGCCCTCCAGCTTTATATGAAAGGGCACAAAGTTAATGAAAACAGCATTAAAACTCGATTAGCATTTAGTGAGATCACTAAGACTTGTTCTGAACTTAATATTAGTTTCTGAATTTTTTTTCTTTTTTAACTCACAGTATCCAGAACCAGAGACAGCAGAAACAATTCCATCAAAGAAGCTGTTTTTCAGGTGAGGATGTTATGTTAGAAGGAAGGGAAGGCTTTGATTTTTCAGCAGGTTGTTTCAGGGTTAGGGAAAATTTTATGTGTTATCTCATCCTTTTGTCTTTTGACAGAAGAGCCACTCATTGGAAGCAATGTCTCTTTTCTGTGCATTTTGACTTAAATTCCTGGAGAAATTAATCCTAGAGGGAGGAAGAGCTCTTGAAAATGTCACAATATACCCAACTTATTTCAGTATGTTAATGAGGATTTTTCTCCAGACACAAACTTTGCTTGCTGTTGCTTTTCTTGGGGGAGAAGAAGAGTTGAGAACTCAGTGTAATGGTGCTACAGTCAGGAAAATTGCCTGCCATGCCACTGAAAAGCAGGCTAAATTATGCTTGAGTGTAAACATTTGTGTATTCTCCATTCACAGCCCTTGCTCTAGCTCAGGCCAGACCTCCAGCAGCCTCAGGTGTATTGCTGATTTTAAAAATACCAAGAACATTTCTCCGGCCTCAGGGCTAAATTACATGTCTTTTGTTACTTTAACAAAACCTGCAGTTCCTTAGTGTAGGGTAGCATCTCATATTACTTAACTCTGAGTCTTCTCTGGCACCTGTGTGGTTCTTTTGTGGTCCTAAGACATTTCTATCCATTTTTTCCTGTGTTTCTGTCTCTGGAAGTACCCACATTATTACACTCTGCTAAGGAGGATGAGAGCACAAGCCAAGATGTTCCACAGAATTTGCTGCAAGAGGTGTAGAGATTTTTTTAGCTTCAGTTGGGAAAAGTTTTGGAATAGCTGTGGTAGATTGTGCCTGAAACTTCTGTGTTTGAGTCTCCAGAGAGACAGCAAGGAGAGGTGGATTTGTGGTAAGGTTTCTCAAAGGCATGGTGGTGTTCAACAAAGGGAGAGGATAGAATAATTGGAATGGAATGGAATGGAATGGAATGGAATGGAATGGAATGGAATGGAAATGGCCTTCAGGCATTCACCCCTAGGAAGACTCTTGGGCAGAAGGAAAATGGTGTGTTCTGCCTGAGAATGTCCGCTCTACCATAGAGAAACCTTCAGGTAGCACAGATTTTAAATATTAGACTGCTCTGGTGTTGTTGGGGACCAGAGTGAGACACTGAAAAAAGGGAAAATGCTTCTGCAAGAAAAGCAACCTGAGGGACTTCAGCCTTTCTTTTTCTACAGAAGAAAACCCCAAGAAACAATCAAGTAATTAGGTTCCAGAATGCACAAAACCTATATTTTATTTTCATTCTTTGGACTGAAGGACCAATTTGATGACTGATAAGGAACTGGATCAAGAAGTGACAATCCCAGCTTAAATCTCGATTTTGATGTGTCCTTTTCCATGGGAAATCAGCCCATTTTTTTGTTCATTTCTCTTTCCCAGATTTGGACAGTGGCGTTTGGACAAATTGTTTCAATTATTTGGGTCGTTTGGGTCAGTTCTTCTAAAAATGGGTGTAAATCTCTGACCCAAAGGTGTGTTTTTATGTCAAATCTCTGAGTGCTTCCACCCTCACAGATAATACAGGAACATTAAGAGAGGTCACATAAGGACTTAGGCTGATAAAAGGACCTAAGGAGAAGAGCTGGACAGAATAATCTGTCATGTGTTGAGTCAGCTAATAAAAAAGGTAGTTACTTAAAATGTCCACAGGCACCAAAGCATAAGGAAGTCTTAGACAAAGGGAAATAATTGAAATTACTGTGGACATAATGAGAAATGCACTATCAGGTTTTGCAAAGGCTGAGACCAAGGGTTTGATTTCTGAGCAAGGGGCAGCAGAATTGCAATGTAGCCAAGTGTAAAAAAAATAATAAATTAAAAACGGATTTATAAAAGGTTATCGTGGAGGCTGGTATGAAGTGAGCCCAGGTTGTCAGTTCTGTAATTCGACGAGAATCCAGGTACTCTTTTTGTTAGAATGAATAGAAATTGAAGCATTTAGTGCTGAACAGTGTTGTTTGCCTCACATTCTTTTAATAATGGACAGTAAACCTGTGTGCTGTATTGAAGGGGCTGTAACACAAATGTAAATAAAAGCCCTGCACACCTTTCATCCAGCAGGTATCAGCTTACACTCCGAGCACCCCTCTGAGGAGCAGAACTTTCAATATTCTTGTTTTAATGGCAGCAAAACTGAGATATAAAGAGATTAAGACATTTGCTGGAGGCTGTTAGTGAAGCACAATTGTGTCAGTTGCTCCCAAGCACTCGCCATTCAAGCTCAAAGAGATTTTATTTGCACCATACTCTTTTCAAAGTATATGTTTAGATAAGTGAAGGGAAAATATCTGTGGCATAAATCTGGTGATTTCAGCAGAAGTGCTTTGGGGATTAATTTGATCTGCTCATTTCTGGATAGGTACCAGGAACTCTTCTGTGTGTGTTTAAAGCACACTGGTCCCACCTATTGGGGCTGCTGGGGAATTGATTTTATTGGGTTGCAGTAGGTCTTTTGTCTTCATGCTGATAATTTTGTTTGGGTTTAGTAGTGTTTCATTCTTTTCCACTCCAGTGTATTTTGCACCATCTAAGGGATTTCAGGTGCAAATGTATTCCCCCACCACCAACCTCGGCTAATAATCTCATTGCTGTGTTGGGTCAAATATTGATTGTGACCCCTGCATGAGGAAAGTGTTGATATTTAACATCAAATTTTCTTTCTTATACCTCATTTCATGCAAAAAAAAAAAAAAAAAAAAATCCCCATGTGAGCCAGCTGTAAGGATTCCTAAGGAAAGGCAGACTGGAGTCAAACAAAGAAAGTCAAATTCATAATCTTGAACTTGTCCATTTAAAAGTTAGATTTTCAGCCTCGGTGAGCTCTCTGAACTCTCCTTCAGACAGCCAAAATTGTAGCTATAAATAGAGTCTGAGCAGTCCTGCCTCTCTTTTAATCTTATCTCAGATGATGAAACAGCTTTGGGAGCTGCCTGCTCCTTCCTGATGGCTTTGCACAGACCTGGGTAAATGTCCTTTGGAAAATTAAGGAAGAGAAGAGAAGAAAGAGAAGAGAAGAGAAGAGAAGAGAAGAGAAGAGAAGAGAAGAGAAGAGAAGAGAAGAGAAGAGAAGAGAAGAGAAGAGAAGAGAAGAGAAGAGAAGAGAAGAGAAGAGAAGAGAAGAGAAGAGAAGAGAAGAGAAGAGAAGAGAAGAGAAGAGAAGAGAAGAGAAGAGAAGAGAAGAGAAGAGAAGAGAAGAGAAGAGGAGTCCACAACTGTGATTTTTGATGGGACCTATTTAAGGATGCTGAAGAAAATTGATGAGAAAAAAAAAGAACAAGAAGTATTTAAAGAAGCCAATTACAGCATTGCAAAGTTTAAAAAAAAATCCACCATGGAGTTTAATTCAATTTTTCCTGCTTACTTCCTCTAATTAACCCAGCTGGACAGTGAGGATGGTGAAGTGCATAGAGCTTTATCCCATGTGTTTGGGAAGAACCCATGGCTAAAACTGAGGACAAAATACAGAGTAGGACAAACTGGTCATGGGTGTAGGCAAGAGGCCAGTTAGATATCAAATAGCAAAATGGACTGTCTAGTTTATTATTATTTACAAATTACTGGTCTTTTTCTTCAGCCCTGGTGTTATAGTCAGGACATCAGGTGAACAAAAATGATTAATTACTTCAAAATAGTCCTCAAAAACTTGCAACATGCCAGTGTGAAGTTCAGATTTCCGGCCTGCTTCATTCCAACTGTTCCAGCACTTTGTGTTCATTTCTACTTGGCTTTGCTAAAAAAAAACAGAGAGTAGGAACAGCATTTTAGTACCTTCCAAAATGACTTACTCTTTACTGAATGCCAAATATTTTACAGAATCCAGCTCCATATTCATGGAGTCTGTACCTGGAACTAGGACTGCTGCATTTTTTTATTGTAATGTGACTCTTTCTCAATAAAATGGACAGAACTCCACAAGAAGAATGTGGTGCTTCTGCAGAAAAATATTTTTATTTTCTTCTTTATATTTGAGAGATAAATATAAGGCAAATATTAGAATAAGGTGTCTAAAATTAAATTCTTGTTTATACTTCATACCTCTTTCTTTGAAATTTACCTTGAAAATGTAGCTCAAATGGCATCATATATAATTTGCCTTCAGCCACCAGAAGTAGTGTTGTATCTTCTGATAATTCTTTCTTTTTTTTTCTGAATAATTTAAAATTCAAAATAATATTCAGGTGAGGTACTAGTTATGCTCTTATTTTATGCCTTGAATGATTCCAGAAATAGCTTTCTATTTTCCTTTGTAAATGATACTGGAAACTACAGAGGAGGAAACAACCCTGGTTTTGTCCTTTTTTTCCCCTATAATAATAGTAATAATCATCAAAAGCAGAAGTATTCTGTCTGCTGTGCAGCACAATCTCTCATCTGGAGGCCTCTAAATGCTTTTGAAAGCACATGATATTAACTGTGCTTTAGTGACTGAGGAAACAGCAGCACACAGTTTAGCAATTTTCCCACTATCACACTGAAAGTCCACAACAAAGAACTTTAAAGCACAGGACCACGACTCCTCCTGTTTTATTGCCACACAGTTATTTCAACTGCATCATCTTCTCCATCCTCTGTCAGCTGAACTTCCTGCCCCCAGCTGTGCTTGGTTAGATGGGATTTAATGATAAATCCATCTTCTAATTGTTACTCTGATAACAGGAGAGAAGGAATCTCTTCCTTTCCAAACTGGTCATTGTTAGGATGCAGTTTGGTCACTAAGGGGAGGAGTTGCTTGAGACTCAGAGATGAGGCTAATTATTTATTTGGTTGTTTATGTATTTATTTTTAATTAATTAATTAATTCTGATAGGGTTCCTGTGCTGTGCTCATCACTGAGGTTTCTCAGCATGTGCAGTGTCATAGGAGACTTTTCTTACTGGAAGGCTGGTGTTTGGGGGGCTATAAATGAGATATGGGCTCTGAATCCTGTAGGACATTAAAATGCTCACAGTAACGAGGCCAGGACTAATGAAGGATGTGAATTTACACATGAATTCACACATCAGTGAATGCACTGCTTCATTCTCCGATTTCTCTCACAGCACTGTAGGGCCCAAGCACAGAGGAGGTGCAGCTGAGTTACTCCTGATGAGTATCACAACCTGCTACACATGAAGTATTGAAAATCTAGAAATCTAGTGGAAAGGAAACAAAAAAAAAATAAAATTCACCATTACTTCTATTGTAAAGGAGCATTAGGAAAACTGTTTCATGCCATTCCTAAGATTGACTTCTATAGAAGTCCAGCTGCTGATTAGAAGGTTTCCAGTGTCATGAAATTAAGTTCTGGGCTCCACCTTCCCCAGAGTAGCCTGGTATTTAACTGATGGACTGCTTTAATCATTTTGGCTGCCTAAAGCCTCTGCTGGAAGAAACTGTGAGTCAATATCACTGGAAAACAGGCATGAAGAATTAACTGTAGCACCAGTGATTTTAATTCTTGGTGGCCAGCCTTACAAATCCCTTATTATTCATTCATGGATGTGTCATATTTAAAATGCAAATTCCTTCCCATTGTCCTCCCCCATCTCAATGCATTTCCTTTGAAGTATCCCTGGAGCTTTCCAGGGGCCACCCACAATGGGATCACTGTGATCAGCCAGCTTGCAAAAAGAGTGCCCTGCACCAGCTCAGGTGAATTCACCTGGGTCCTGCTTAGCAGTCCCAGCTTTCAAAAAGCATCCAGACTTTGTTTAAGAGGAAGAAAAAAAGGTAAAATAAAGGATATCAGGCCAGGTATTTTTACCAAGCCTTTTTAGCAAGGTTGCCTCTCCTGAGATGCATCACAGCTCTGTCTGCCACCATCACATGGCAGTGAGGTCAATAACATAAATAGATCTGGTTTGTCTTGCCCATGTTCTGTTGGTTTGGGAAGAGCAGAGCTCTCCTATGACATCCATTGCAGAAAAGAGTGTCAAGGCTCAGCTGGCACGGAGTTCCTGTACCCATGTAGGGAATAGTCCATTGTCTTGGTCCTTGCTACCATTCAGCCACAGTTACAAGTTTTTCTAGGCAAGAGAAGCTGACCCAGGCCAAAATTGTGATGGAAAAAATTCTATGAATGGGGAAAGGCCACTCTGATCCACTGCAGGAGCTGTAGCTGCAGGAGGCTTGGGGAACATACTGGAGGGAATTATTGTGTTTTCAGGTGAAGTCCAGGCTAGTGAATGCATCGTCTGATTCAGCCTTCCAGGAGCAACATAAATACTGATAATAATGACCTTAATAGCAAGGTAAATTATATTATCAGTAATGGCTAAATAGTTTAATAGTCTTCATCAAATGACTGAGTACCTTATCCTGCAGTGAGACTTGCTGGCTCCTGTGTGCTAATGCAGCCAGTACTTAAAACTGGAACCAATGTATTTTTGAGTAAAGACTGCACTACTTGAGTTCAAAACCTATTTTTACTAGTTTGATGTGGTTTGTGGGGAGAGTTCATGCACACTAAGCGACCCTTGAATCTTGTGGCCAGGAAGTGGTAGCTTGAAATTTATTAAATTTTATATAATATTAATGGGGTCCTGGACCCCATTATGTGACATAGAATAATGACATAGAATTATTCTATTCTATTTATTCCATTAACATAGAATATTCTATTAATTATTCTATTGACAAAGAATAATGTCAAATTATCAGTGTCATTTACCACTATGAGTGCAGGAAGCTGTGGCATTCTTAGTCAACAGCATTTTCCTGAACTGGTAGATCAAAACTACAAATACACTGCTGGAAATTCACGAGTCAGGAATATACGTTGATTTGATGGACTGGAGGAAAGAAGGCCTCAGAGTGACCTTATTCTGGCCTTCAGGTACCTGAATGGAGCCTACAGGAAGGCTGCAGAGAGACTTTTGACCAAGGGTCTGTAGTGACAGGACAAGGGCTGTGGTTTTAAGCTGACAGAGGACAGGGTTATATTCGATTTTAGGAAGAAAATCTTTACTCAGAGGGTGGTGAAGCCCTGGCACAGGTTGCCCAGAGAAGCTGTGGCTGCCCCATCCCTGGAAGTGTTCAAGGTCAGGTTGGATGGGGCTTAGAGAAACCTGGGATAGTGGAAGGTGTCCCAACCCATAACCAGGGGTGGAACTAAGTGATCTTTGAGGTCCCTTCCAACCCAAGCCATTCTATAATTCTGTAATATGATTCTCTGATTGGTAATGATCCACATCCATAAACCAACCATCCTGTTGTCTCCCTTACAATTGTCTTTCCCCTTGGTTTAAGACTTGTCCCACTCAGCATGATGTCCTCACATGGTTGAGCACTTTGTGTTACTGCCCAGTCTGGAACTCAAGTACTGCATCTTTCCTACTTTTTAAGCAAGGTCTGGATGTCCTTAAGAAAAATTTTGGTGTTTTCAGAAAAAAAAAAAAAAAAAAAAAAAGGTCCTACTACTAATGAGAAAGCTCTCTGGAAAGTTCTGTGGAAAATGCCCCGAAGGTGCTGGTGGACAGGAAGACGAGCAGGGGCCAGCAGCAGGACCTTGCTGCAAAGGCAGCAAATGGAATCCTCAGCTGCACTGGATGCATTGCCAGGTGAGGGAGGTGATCTTTACCTCTGCTCGGCTCTTCCAAGCCAACTGGAACCTGAAGTGCTGTTCCAGTTCTCGGCTCCTCACTACAAGGGACACACGGACATAATGGAGAGAGTCCAGCAGAAGGACCACAAAGAGGAATCAGGGTCTGGAGCATCTCTTCCAGAGCTGGGACTGGTCAGCCTGGAGAAGAAAAGCTGAAGGGGAATCTTATTCATTCCCAAAATATGGGAAGGGAGGGTGCAAAGATGGAGCCAGGCTCTTTCCAGTGGGTGCCCAGCCAGGATCAGATGCAATGGGCACACAATGAAACACGAGGCTCCCTGTAGACATCAACCCTTTCAAACTCAGCCATTCCATGACTCTCTGATTCCATAATTAGAGAAACCTAGGAACATTGTTGCCTGGACAAGCCAAACATCCTCAAACAATGTTGTGATCAAGTTTGCAGCTTCTCACAAATTTCATTAGCAAGTAGGCAGTGAGTGACATGAACTTCCTTTACCAAATCCCCTTAGCTCTGTTTGGATTTTGTGCTTTGTATTTGGGCTCCATGGATGTCTGGGAGACCTACTGCTGCTTTTATATGTGATTTGTGGATTTATTAAATGGATTTGGGAGTTAATTGTGTTGGGATGGTCCTGCCTGCCAACCAGGAAACCAGGGCAGCATTTTCAATGCCCTTCAGTCTGCATAATCTAAATAAATTCATGAATGCACAAGAATTATTCTACCTTGTTCCTTTTGCCCAGCAGAATGTGTTGGCTCAAAGAGCTCAAATTTGCTGTAATCGCCTTTTCCTCCCCAGTGATTCCTTAGGAGTCAGCCATCTCCTTCAGAGAGCTGCACAACTGCCGCCAAATCTAATTATTTCAGATTTTGTTTCTTTTTTATGAACTTTTTGGCATATTTTGTAGAAGGTTGAGAGAGTAATCAGTAACTTATGAGTGAGAGAATCACAGGAGCACAAATATTGGGAGGACACACTCCTCAATGATATATCTGCTGAAGTCTTAGGACTGCTTTGAAATTCAGTCATTAATTCTTAGTAGTTTAAGAAATTAATCTTTTAAACAGGTTTATCAGAGAAACATGATTTTGGGACTCAAAAATAAAACTATAAAGGGACAGAATTTAGATTTTTGAAAGGGTGAGATCAGAGTCTTTTCTGTATTACCAAAATGTTCCCCCTTTTTTCTTTTTTCTCTAAGAAACAGTGAAAATTGTGTAAACTTAAATACCCTTATAATCCTTCTATATACTGTGTTGTTCTTAAAAATGCATTTCCAAATAAGGTATTTTTACTGTACTAGATGTTCCATTACTTAAAAGTTATCTTTACACAGCCCTGTTCTGAATGAAAAGGCATCAGAGGTGAAAAAAAAGAACATCTGTTACATTACACTCTAAAATAAAAGGTTGTTTCTACTGTCTATTTAGTTCAGTTTTACAGGAACAAACCAAAGAGGGCTGAACCGTTTCTGTTAAGAGATAATTCCTTGCTCCTGCCTGATGAAGCATTTAGCATTTGTCCTCATATATTATCTGGTCTTTTTGTTTGATCATTGCTATTCTGTCAGAGCAGTCAGCACAGGGCTTCCTTCTCCTGTGGAAAAAGCTATGGATTTTGGTCTTGGAACATTAAAGATTAATTTTGATTACATTTCCACAAAGATTTTAGATTTTTTTTTTTCTTTATGTGTGACTAAGAAAACTCAGCTTTACTTATTTATTAGGAATTTCATCAATACTTCTAGAATTATTGTGTACATCAGTTTCTGGCTCACTTCAGATTTAGTGAGATCTTAATGTTGTTTCTTGGAATGTAAGAAAACATATTTATGCTTTGTTAATATCTTCTTTCCTCCTTCTGGGATCTTAAACAAGCATTTGTTTGCATGGTGGTCATCTGCATATTCTGAAATAATTGCAGCTGTGCAGCACATGCATTCTGTAGGGCCTTTTATCTTCCCTACCTTTAGAAAATACATGTGGATCTCTCCCATTTCACATAAAAACATCAGATTCTACTGGAACAGAGAGAGACAACAGGTTTTTACTTTCAGTCAATTCCACTTTACTATTTGTTAATGATTAAAGGACATAACTTAGAATAAAGAAAATAAAAATCATAGAATCATAACATGGTTTGGGTTGTAGGGAACCCCAAAATCATCTCCAGGCAGTCCATGCTATGGGCAGGGACACCTTCCACTATTCCAGGTCCTCCAAGCCCCATCCAACCTGGCCTTGAAATTTCCAGGGATGGGTCAGCCACAGCTTCTCTGGGCAACCTGTGCCAGGGCCTCCCCACCCTCACAAGGAAGAATTTCTTCCTAATGTCTAATCTTAATCTCTCATCTTTTAGCTTAAAATCTTTTAAAATATTCCTCTTCTTTAAAATTCCATCAGAACTTCAAGATTACTGGTCATTTAGCATTTCTATTTGCCATTCCTGCTCAGTAGTGCAACATCACGCTGCAGTGAAATCCAAAGATAGCACATCTCCAGTGGAAACAGAAAGGGAAATCACTCCTACAAAATGAACTGACATTTCTATATGTCAGTTGAAAGTTTTGTTTTTTGATACAGACCAGATCGTGCCTGGGATATGACAATCCCCCTATTCTTTCTGAATCACCTATCATTGCTAATAGTACACCCTGTCACAGATACTCAGGCAAAATATATAGTGCATTATATAGCAGGCAGAGGAGAATCCATCTCATTTTCCTTACAGAAACAAAGCTGATTTTCACCAGCAAAGTGCAGAGATACTCAGGGAAATGATGCCACTTCTTTCCTCATCCAGGGACTTGGCTGACTGGAGGGTGAGGTGTTGATGTGGGACGTCCAGGAGGCCTTTTCAAATTCATCCATTTCCAGGTGGGACACACAAACAATTATGGCATTGCACAGGCGATGACAGGATTTCCCTCTGGAATACAACACATATTTATGGCTAAGAAATCTAAACTCAAACTGGGAAGGTGGAGCAGAGGGAGAAGCAGTTACTGCTTAGTGATTCACAGACTCACAGAATCATTAGGTCTTAAAATACCTCCAAGATCATTTATTCCAATTGTCACATTTAGTCTAATTGTCATCCAAATACCACCATGCTCACTAAACCATATCACAAAGTTCCTCATCTGCTTGTTTTTTGACTCTTACAGGGGTGGTGACTTCCCTGAACAGTCTGTTCCAATGTCTGACCACCTAATTCTTCCTGATAGCAACCTCTTCTGGCACAGCTTGAGGCCATTTCCCCTTGGCCTGTGACTTGTCAGTTGGGAGAAGACACCAACCCCTGCCTTGCTACATCCTCCTTTCAAGGAGCTGTAGAGAGAGATAAGGTCCCTTCTGAGCCTTCTTTTCTCCAGGCTGAGCCCCTGCAAAGCTCCCTCAGCTGCTTCTCTTCAGAACTATGCTCCAGACCCTTCCCCAGCTGTTTGCTTCTCTGGACACATTCCAGATACACTCCAGACCCTCAATGTCTCTGCTGTGAGGGGCCCAAAACTGAGCCAAGAATTTGAGGTGTGGCCTCCCCAGTGCCCAGCTCAGAGGGACAATCCCTGCCCTGGTCTTGCTGGCCACACGACTGTTTACACAGAAGTTCAGGAGGTCACCTGGGCACACGCTGGCTCACGTTTGGGCACTGTTGGCCAGCACCTCCAGGGCCCTTCCCGCTGGGCAGATTTCCAGACACTCTGGAAATGTCCCTGGAGCACTGCAGGAGCTTGTTCTGGCAACAAGGAGGAGACCTTATCTTACAAAAGGTGTCCTATGAGGTTGTACTGATCAGCTGAGCTCCAGAGAAACCCCAGTCTGCTCAGCTTGGCTGTGAGCAGGGCTGTATTTCATTCCTGGGCTGGGGCACTTGATCCTATTTAGAGGTAGTGGAGGTCACTTACAATGGTTTTCCCAATTTACTGTGACTTCTCCTTCAGCACTCCCGTGTTCCTGTGTGCAGTGAAATGTGACGGAGCCCATGAAGGGCTTGTGTTGCTTCTTTTTGCAAAAGGGAATCTGGAGTGGATGCAACTCCTTGCTAGAAATCCGTCACAATGATCCAGCTAAGAAATATTCACAGATCCAGTTTTTAAAACTGTGAATAAACAAACGCATTGTCCCAAAGTTCTCTTTTGTATGTATTTTTTCCTCCTTTTCCTTTCATGTGCCTGATACAGATCAGTAGAGAGTTTTGAGTCTGTATTCAGACTGCTATTTTTGGGGAGTTTTTTTTTTGTTTCTATTCAGTCCTGTTTCAAAAATGCTGAATGAAACTAACAAAGGGTTAAGCCATCTTGTAGTGGGCAGTGAGACACACACAGAGTAGGAAGGATTAAATCTCTAAATGTCAAAGGGAGAGAAAGGAAGAGTCTGTCCTGCAATCTTGACTGAGCATCCCATCATTCCCCGACTCTAATGCTGGGGAAACAGAGATTAGAAAATCTGCTACACAGCTAAGTGCAGACTGCAGCTCGGAGATAAGTGAACCAGAATATCTACTCCGGGCTCATTTGTTCAGCTTCACTCATCCACAGCCTTTCTGATGGGGAAACACAGATCTCAATACAAAATTCAGAGCTTGTTCAGCTCTGCTGTCACTTCCTGAGCCACTCTCCCTGTCGCTTCCCAAACCCCTGTCACTGTCACTTTCCAAACCATTCCTACAAATGAAGATCTGTCCTCTGCCCTGCTGAAAGCTCCCAAGGATGGTTTCTTGGGTTCAAGCACTGAGCTGGGTTTACAACAGGGATTTAATTAGTGGTGCCTCAAATTAGATCATATTTTTTTGTTCCTTGCTGCTGTTGGCCAGGAAACCTTGAGAAGGATGGATGGAAGAGTGTTGGTTTATATTCAAAATACAGTCTCCTTCCTTCTGAATCAACATGAAATGGATATTCTCAGGAAAAACACGAGTTCCAGATTCACTTGTCAAACTATTGGTAATTAAGAAACTCCATCAGATTTTCCCAGTGGTCAAATTTGAGGACAGATCATTCTATTCCTTTTCTTTCTTTTTTTTTTCCTTTTCTTTCTTTTTTTTTTTTTTTTTTTTTTTTTTTTTTTTTTTTTTAATTTAGAACTTGTAAAAATTTTCATTTAACTTCTGTGATATGATCCAATTCCCCAAGTGGCAGAAAATCTACCAATAAGTCAAATCTGGCCTGATAAACTGAAGAGTACACAGTACATTTTACTTATAGAGAAGTATAAAAAAATATCCGAGACACCATCTTATATGGGGAGACGACTGAAGATGAAGTTAAAGGAAAAAAATATCACAAAGATTGTATAATATTATCCTTTATTCCTCTATTCTACTGGGAAGGGGGTGTTTTTAGCAATCAGCGTAGTGGCATTCTGGATAGGGTTTGACAGTGATGATTAATTGACAGCCTTGGATTTTAAAACACTGAGAAAATACCTCAGGTCCTGAAGTACCAACTCCTTTCCCATCCAGGTTTGGTTTAAAAATAGCTCTGGAGATGCTTTGCAGTTGAGACAATTTTGGCACAGAATTGAGTAATTTATTTGGAAGAGTAAGATAAGGGGTAATTTGATTTATTTTTTGGTATTTTTCAGTGTTTTCCTGGATATTTTTGTGTTTTCCAGCATAAGAAGGTGAGGATTGCTGGGTAATACCATCAGCACACTGGTTTCAAGGGTGATAGGAGACAAGGAAAAACAATTTAGGAGTTAGTGTAAAAGTAAAACAGCGATCAACCATCAAGAAACCAAAACTCTTGTGTTTCAAGGATGATTAAAAAAAATGTTTCTAGGCCTTAGGAAATGCAATTTGCTAATAGACTGTAGTGTAACGATTAAGGGGAAGCGATTGTAATTGTAAATTACCCTGTGCCACGTGGAAGGCACTAATACACTTAAAATACAATAGTGCATACATCTATGACTGGTAATGAAGGTGATAATCACCTTATATTCACAAAGGAAATGATGTAATAAATCCTATATAATGCAGTTTACAGGTTACCTTGGCAAGGGCACTTGAATCGAAAAGCAGAGAACAGGCCCTCCACGAGCTGCAGTATATATTATAATTAGGGGCATAAAATTCTAATGAAATGTTGTCCTAAGTGATATTGATTCCAATTTGGCAGACTAGGAACGCGGTGATGTCATGATATTAAGGTTGGTTGGTGCACCAAGGAATTCAAGGAATACTCTTACTCCCCTTGATGGGGCCCTTTCCAGCTTTTCCCTTGGTAAAACTTGTTTTCTGACTCCAAAATAAAAAGGAGAGGAAAGATCCTGCAAACACTCAATTGCAGCAGAAACCATTGTTCAGCTTTAATTAACATAAGTTTAACATTCTATGCAAAAAATGGGGCTGCAGTGCGTACAATCTGAACAAACCGTCCCCAAAGTGTTCTTAATTTCACATCAATCTCACTTAGTATGGGGGGCTGGAGATGTTTGCAAGGAGAGTTTCATGCTAAAGTGGCCCTGTAAGGCAGGGGAGAGATCCACATGGTGTGGGAAATTGTGGAAGTGAATCAAGGGCAGCTTTCTGGGATCAGGATGGAAGTCTGGATAGAAAAGAGCAGGACAGACTGCAATAGTGGTGGGACATTGGCAGAGGTGCCAACAGGAGCAGCGCAATATCAAATATAGTCCTTTTTTTTTTATTATTATAACCCTTATAAAAGTGGAAAAATAATAAGGAAAATAGCAAGGACAGGCTGGAGGAGTTAGACCTGCTCTTCCTAGAGAGGGGAAGGCTCTTTATGGTACTCTAGAACTTAAAGGGTGGCTACAAAGAGAGCAGAGGCTCTCTCATCACAAGGAGGCACATGGGTATTGTAAGAAATGCAGCGAACCCTGGATGCAGGGAAGAAATGATGATGTCTGGCTCCAGATCAGAGGGCTGAAGGATAGCTTTATTAAAACTATACTATATTACATTAATATCCTGTTTAAAGAGATACTATCCTATTCTACATACTTACTTCTTGCTTACCTATCTAACTAACAACTCGTGACTCTCTGCTGAGTGTCCAAGCCACAGCTGGATCCGACTGGTCACTGAACCCAAACAACCTTCACCAGAATCCAATCCAGCAATCACTTCAGGGATTTTTCCACACAGGGAAAACAAAGGAGCAGAGATAAAGATTGTTTTCTCTTCTCCTGAGAGACAGAATTATGTTTCTCTGTCCAGAGAATGTGAGTGTCACACATGGGCAAGACAAGGTGGACCAGGCAAGGTTTTGTCTTGAGAGAAGAAACAAATGTTTTACAGTGAGAGCAGCCAATCACTGGGACAACCTCCCAAGGGATGTGGCAGAGTCCCTGTCCCTAGAAGCTTTCAATCTGTGGCTGGACAGAGTCCCAGATGGAGTCTCCAAGGCTCCCTTTCCCAGAAAAGGTTGGACCAGATGATGTTTTGAGGTTCCTTCTAGCCTGGGCTATTCTGTGATCCAGTGAGTCCAGTGACACATGCAAATGATTTCTAGTTGTTAATTTAGACTTGTAACAAAAAAAATATTTTTAAGGCATTATAATTACTACAGACTTCCAAATAATTTCATATAAATTGCTTTTATACCAGCTTTGTCTGAGTATTGCCCATCCCAAGGTAAAAACCATATGATACTCAAGTTTTGAAATAGCAACTGAACACAACTGCAAACACAACAAACTCTGAAAGTCCATTGTGGACTTTTCCATTTCCACAGTAGTCCCATAGATCTAATAAATGTATTAAAATAGCAGAGAGCTGGAGGTGCAGTCAATTATCATGTGTTTGTTGTCAAAGAGAGTTCGGAAGTCCTACTCAAGTTTTTATTTTTCCTTATGCATGCTTTACACTTGTTCATGTTATGGCAAGAAGCAAAAGCCCCTTTAGAAAGCCTGAGCCCAATTCCTCTGAATTTGATGGTTGCCTCTGAAAATGAAGATTACCTTTATTTTTAATCAGAGAAAATGTCTTATATGGGAAACAGCAAGGTACATCAGTGTCTTTTTTAGCCAGGCACACAAACTGCCCAGACTTTGAACAACCAAAAATAAAACAATATGTATTTTTGCACCCTTTATTCATAGTACTGTACCTTCAGTACAGTTATTTTCCTTCAGTAGGAAAATAACAGCCCTGTACTCATGAAAACTCAAAACATTTTGGAAGTGAAAGCAGATGTTTTTAGGAATGAAGGGGTGCAGAGCTTAATTCTCAGTGACTTCCCTTTCAAATGATGAGTCCTGCATTGATTGCCATTGTGCCCTATTGAAATTCTTGTTATTCCATCACTGGTAGCAGTGAGGCAAAGGGAATATCTCACTGACCCAGTCAGTCCCCATAACTCAGCTTGTTAGACTTCCAAAGGGGCTCCTGCCCAGCAGACAAATAAACTCAGCTTGATGTTATAAAACCCGTCAGATGTTTTAGGGCAAGATTGGGACGAGCAAAACAATGTATTTTTCAGACAGCTGGCTGTGCAGTATAAGCAGAATGGACTGCAGAACTGGAGATCATATCCTTGGAGATTTACTGGAAATGCATCCCTGCCTGTTTATCTGGTTTTATATCAGCACAAGTTTGCAATTCCATATGCTATTCGTTGTCTGGGGTTTTGTCATAGCCTCTGCTTCGCTCTTATTCTGTCTGTGTCTGCTCTCCTTTTGTGAGTCTCTCTCAGCCTGGCTGGTGTAATTTCAGTATCACAAACTTTAAATGACAATCCAGCAGGATAATGTCTCAAAGGAATCTTCAGCACTGCTGGGTAAGTGAAGCACAGCACAGGGGGCTTTGATTCCCACAGCATCCTGCACCAAAGAAATGCTTCCACACCCACATTTAAAGAAGCTGTCACAGTGTAAGAGAGAAGGTTGATAACTAACAGTGAGAAAAAGATCAGAAACAGAAGAGATCAGAAACAAGGTGATTAATTTTCATGGTGGAGGAAATTATGAACAGGAGCCTTGGCTGTGCTGTGCATAATGCTTCTTCAAAAAGTGAGGTAATGATCTGGTAAAATTACTGCTGACAGAGAGTTATTCAGGTTATTTAGAACTAAAGAGTCTTCAAATTATCTCAATGACTGCACAAAAGAATAAAATTCTCTGTTGACAAAAACAAAAACGGGTGCATAGGAAAAAATATGGAAACAGCATGTAATTATTATCAGAACTCAAATTACCTATTCCAGCTTGGGGGAGGAATTGTAAAGTCATCACCTGAAAAAGCCAGCTCAGAGCTCAGTGGCAGCCAAAAGGGCAATTATAATGACAGGAGTTATTTGAAAACTGTTTGAGAACAAACCAGAAAACATCATTAAGCTGGCCTGTAAAAATTCACAGGATGCACTGATACAGAAGCTGCATGCCAGACTAATTGCTCTGCCTCTGGAAATTATAGAAACATGGAACAAAATATAGAGGAAGGCAATGATGCTGATCAAAGAAACTGAATGATTGTCATGAAAAACCCTTTAATAGTGGAGCTGCTTGCTCAGATTCAGGCCTGGGAACAGCTGCTCTCCACAGGCACCACCTGGAATACAACACAGAGGTGTGTTATGCAGAGAAAGTGAGAGAGTGGCTTGGACACTGCAGCTTGTGTTGGAGTGAAATAGCAGGACATGGAAGTAGAATTAACTGCAGGATTGGTTGACTTCTTGATTCCTTTTATTGCTGCACATTTTTTTTATCCTTCTTCAAATAAAACAGAAAGGGACAAAATAGAAATATCCCTCTTAGTTCAGGAAAACTGCCAGTGCTCAGATCCTTGCTGGGAAAAATGCCAGCACTCCACTCATGCAATATCTTTCTCACTTTAGACACACTCTTTAGGAATTGGGGGAAGAGTGCAAACCAATGAAAGTTCAATACAGGATGTGCATCTTCTTTATGCATAGAGAGAAAAAAAAAAAAAAAACTACCTAAAATCATGAATTCTCAGTCTGCTAAGCTGTACAGGGGAACTCCTTTATTTCTCCAGGATTATGGCTTTTGCAAGTGCTCTCTTCACAGAACTTTGTAGCTCTTAATCATTGGTTATTGCTGCTATGCTACCTGCAGAGCTGCTGAAGTTCAGAAATACCTCAGGTAGGAACAGAGGGAATGGAAAACTGGAAGGGTATTGCAGCCTGAAAGGTGTTGGGGTTCAGGAGGGATCTCACAATCTTTTTCCCTCTCATTCTGAAGCTGATGCATTTACCACGGTGCTGTTTGAGTTATGCTGGTGGTTTCAAGTAATCTGGAGTTCCAGTTATTTTGGAAGATGTATGGACATGGGCTTGTGTAGCCATGTGGATTTCTTATGAGCTTTAGTGCTTATTTGGGTAAAGGATCTACACAGAATGAATCAGCAGGAATATAATTTTTTTAATGGAGAAAAAAAGAGAACTTCAAAGGTCCAAATCAGGTGTAAAATGTTATAACTCATTGGTGTACAGTGAGAAGGAGACTGTGCTTTTGTACCTTTGAAAATCTTCCTCCCCACACCTAATCCCACCATCATTACCATCAACTGATCCTCATTTTGGTTGGAAACAATTTGGAATATCTGTGGGAACAAGATGAGCCTCACACATCTGTCTGAAATCATTCACGTCTCAGCTGAAGGTTACCCATGGAACAGTTCAAACATGGTTTCATTGCCATTACCTGTCCTACATTATCTCATATGTAAAAAAGGAGAACAAAACAAAGCCAACAAAAAAAAAACACCAGAGCAAACAAACCTAAACAAAAGTAAAACAACAAAACAAACAAAAAAATTCTCACTGGCTTCAGGAAATTAAACCCAACACATTTAACATTTTGGGAGAAGACCTAGAAATGTCTTAATTTTAGGAAATCATAGCTTTTCCCAGTGTTAGAGCAGATCCATGGCCATGTAGACAATATATAGTGAAGTTCACCAGCCAAACCACTTGGTGGTGGAGTCTCCATCCCTGGAAGTGCTCAAAAACATCTGGCTGTGGAATTGAGGACATTGCTTAATGGTGATCATGGTGATGGTGCTGGGTTGACAGTTGGATCTGATCATCTTAAAGGTCTTTTCCAGATTTAATGATTCTGTGATTCTGTTCCATTAACTTGACTGATCCTGCAGTTCCCAGTTCTGTCTGCAGACAACAGGATGAAAATTTGACACTTTAACTCTCACTGTGTATCTGCCTGTTTAAAAGTGCACTCACTTAGCAGAGCAGATTTTTCAGCTCTTTCCCCTTCTCCAGTCTCTCAAAACAGGACAAAGCACAAGGGGATCTAGGCTGGGACATCTGGAGAGCTGTAATGAGAGGCAGAGCTATCAGGTTAATTAAGATTATAAGTCACCATACTAAATGGATTTAAGCATTACATTCTAAAAGATTTTAGAAACTCCCCCAAGATCAATCAGAAGGGGAGATAGAAGAAGAAGAATAGGAAGTTAGTTTTGTCTTTATTATCTTGGGCTTACATTTCTGCCCACAAACACCTCATGCCGTGGTGTGGAGGTACAGTATGGATTTTACTGGGGAGCTGTGGTGGGATCCTTCACCCAGCACATGAGAGGACTCCACAGCCTGCAAAAACCATCCCTGAGCACAGTGGGAGCACCTGAAGTCACCCCAGTCTCTTTTGCACGGACACAGAGCAGGCTGAAGTGATGGGTTATGAGAAAAGCTACATGAAAAGGAGGGGAAAACGAAAAATGGGGAGGAAGGACATCTTTCATGGTTGAGAGAAAAGTTTTGTTCCAGATCCCTGTTCAATGTATGAATGGTGTGTCTTATTTCACATCCTCAGTCATATCCTCCCCATTTCACTTCCTGAATTTGAACTGCTGATTTATGTAGTTTGGGTAAAATTGCCTATATACATATATAAGTGCACATATTTAATCTGTGAGGAAGAAAGTATTATCAAAGCTCAATAAATTAATGAGTGATTAAATTCTCACCTAAGCTCATACAAGACTTTGTGCTGTCTCTCAAAGTCACTAAAACCTTTGAGAGGCACAAAGAATTTATCCCCTGGCACCTCTCCAGACAATATCAGCAGCACAGCCACAATCATTGGTACCTTTAACCATCAAGGCCTCCCAGGAATGGGGATGAGGCCACTGATTTGCTTTGGAGAGGCTGCAAAGTGACTGCCACCAAATTGAACCTTCCAGCATTGAGAAGCTGAAAACATTTTCATCTCAATCTCTGCAGCGAGGCTCCTGTTGAGCATCTTTAGAAAAAAAGTGCTGCTAAGTTTCTCCTAACCTGCTTCCCTGGCAGGAGACAGATGAAAGAACCATCTTTTCATATGAAGACATCTTTGAAGGCTGTTGTTAGCTGGTGGGACCTCCCATTGGTGGCAGGGTCTCGACTGCTGTGCTCCCAAACTCTGCTGTAATGGATTCACTTTTATAGGGATTTTTCTCACAGTTCATCTTGGCTTGAGCTGTTCTTTTTGTGAGAGCTGTAATGGATGATACAGTCTGAGAGCAGAGCCTCTGTGGTCCTGTCACTGCTGGCTTGATACTCAGCAGTGCTCCCTTGAAGATGCTGGTAGGTCCAATTCTAGAGGGCAAAAAAACACAGAATGATTTGGGGTTGAAGGGATCTCAAAGATCATCCAGTTCCACCCCCGTCCATGGGCAGGGACACCTTGCACCAGACCAGGTTGCCCAGAGCCCCATTTAGGCTGGCCTCAAACACTTTCCACTCCTTGAGCTCCGTCAGGTTGCTGCCATGACCACTGTTGCAGTGCCCATCAACCCTCTGAGTGATATTTTCTTAATATCCCACTTTAATGTCCCCTGGCACAACTTCAGGACATTCCTTCAGCTCCTGTCACTGATCACCAGAGAGAAGAGATCACTGAGAAAGCTGCAGACCGCAACGGGGCAGCATCAATCTTAAACAACCTGAAGACACCGATCTTAAGTCCCACCTGGACCACAATAATCCATGAAAAGAGCAAGGAAGCCCTTCTGCTTCAATGACACTGTGAGCAGCTACTGCACAATGCTTCTGCTGTCCCTGCCCAGGGAGGAGAGCTCAGAGCCCTGACAGGGAAGCACCAGGCCAATAATGAGTCCTGCATTAAGCAATTAAATTCAACGAAATGTGAACAGTGATACTGAAATCACAGGGAGCCTCCTGCAAACATCAAAAGGAAGTTGCCATGAATGTGAAAGTCACCTCAGCCTCTCCACACAAAGGGAGGGATTGGTTTATTTTTAACGCAGCCTTGACAAAATGAATATATTGGAATCTCTAACTTCCACTGGCAACTGGCTCCTCCAACAGGGAGTTAAGAACCCCCTAAAGGCACATCCCATCGAGTTATATCTGACACTCAGGGAGAGGCAATGAGCCTTCAGCAGTCAGGCTGCAAAGCAAGATGAGCCTCATAAAAGGGGAACAGCCAGCTGTGTAGTTAGGGCTAATCCTAATTGGAACCTAACAGGAGAGGAATTCTTTGGCATTTGGATTTAAATAGGCTGTCCCCAAAAAATGTGTGGCATGGTGTGGCAAAGCACCTAAAAAAGGGACAAAGAGAACTGTCATGTCTGAATGAAGAATTTTGAATTCAGTGCTTGGCTTTCAGTGTTGTCTGGTCTTATTTTAAAATGAAACAATACCTGACACGTGGGGATTACCACTTTCCACATATATTCAACTTAAATCTAATCTGTTAAGAAAACATAATCACATGATTCAGCAACAAAGCAGGAGCGTGTTTTATGTGACATGAGTATAAACTATGCAAAGATATAGAACTTTAAAAGGAGTAAAGTATTTAAAAATTAAACTATTGTTAGCAAAGATAAAAATTAATATTGCTTCTATAATTTATTTCAGCTCTCTTTTGAATATATTCTGGTGTGATGTAAACCTCACTCATCTAAGGAACATGACATTAGGCACAGGATGGTGAGTGGCCAGTGAACAATTATTTCTCCCTCTCATCTTTACCATGTGGTCACAGGTCTAATTTACTGCACACCACTCAAACCAAAAACATAAATTTAATCTCCTCTTTGGGGGCATCCATGTCTCACTTAACCATTGCATATCAAGAACACCCCTTTTATGTAGGATGACCCTTTTTTGATCAGATTTTATGAATGAGGACCTGAAGTATAGAGATGTTTTTGTCAAAAGTGATTGGTGGCTGAATTATTGGATGCTGAATTATTCACGCTTACAGCCTGGTTTATGCTGAGAGCTGAGCCATAGGACAGCCTGTAGGTTCACAACAGATCTTATCAGCAGATGTGCATTCCCAGAAGCTTTGCAGGTACCCAAGTCTTTGGATAGCTGTTTCCTTGTGAGTGAAAGTCAAGGGAAGCATGGAAGAGGCATTGCCTTTGCCTGCGCTTCCTGAGAGCTTGTGGGATGAAGACAGGAGCAACTGGATGGATCATGCAGGTGACATTTCTAAGGAATTTTAAATTTCTGAAGAATTTAGAAGTGTACATCCTTATGCTTATAGCAGACACAGGCAAATCCAGCCCTGTATCTATTTTTCAGATAAATGACCAAAGCAATATTCTGAGTGCCACTGCCAGTATCAGTCCCCTGTTTGAAAAATGGCTGCATTAGAATTTCTCAGCAAGGCATCTGAAGAATATTTTAGGGCTCTGGATAAAAAAGAGCAAAGTTTAATCAGTTTACTGACTTTGCATCACTGTATGAGGTGATCTGTGGTAATCAGCAAGCAAAAAATGACCCTCATTGAAATGGAGGCAGAGATGCACAGGATGTTTCAAGCATTTCTGGCATCGAGTCATTCTGGGTAAGCTCATTTAAATGGTTATGTGCCCCCTTATGGCCTCATCAATGAGGCTATTAAAGCTAAGGTTATTTCCAGCAATGGATACACTTGCACAGTGCAAACTTGGGAGAAGAAGAGAATAATAATAGTAATAAAAAAAAAAAAAAAGTCAGCAAAACAGAGAGAAAAAGAAGTAGAAAGAAAAAAATAGAACCAGGATTTTGACAAAGCCAATTCTTTCCTACTGCTGTCCAGAGATAACCAGTGATGGAATATCCACGATAAACCATGTGACAATGGAGATAAATCCTTGGGGAGTGGAAATTAAAGCTTGAAATAAATGTAGGCAACTGCAGCATAAAAAGGTGGGAACACTGTGCTGTCTAATTATAGGATAAATACATGCAAAACAAATGGTACTAAAGCACATGGGTCACTGTCTTCAGCAGCTGTTGCAGTAGAATTTTGAGCTTTATATTATCCACTTCTGTGATGAAAAGGAAATTCTGTCATCTGCTCATCTTACAGCTCTTGGTGAGCCATTTGAATTCCTTGTGGCTCAAAATGCCTGCAAGTAGTCTTGAACTCTGTTTCACATTCTTAAACTCTGTTTTACATTCACCATCTGATACCCAAAACACTACAAAATTCCCCTGGGATGAAAGCCTGAATATGTAATTCTCTAACTCAAGCAAAATTTTATTAACAACTCACTGTATCTGGAATGAGACATTGGTTATGGGAGTAGGAGTGTGGCAGAGTCCTTCTGGCCTCTGTTGAAACAGAAGTTATTGTTTCTAGGTTAAGAATTTCACCTTTTCCAACTTCTTTGACCATTGAAATAGTTGAATTTTTAGTTTTTCCTTGTGCTGTGACTCCCATTCTGGTTTAGAATGATTTTATGTAATTTCTGAATCGCTCAGGCCTGCATCAAATCTGCTGAGAACCAGGTATAAGGGTGAATGAAGAAAAACAATCCTTTAAAATAAGAATATATACAAACTTCCCAAGACTTCAAGGTAGAAAATGATCTTTAAGGCCATGGTGTTTGGCCGTAAAGAGCAGTTGGGATGCTGTGGAGAGAAGCTCCTGTCTGGCTGAGGTGCTGTGGTGAAGTAATTTGTCTGGTTTTGTTATAAATGTGTCTCACCTCAGGACTTTAACCTCTCCCCTCTTCCTAGAAGGTTATTGATTTACTTCTGCTCTTACTCTTCAGCCCATAACCTCCTTGGCTTGAGTTAGGCTGGAATCACAGGAGAGGAGCATCCCTGAGCTCTGGTGCAGGTATTTGGAATAAAATGCAGATTACTTTAAATACAAGATGAAAATACTTCCTCTCTCATCTTGACCAAACTGTGCTTTCACACTAATTTCTAATTCCCAAAGTAGGGGTTTAAAACTATTAACATTGAAAATTTGATATCCTCTCAATTTTTAAAAATATTTTGGGATGAAGTTTGATAGCATTGTTATCCACAACTCTAGAAATCGCTCTACTAAAACTTGAAATGCATCACAAGGCAGTGGGTTTCACAGTCCAGATGTGAGTTTATGTGTGGGATTTGTCAGTCATTTGGAATACAGCTTTTCAATTTATTCCTACTCCATAATTCTGTATAATTCTGGACCAAGTCTGAGTTATAAATTGACTTTGGTAAAGTGTGACTATTTTACATGCTTTTAACTACATTACTGGGAGGCTTACATAATAAACCTCCCAGTCTTTTCCTCTTGTTTGGGAGAATATTTTCCTCTTACCAGTCATTCCATTCTCACCATGTCTTCACCTCATTCTGGTTTGGACTCTAAATGTTTGACCTGCCACTTGTAATTTCATATTTGCCATTGTTGCAGATTCTCACCATATTCCAAAATCACTAAGGAAAATTAACTACATTAAATTTTAATGTTTCTTCCTGTGAGTCAGTCCCTCAGTTTTGTTTCAGTACTTGTTGTCCTTGCTTTGACTTTTGTGCATCTACTTTTTGTAAAGAAAACTGATCTGAACTTTAAAATAAGTCCCTTGGGCTAGATGGTCATTGTAGGCTCATTACTATTTTCTATTCTATTCTATTCTATTCTATTCTATTCTATTCTATTCTATTCTATTCTATTCTAATTTTTTAGTATGTCATTATCTTTCCAAGTAAAACTTCTCTCTGAGTCTTGGATTGGCCTCACAAATAAAAGTTGGTCTGAAGTTTTTGCTGATGTGGAGCTGCAAAGCAGTCATGGAATGGCTGATTTGCTTTCTTAATCCTTAACAAATGAAAGGAATTTCTCCTTCTGACACTCACCTGTGTGTCCTGGCTTCAAGAACCAATGGCACAGTTCCTTCCTTTCTTTTTAACCTTTTGTGGTGCTCCAATGCCTTGAGTGGTGAGCACCACAACTTCAGCTGATTTGTAGTGCTCTGGGGTAATTTGTGGCCATTTGTCATTTCTGGACAGCTTTTCAACTGAGTAAAGTATTCAAAAGCAATCCTGAATCTTTCATATTTTTGGGAAGTTTGCTCAGGTCTGCGCTTGGTGCTTTAGGTGCCAAAGTACCTTGAAAAACTTTACCTTTAGCAGAATTTCTGCTGAAAACTGATGTGTTGGCTGGTACATAACCCATGGCTGACTGCTCACAGCATATCAAGACAACTTCAAAAGCCCCAGCCCTGAAAAAAAAAGAAAAAAAAACCAAAACCAGCTGAAAGCAATTAGATGAAAGGAATTTCATAACTTTTCTATGACAACAACCTTTGGTATTCTTGGTACATTTTTATTTTGAGCAGTGAGTCACACAAATGCAGCGAGAAGCAACAAAGAGGCCGTCAAGTTCCATTACTGTAGCTCGATGGTGGATGACAAGGGCATCTGGTTGATAGAACAGAACAGAAAATTGCACTTTGTCTGGCAATTAGGGGAACAAAACGGAAAAAAATTGTCACTGTCTTATTTCTGTTTAACTTCAAAAAGTACATATAATTCTGCCTGGGGAAGTTCTGTAGGTGGCTGCCTGCCTTGTAGTCCTGCTGAAGCACCAATTTGTGTTTGTAGTGGAGAAGTAAAATGGGCAATGAAATATTCATCTGACTAAATTTCTGTCTTTTTTTGTTGTTGTTGTTTTCCTGTACTTAAAAAAAAAAAAAAAGAAAAAGAAAAAAAAGAAAAAAGTCCCATTGCTGACTGGTTTCAGCTTGGTGTTGATGTAACCATTCATGACAGAATATTGTTTTTTAATGAACTTTGCAGCTGGTTCATGTTTGGTGCCAGAAGGACTGAGTGATGCTGCGGACACAAGAAACAAACTCCTTTTTTTTTTTTTCAGAGCTGAAATCAAAAGCTGAACTTGTGTGTATCTTCTAAAAGATCTAAAACAACCCAGAGATCCCTGTCCTGTGCTCCACTAAGGCAGATCACAGTACCTGCAGCTACCAGAATAGGGATAAAAAAGACAGTAATTTTTCCCATCTTTACAAGATTAGTGGCTCAATAGTCAAAAGGGAATTTGAATGAGTTATGCCAAAAAATTTAATTTCAAGCTGTAAATAATGTTTTTTGTTTTCTCTTTTTTCTTGATTTTTTTTTTTTTTGTGATTTTGAAAAAAATGTGACTTCTCTGAACACAAACCAAATCCACCCCATTACCAATTGGATGTAATATTAAAATCCAAGGAGTTTTATTTATTCCCACAAAGGGTGTTGAATTCCAAGGTCTTGCTCACTGTGCCAAGGTGGAGGTCACAGAGAGCACAGTCTGCTATGATGAAGCTACACAGAGCAGTAGCAGCAGCAGAACTGGGTGAATTGAGACCCAAATTACGTAGATTATACATTTCCTGTACTTTCTCAGGTTTCTAATTCCGTTATTAAAATGTTCACTTAATTGTTCCTAATGACTTCATACTTAACAAGCCACTGTTAAACAGAAAATTAGACAGTCTGTTCTCTCCGCCTTCCAAATGTCTTATGAAAAGAAGAGGAAAACACCCCACAATCTGCATTTATTTATAGCCTTTAAGGAAACCCAGCGAGTCACATCACATCTTCATCCAGCAGGATTTGAAGGTTTTCCATTTGGATAAAAGACATTTTCAGGTTCTTCACTGAGAGGGAGGTGAGTTGCTGGACTCAGCAGGGTCATGGTCCTGGCACCAAGTCTGTCAGAGTTCAAGGATGGTGTGGAGAAAGCTTTTATTCAGATGGTTTAGTTTTAGTATGAGTTCCTTCCAATTTGAGACAGTCCATGATTCTAAATCAATTCTGGGGTCAGTACCTCTTGGCAGAACATCACTAAAGCTTTTTGATCATTCTAAGTGCTCCCTATTGTATAACACTTAAGTGAGACCTGGACTTTCCAGTTTGTCACTTCAGTTTCCATGAGATCCTTCTGCATTTTGTTGTCCATCCCTAAAACAAGAGTAGCAAGATAGGGAGTTCAGTGTCTCAGAGATAAGGCAAGAGCCCAACTTCCCAGTGAGTTTTTGTTTATGTTTGGACATGGCTTGTATAATTTGTAGAATGTGTGATTTCAAACTGAGAGACAGTAGGTTTGGATTAAATAGGGGGAAAAATTCTTTACTCAGAGGGTGGTGAGGCCCTGGCACATATCACCCAGAGAAGCTGTGGCTGCCCCATCCCTGGAAGTATCCAAGACAAGGTTAGATGGGGCTTGGAGCACCCTGGATAGTGGAAGGTGTCCCTGTCCATAGCAGGGGATGGAAAGAGATTATCCTTAAGGTCCCTTCCAACCCAAACCATTCTGATTCTTGTATTCTGTGAACATAGTTCATATTTAGAGTCCATGGGTTAAAAAATGCAAGGGTTCAAGGCTTCCTGGTACAGTGTGAGCAGGGCTAGAAAGCAAGAGAAAGTAGCAGAACCAGGACTGTCACCTTCTAATGAACTGTCACCTCCACAAAGGCACTCCTAGCATGTGACACCAGGGCCTGTGACAGAGGTTTTCCTTTCCCCAGATATGATATGAAGGAACCGCAGTAGAAGACTTCTAAATGCAAATAAGAGAAGGGAAATGGCATATGGCAGAAGGAGATGGGTGTGCTGGTGATGGAATATTTAGGGTTTTTTCCTAGAATCTTTTATGGTTATGTTGAAATGTGATGTTCTGCTGATGTTGAGGGTAGCCCATGTGGTTCTGAATTTTTCAAGGGATAATCTGCTTCAGCAAACTGTCCTTTTTTCTCTCTTCCTTTACCATAAGAAGTGTGATTTTATAGAGTATGGAAACCCCTCTCTTCAATTTAAAAACAGATTCTACCAAGTGTAGATCTTTCACTGGCAGTGCTTTAAAACAAAACAAGGAAACAAACAAACAAGAATCCAAAGAGAAAATCATTAAGCAAAAAGATTGGCATTAATAAGAATTTCTGTCCTCCTGATTGCAAAGTTTAGAAAATGAGAATCCACAAAATTACACAAACATGTTTTGCATTTCCAGAGCCAATTAGTGTATACTGGAGGGGAGAAAATTACACCAACTTCTAAACAGAAATGTTAATTGTCAGCCTTTGTTTTTCAAGGCAGTAAGCGTACCTTGGCATTTCTGCCTTCTCAATTCCTGCATAGGGAAAGAGAAAGAAATCTATTTCCCCATTCATTTAAATTCCTTTATTAAGACATCCTCTGTAATGATTACCCCCCCACAAAAAAAATAGCCCGAGCTACAAATTATATTTATGTGTGTTTTGATTTCAAAGTCTGTATGTAGTGACTCAGAATTCCTCAAGTTTCCAAAACACATACATAAAACACATAAAGTTGTTGGTTTATGTTAAAGGATTATGTTAAAGCCTTTGTATGGTTTTCTGGACTATACTTCAAAGTGTTTTGGAGGTGATATTTTGAATTTGGCTTTTTCTTTACTGGATTTGGGGTTGCTATGTGTCCTTTTTTAATTAACTGAAAGAAACCTCAAGCCTGGAGCATATAATTTTGTCAATGAGGTTTGCAGAGATTCCCATGAGACATATTTTCTCACATTTTCAGTTATCCCAAATTAATAGTCTATGTAAAAAATGTTTCTTCAACAGGATTTCTATACCATAGAGACACGAACCATGAATATCTATGAAATTTCAACAAATAGAACTTAAGTTTATGTAAAGAATAGGACACCTCCTTTGCCATGCCATTTGAATATTGCATTCTGTCTTAGATGGTTTCAGGACACTGAACTTCATTTCCAAGAAATATTCTGAACACCTAGAATAAATCATAGAATCACAGAATCATTACATTTGGAAAAACCCTCAAAGGTCATCAGGTCCAACCTCTGACTGGATCCCGTCGTGCCCAATAAACCACATCACATGTGCCACATCTTTTAAATACTACAGGGATGGTGACTCCACCACTTCCCTGGGCAGCCTGTTCCAATGTTTAACCAATCTTTCAGTCAAGAAATTTTTCCAAATATCCAACCTGAATCTCCTGTGGCACAACTTGAGGCCTTTTCCCCTTGTCTAATCAATTATTAAGGTTTATCTCCTGCCTTTTGCCTTCAAATAATGTATGGCACTAAATATACTTAGAAGTTTTTTTGTTTGTTTTGGTTTATATAAAAATGATCATTTTTAGTCAGTAAGTGCAAAGAGTTTCTACATGGATTTCAACTGCTTATTTTGTAATCATACAGATTTTTCCTCCTAAAAAGAACAGACCTGATGCATTTGTATTCTTGGATTTCTTTGATATTTTTCTCCTTCCTCATAGAAATATAACACCACTGCAAAGCACAGCTCTGAGAGTACCTCAGAGATCTGAATATTTGCTAAAATATAACTGAAATGATGAAATATCAGAAATTTGTGAATTCTTTTTTTAATGCTTTCCTTTGGGCATCAACCAATTTCAGATAGAGAAAGACAAATACCACCATAATAATAAACAAAATCCCTACATAAGCAGAATTTTCATAACAAACAATCAGATGGCTCCCAAGTCATTAAAAAGGTTATTACATTTGAAAGTAAAGGAAATATCTGTTTCTGTTTTCCCAAAGCATTTCTTTCATGTGAGGGCAAATATTTTCTGTCAGCATTTTGAAACTTTTTCATGATACACTATTTACATTTATCATTGTTATCCTTGCATCTTTTTTTTTACTCACAGAAGAAATGTGAAATGAGGCTCATGAAAACTTTTGTCTTTGAATAAAGTGTTGATGGTTTTAAATGATTGAAAGACATGGATTTATAGAAAGTACTGTATCCACATCTACATTTTAAAAGGCCAAATTAATCCTACTTGTAATTAAATCAAGGCTTAGGCTCTGCATCAAATGTTGCAGTACACTTCTCTTGGATGGATGGATGGATGGATGGATGGATGGATGGATGGATGGATGGATGGATGTGACCCAAGTTTTTTTATTTATAATGTCTCTGTGCTGACTTTTAAACATTGCTATAAAACAACAGAAGTAATTTCAAACACTTTAGAAAGCAAATATTAGACTCCCCAGGCCTAATTCTCATTAACTTTAATGCCAATTTACACCACTCTTGCAGTGCACTGGGGCCATAAACTGAATTACATTAAGCATAAAATGTTTCTAATGTGAGAACCAGACCCAGTGTGCTTGCAGCAGTTTTACAACCAACTTCCCAAAGATGGTACAACTCTTTCCAGTTTCCTAACAGAAGGCTCATCACGGCTGTTTTCCCACTTTCAAGTTGGAAGAGCTTCTTCCTTTCAGTTTACAGTTTTGGATTAGCTAGAAAAGTTTAAAAAAAATTCCCTCTCCCCCCCAAAAAAAAAAAAAAAATCCCAAACAAAAGCATTGCTGAAACTCTGTTATTGACTTCATGAACCCCGTGCTGGACTTAGAATATCCCACTCCTGTGTACAGCTGATCCATGACAATTACTTCTCAATTATTGGTAAAACCTGACCAAAACAAGCCTGGCCATATAGGAAGAAATAATAATAATAAAAAACTCTAAACATTTAAACCAGGTAATTCCAGTCAAAAGTCTCAAGAGTGTTAAATAAAAGGAAAATTTAATATAAGAATTGATAATGTTCTAAGAATAAAATTTGATGTCATGGCTGGCATGACCTACTAAGCCCATCAAAAAACTTCCAATGTGGCAGCCATGAGTAGATCTAATTTTCTCACACAGGCATTCAAATCTGACATAGATCTACAGATAGCTTGGGAAATACAAGTTGAAATACACATAAACATTTTAACACATTTCCGTTTATTATGTATTGTAGTTAAAATTCAGTTGAATACAATATGAAATCTGTGCTTTATTGGGAACATCCAGTTCTGTCTTTTTAAAATACTGAACTATTGAGAGAGTGATGAATAATAATGAAAATAAAAACTCTACATTAATTATAATTTTATTCATAAGGAATTCAGATGGAGGATTAAAATAACAAGAGATTTTCTCAATAAAGGAATTAATGCTCCGAGAACACATTCACAGAACATTGTTTTTTATAGTACACCAATGGACACTATAGAAAAATGGACCAGTAGAACAAATAGAGGAAAATCACTGATTAAATAAATTTTTAATAAATTTCATGGATTCACAGCTTTTGTAGAGTAAGGTAACACACAGAGTTGTTTTATCAAAAGCACACATTAAACACTTTGCATGTTGCAGAAGGAAAACTGAGCTGCTGCAGGTGCTTAACCCTGGGTGATGCAGTCCCAGAACTGGTGCAGGAATATCAGCAGACAGAATTATCTGCAGTACCACATGGAATGATGCAGCCACTCTGCATCAGAGCTCCCTAGAATGGAGTTTTATCAATCCCCAGAGGGTAAAAACTTGCCACAGGCCTTTTGGGACAAATTAAACTTACCCTGTGAAGTGGAAACCAAATGCATATGATGAAAGGAATGTTATTTATGGAAATATAGTCAAGGAAAGACAGGAAGGTGTGACAGGCATCACACAATGTTTTGGGTGAGGCAACAAAGCTATGGAATGGCAGCCATCCAAACAGATTTGGGAAACATTAAATCATGTAGCAACCACAGTGTAAATGGAATAATAATCCTTTAGCCCTGTGGTCCCTTTGGCTGATAATCTTATTTGTTGAATGCAATTGCTGCAATTAAAACCACAGTCTTACCAGATCACACGGAATCCCAGAATGGGTCAGGCTGGAAGGGAGCACAGTGGGACATCTGTTCCAACCTCCCTGTTCCAGCAGAGTCATCCCAGAGCACATGGCACGGGATTGTGTCCAGGGGGTTCTGGAATATCTCCAGTGAGGGAGACTCCCACCCTCTCTGGTCTCTGCTCAGGGCTTGGTCACTGCACAGGGAAGAAGTTCTGCCTCATGTCCAGGTGGAATTTCCTGGGATCAGTTCCTGCCTGTTCCTCTTGTGCCATTGCTGGGCCCCCCAGAGCAGAGCCTGGGCCCTGCTCTGAGCCCTCCCTGCTGACAGGGACACACAGGGATGAGCTCCCCTCTCAGCTGTCTCTTCTCAAGCTTCAACAGCCCCAGCTCCCTCAACCTTTCCTTATCAGGGATGCTCCAGTCCCAAATCATCTTTATAACCCTTTCCTGGACCTGTTCCAGGAGCTCCATGTCCCTCCTGTCCTGAGGAGCCCAGAGTTGGACACAGCACTCCAGATGTGCCTCACCAGGGTTGAGCAGAGGAGCAGGATCACCTCCCTCAGTCTGCTGGCCATGCTCTTCCTGATGCATCCCAGGATCCCATTGGCCTTGGCCACAAGATCAGGATTTATCTGAAAGCCAAATGTTTCAATAAATTAGTTATTTTCAAATAGGCTTCCCATTTCTAACTCTTTTCTTGGATTCTCTTTGCCCTGTTTCCTCAGCAACATGCTCTGCACTGACTTTCCCTTCTGAGGTCTTCTAGTAATTTTCTGATACAGCCCCAACTTGTTGAGACTTTAATATACAGAGGCACAGGTACAGCAGAGTAAACACTATAAAATCTTCAATCCTACTCCTAAACTCATGCAAGTATTTTTTGGGCCAGCAGACTCTGAAATCAGCCGTGGTATTTCTGCTGCAAGGACAATGCCTCACGTGGTAAATCTTCTGTGAAATGGTTTGTGATCAGCGAGTCTGATTCCAAGGGGTTGGAAACAACAGAAGCTCCTTCTAGGAAAGAAACAAGACCTCAAGCTGTTTTGAGCAGAAGTGGAAGAGTTCAATAAGAATTCATCATTTGAACTTTGCCTTTTTCTTTATTCTCTTTCTTTACATTTCCTTTCATTCTGCCCTCTGTTCCAACCCCAGTAGCTTGCTCCCATCTGTTAAAATATAAAAAGGGCTCCCTCTGCTAGTGCCTATTAAAGTGCCATATGGCTGAGGTATAGCCGGAGGTGCTGAGCATCACAGAGTGCTGCTCTGCAGAATAAAGATTCCTGCACTTGAGGTTTAATTAGGTAAGTGCTTTTTAAGTAGCATTTCTGTTTCCCCTTAAAATATTTACTACTCCTTACCAAAGAACAAAGATGGAGCTGGTCTAAATCACAGCCTGACAGGTTTCAATGAGTGTTCCCCTCCTTCTCATAATGATTCATTTCTCCTTCATCCTTAGAGTTGGGGATAACAGGCAAAGTGGTCTCCCAAATGTTTGTGATCCCTCCCACTGTGGAGGAATCTTTCCAACTTCATTGCTGCTGCTGCAGACAACGGTGTGCTCTGGGCTCCACCTGCTGCAGAGGAGGAGGGAGTTCTTTATTCCAGCTTTATTGAGGGGGGAAATATAGAGAGGAATTGTGTGATTTGAGGCGTCACTTTGAGTGATGGGCTGGGATGTGGTGCTGCAGGAATCAGCCACCTCCAAAGAAGGAATTCCAAACTAGGAACCCAGTGCAGTGAAGGCAAAAAACATCTAAAGAAACACTTGGCAAGGTGTACTTTGAGTTTATTCTGATTCTTCCAGCTGCTGCCAGCTGCAGGTGAAGAACAGTAAATATTATGCCTTTGGTTTTTTAGTTTCATTGTTTGCTTGGTTTTTCAGTGTTGCTGTTATTCTTGTTAAGAGGAAAGTTCAGTATCTGAGGGGAAAGGATCTCCATTTGCTTGGTGTGTATGAGGTGTAAGCTTTTGTTCAAACCTGTTAAATATGATGTGCAGTAAAAGCCCTCTGAAAAAGTCCATGGGCAGTCCCAAAATTCATTGCTAAATACCATTGCCTTGGAGATCTTGGTTGTGCTGGACAGAGAAGGCTGTGCATCAACTACCAAAATTCTGCTTTTCAAACAACTACAGAGACATAAAGAAAACTCAAAAATCTCTATCCATTCCATGGATACACAGTAACTCCCTGGAGTTTCCTATCTTGTATTTTGTCTGCACTAGTTTTTCACTTTTATGTTAAGCATGTCAAACAGCTCAGTCACTGTAGTATCCAAGTTATGTTAAAATATCGAAACAAATATCCTTTTTTTTTTTTTTAAGGCTTTTTTGATACCTAAAAGCTTTCTCTGTGTCTACTGGAGCCCTTAAATACTTCATCTCCCCTCTTTTCTCTCTTAATCCCTTATAGCACTACATGCTAAGGAGTAAATATAATCTTAATAATTTCTGCTCCCAGAAATGGAACCAGAGGCATGATACAGAATATATAATGTGTAGCTGACTCTTCAGTGACTACTCATTATTATCTTCCCAACAAAGAAACTCCTGTTTCTTTCCAAAAGAAAATGGAGACACTTCTGGAACTCTACATAATCCCTTTAGTGCTGCTCTTCCCAGCAATGATAATAAACAGGGAGGAGTTAAATGGGTGCAGCACCCTCATAAATCTGACACAGCTGATTTTGGGAATGTTAGGACACCCAGCCTGGCCAACACAGAATAATATTTCACCCCTTCACTGTCTCCAGCAGTACCCATGAACAGGCACTCAAGGAAGAGTAATAACAAATTATGTACATAAAACATTCCCTGGGCACTGTCCAAGCTTCTGATTATTTCCTGCTCAGGGAGTTCTGACATTGTTTCTTGCTTAGTAACTCAGAGATCTTTCTTTGAAATATTTTTCTATTCTTCCCTTCAACCTGGGTTTTATTTTATTCATTTTTTGTTGAGTATGGCAGGAGAACAGACATATTGGAGAATAGGATTGCTCTTCTGTGCAGAAAGAACAATATGGGGAAAACAAGATGGGAATTGTATCCATGCAGTAACTAAAGAATTTATAAGGCTTTAATTAGATGGGTCCCAGTAAGATATAACATGAGAGTTGATACTTATTCTTATTTCCAATAGTGCTACCCAAGAAAATGAAGATAATCTGGATTGCAACACTCATTTATCTGGTCACTGAAAATTTATTTATAGAAAAAATATACAGGGCAAACCATAAAAACCTATGAATAGAACAAAGTAGTACAGAAATATTTGTTTCGGAATTAGAATATTTTAAAAAAGAAAGATGAGATTACTGTCACTGAAGTTTAGACAACTAAACCTGAACTTGTTACTTGATGATCCCTTTCAGGCTAATGCATAGATTTTTTTTTTCTTTTAGCTATTGAATAGATTGGTTAAAGATGTCTTATCTCCTCTCTAAAGAGAAATTAGGGTGATTTGTGTTGATCTGGAACATTTGAATTTGAATGAAAAGAATCTCATCCATAATATTCCATATTGACTAATCTGGAGCAGTAGAAAAGGGAATAAACATCCACTAGGCAGGATATTTCGCCCACCTACACTGGAAGGATGGTGGAAGAGATCAAAAGGAAAGTCAACTCAGATATTTTTACCCTTATTTATGAACAGCCCACTAAGGTCCAAATAAGGAAGTGTCCAAAAGATTTACCAAGGTTGTCTACAAATATCAGAGTGAAATCCCTGACATATGTGTGTTTTCCTGCCATAAGCAGGGATCAGCTGCATTAGTCTCCCTAGTGTCTACTAAAATATCTCTTTTCTGATGGGATTAGGGTTTGCATTAATCCAGTACTGACTGCTAGAGTGTAAGCAAAGCAAACATGTGAAGCTTCCTTCCATCCTGTGCCTCAGCCCTGGCACCATCTGTAGGAATAACACCAGCATATGTATGTAAAACCAGCATCACCCAGAGTTAACAACAGCTAGAGCCCAGATGGATGAAAAAAATGCATTATATTTACATCTCTAGAATTTATTAGTTCTTTTTTAATTAGCTCTCTATGCAGCAATTTATTTCCAGTGCTGTTCTTAATGAAAACGTTATTAAGTTGCAGTTCTATTTCCAGTGTTAAGAGTTTTGTCCATTCTATCTCTGTCCTCACTGACTAAAACCAGTTTTGTTTCTTTCATAGTTAAATAGCCTTTAAAAAAATTATCTGAGGAAGGTACTTCTTGTGTTTAAATATGCATTGCTGCTGCTCTGAAAACACCCATCAGTGTGTGAGACAGCAACTCTTGCTGTGGAAGTGTTTTTCTTTCCTGACAGGGAACATTTTCAGCTCTCATTTTCCCTAGTTCTGCACAAACCAAGTTATTCTGCCACCAGCTCCCTTTCTGCAGAACTGGAGCATACAGTTCCTGCTCCCTTAGCTGGAATAGTTTAATGCCAACCATTTTGTGTGTCTTCTGTGGGCTTTTTTAAGGTTTATTTCCAGTAACACATGAATGAGAATTTAAGGGTTTCTGTCACCTTTTACAGCTGTGATTTGCTTGCTCTGTAGTTAAAAGCAGCTGCAAGGTGAAAGCCTGGTATTTCCCCATGACAGGTTCTCAGGGATGGTGGAACAGTAACAAGGCACTGGGTGGGCACTGAGAGATTTGCAGCCTTGGCTGTGTACTCCAGTGCTTAAGCATCCATCTCCTTCAATCTGTCCTGCAACCAGACACATTTTAACATAAGTCAGCATTTTTCCTCCTGATACTTAATCCAAGATGAAAGTCAAATGCCAGTAACTCTGCTTTTTCCCAAAAAAAAAAAAAAAAACCCCAAGATTTGCCACACTGGTGCAAATGGATGAGTTGCCAGGTCTGCTTTCTAATCTCTCTTAGTGTCTCTGCTGGCCAGTGTTTTATGTCTCTCGTTTTCACATTATCCTGAGTGCTTCCCAGAATAATTCCACATATTCATGAAGCTGCTTTTCTCTCTCCTTCCTCCCTCCACATTGCAGGAGTTGCCAAATGTGAGTCAGGGGGCTCTGTCCTGCTAGGGAAAGGCAGTGGCTACTCAGAAGAGATGTGGCCTCTTTCACAGAACCATCTTGCAGCTGAGCAAAGTTACTGCAGCTTAAATTGCAACGTGAACCCATAGATGAAGAACAGCCAATGGTATTTTCTTGGTCATTCAGTCATTTAGATTTAGATCACACATTGCTGGAAATTTTAACCTTCTTGTCAAGGCAACAAAGCAAAATCACAGCCATCCTCTGTAACTCGAGCCTCACTCTTCTGAGTTTCAGTCCTCAGAAAAAGATGATTTCAGATAAATTTATTTAGTTTGTTATTGAGATGTTGTGAAGGAAATCCCAAATTACAAGGATGGTTTTTTTGAGAAATAGAATCAAAGAATTGTTGTGGTTCCAAAACACCTCTAAGGTCATTGAGTTCAACTGTCCTACCACCACCACCAAGTTCACCACTGAACCAAGTCCTCAGGTGCAGATCCACACATTTTTTTTCCACTTCCAGGGATGGTGACTCTACCTATTCCATGGGCAGCTGTTCCATTGCTTTACAACCATTTCCATGAAAGAAATCCTCTTAATATCAACTCTAAATCTTCTCTGGCACAACTTGAGATCTTTTCCTCTTCTCCTGTCTTTTGTTACCTGGGAGAAGAGACTGACACCCACCTCACTATTACTTCCTTTCAGGTAGTTGTAGAAAGCAATAAGGTCACCCCTCAGCATCCTTTTCCTCCAGGCTAAACAGGGTGACAACGCTTCTACAAGAAAAGTAATATTAAAAGAAAATGAGTACACATTTCTTTGGAGGAAGTATCTCCTGTGACTTGTGACCATGAGAAGAAGCAAAGCCTTATTATTATGTGGGTTTGATTATTTCTCTTTCCTGAATTGCTATAGTACAGGGATGAAGTTTGTGCTTCAGGCAGCTCCTGAGGTTTCCTGTCAGAACCTTCTGGGACAACTTGCTAGAACCCAAATTTTAAACCTCACACAACCTCAAAAAATGCATTCAGTGCTTATATCAACTGTATCACACACAAAAAAAGAAAGTTGCTGGAGGTTGAAAAAGAACTTTTTCTTGGATTAAACATTGTCATGTTAAAGAACTATGCAATGACTTTTCAATCATACCGAACTCTGCCACACACAGCGGGCTATGAGAGAAAAAATGAGGTCAGCTCACTCATAAATAGATTTTCCCCTTGTTTTAATGTGATAAGACAATGCTGCTGAGATTCGCTCTTCACTTGCCATTTAATCAGAGCTGAGTTTGCAATGTCATTACCCGATGTTTCACATATTCAACACCAGGTAATTTAAAAATCTTTATGCAAATGGCACTGCTACTTCTATAACAGCATTTGTTTTTAACAGGTTGGGCAAAATTACTCTAATTCATTACGTGTCACCTCCCAGGCTCTGGGCATTCCACCTTTGTGAAATGAATTTTCTCATGATCCCTGAAGTTCAGCTAGCAATATTCTCTTCTGAAATGTGATATCACCCATTGTATGTCTTGCCATTATTATATCATCTTCTGCAGCTTTGCCTCCCAGGTGCAAATTCTGCACTGCTGCAGACCTTTTTTACATGTTTATATGAGTACCAGTTGCACGCTTCTTAAAAACTTTGCCATGTACTGTGCACTGCTAAGACAAATCTTTAGGGGTCAGACAGAAATGCACAGGGTAAATTCCTACTGGGCACATGACTAAACATGAAGATGGAAAAGGTTTGGGATCTCTTTTAGTGAATCCCAGGGAACTGACTTGGATAACCAGCACCTTTCTTGGACCCACAAACTGTGCCTGGACTGTGGGACTGGGATTTGTTGCTGAGGTTTTGTTTTGTTCCCAGTATCATCTAATTCCTTGATTTAATTTTGCTTTAGGGTTAACCCATACTCTCCACAAAACACACCTATGCTCTTTGTGGTGGTCCCTGACAGATACCCATGTGCTTGCATTAATATCTTTATCTAAAACTCCCATTTTAACAATGAGCTGCAGCTGCCAAATTTGAAGAACTTTGTATCAGGGACAAAAATACTCTAGACTTCCAAAGGACCTGGATTTCTACTGGGCCGTCTTTCTAAACAGAAAAAGAAATTATTTCAGTGAAGTTGAATCAAAGGTGGCTTCTGGGAACCATTGATGCCATTAAGAGAATGCACAGGGGAAATAAAAGTGTAAGTGAATATTAAGCTATATTGCACAGGGTATATCATCACCCTGCCATCTCATTTTTTTTTTTTCTGACAGAAGACTCCTGGGTTATTAGGCCTGTCCTATTTTAAGAAGCTGCTGTTAGAACTCCAGGATAAGCAGAAATGACCAGTGTGGCTAAATAACAACAGAAGCTTTCCTGCTGTGGGCAGTCATGCACTGTAGAAATTCTGTAATGAAAAGTGGACATCATTTACTTCCCTAGAAAATTAGTGGGAAGGATTCTTTAAAGAGATGAACTTTAACTGATGAAACAACAGTCTTTACTGAAGGCAAAATCTCATCATCTTGTACTACACTTGAAAAAAGGCCCAGCTAAAGGCCTGGAAGGTTTACAATGTCTAAAATGTAATTCTGAGACTAATCTGCTATCTGATTAGCTTCAGCTTCAAAGAGGCAGGCAACACCACAGGTTTTCTAAGTATTGTGACCTTTTTCTTCCTTTCCTTGTCTTTTTTTTTTTCTTTTCTGTCCTGAAAATACATCATTAAAATTTATGTATTAAAAAAAGCCATTATATCAAGCCCATTCTGAAACCTTCATCAAAGTGATCAGAAAGGGTTTTCAGAGGCCATTCCCTGCCACCACAGATGGAAGAGCTTCATTTCCCCAACTGCAGAGAAGGGTTATCTCACTTAAGATAAATTTGATGTTGATGTTCAAAGCTGGTGATCTGTTGAATCCTAAACACAGAAGCAAAGTATATTTACCATATTGTCAGGAAATGAAAATCAGAATATTACCAGCTACAAGGAACTAGAGCCAGAAAAATGTAAACAACCATAGATTTCCTGCTTTCCCTTTAATACTGCCTTAGGGGTTTCAGAAATAGAAAATTGAGATCCTCATGTTACAAGATGCTGTCTCCACTGTCAGCCTCACAGATTAATTTAGGTTCTACATTCACATCATGAATGAGATGATGTCACAGGATTTCAGCTCTGTGATATTTGGAAGCTACTTTGCAATGTACATCTGAAACTATAAAGCATGCAACAGTTTCAGAGGAAAGCAGATAAAGTGTGTTGTGACATGGATTTAATTAGTGTAAATTTGCATATGGGAAGGTTTCAGTTTAAAAACATCAAAAGACAGTAGTGCCTTGGAAACAGGTTCACCAGAACACTGTAAATAAAAATCAAAATAAGAGAAAACAAAACTGAATTAAACAAAAAAATGGCAAAATCAAGTCAAGGACTTAACATTTCCTTCCTGTGCGCTGCAATTCAAGATATCTGTGCTGAGGGTCCAGCACTGGCACAGGCTCCCTCCCTGCCTGATAAAGTCAGTGAGAGTGTTTGCATGGACTTTAATGAGATTTGGATCATCTCTCTCCTTTCACTGAGGCAGAATTCCACTTGGTAATTTCGTGGGCCACCTTCAGTCATCTCAATCAGCTTCTAATGATTGTTATTGTTTCACACTTTTAAAGAAGCATTTAACCACCCAAAAGCTTTGCACATATAATGGTCATCTACTATTAATAATAGACTGTGATTTATCTGGGTGAGCCTTCTCCAACAGAGAAGTTCATTCAGATTTGTATCTATGAGAAAGTCTTAAATCCATATAAATTTGCAAGTGTCAAAGGTTATATTATCACAGCTTATTTACACAGTGTGATACACATCCTCATATTTGCCCAGACAGACATGTCACTTGATTTGAAACAACAGCAGGTAGGGACAAATTATTATTTATTACTCTGAATAATTTATCTTCCTATGAGACCATGTCTTTAATTCACAGCCAGAACAGCCCAGACTAAGTAAACGAGGAGAGTCTACACTGTAAACCTCAAAGAGGGGAAAGATTCTTCTCTGAGTTAAGGAGAGCTGGAGGATGGATCCTTACCTCAGGTTCTTGTTGCAGCTTAGAGCTACCACACAGCTGGAGCAGCTCCTTACACTCTGTTATTACAGTTCTCAGTAAAGAGATCTGTCAGCTTGCAGAAGCATAATTTTAGCACTCTTGATAGCAGCAGGGTCCTTTTTTTTATTTGCCCTCTCTCTTTATGCATGGAGGAAAAAAAAATAAAGATAAATATATCTGTTTCCATTTAATGATTATGAAAATAATCACAGAAATATAGACAGAAAAAGCCTCAAGTCAGGCACATTTATACTGGCAAAGTTCCCAAGACATTAAAGAAAACCTAAGATATATTCCAGCATAATTTTAATTTATTTCTTTCTAAAGATTGTTATTCTAAAGATTGTCTATTTGTATAGCAACTAAGACAAGACTGTATAGTCCGTGAGCAGAACCGCTAAACTCAGCATAACTATTACTATCCAAAAAGTAAAAAAACACCTTTAATCAAAACCTAAGAGTATGACAGAACTCAAACTCTCTCAGTAACTCTAATTCATTAATTCATTTTTATCCTCAAGCAAACCTGAAACATACCTGAAGTCCATTGGGTTTTTGGCCCAAAATATCTCTTAGCCAGTTTGTGTCTGGAGACTCTCTCTTGTTGCACTCCAAGCCTGTAGATTACCTACTTCTCATTCAAATGGCTTTTGCATTTTAAATATTTAAATTTAAATAAATATTTTCCCTGCCTGCAAATCAAAATTCAGAATCCCCAGTAGCTGCAGAGCCTGCAAAGAGAAGTGGCCTGTGCTGGACATAGGGTTTGGTTTCATATCCAACCCATGGTGCTCTTCATCCCAGTGCTTGGAGAATTCTGTCCAAGCTCCTGAGGATCTGACTGTGCTCTTTTTCTCCTGGACACAGGCACGTGTGTGCCTACACAGGAGCTCTCTGACATGTGAGGAGAGGCTGAGAGAGCTGGGATTGCAGCCTGGGGAAGGGAAGGCTCTGGGGGACCTTTCTCATCTATAAATACTTGAGGCAGGGGGATAAAGAAGGTAGAAGCAGGCACTTCTCAGTGGTTTCTACTGACAGGTCAGAAGGCAGTGATCACAACCTGAAAAATATGAACATTTTTCTGAGCATAGGAAAACACTTTTTTTTTCTTAATATAAAACTGACCAAATGGGGAAACAGGTTGCTGAGAGTTGTGGAGCCTCCAGCATTGGAGCTATTCAAAATCCAACTGGACACAGCCCTGCTCACCCTGCTTCATCTCCAGAATCTCTGTGAATTTCTGTGATTCTGTAACTTGAACAAGTGGTCCATGTTGTTGACTGGCACCTGCAGAAATATGATAGGATTCTATAATGCCATAAAATAGTTTGGGTTGGAAGAGACCTTCAAGGTTCACCTTAGAGCCTTTCATCTTTAAAAAGTGCTGTGAAATATTAAATAAACAGAAAAGTGAGAATAGTTCCCAAGTGGAAGGAACAATTAAATGATTAGTGGTGTCCATCCCCTTTCCAGAGCTTTTTTACTTGTGTGAGTGACTTGAGCAACTCCTCTTGTGACATTAAAAGGACTTTGGCTGCTGAAATTGTGCAGCTAAATTTAGATGTCAACAGTGAACCTTTCTGCATCTGAGAAAGTCATCCTGAAGATCCCTTTGCAGTTAATGTGAGTCAATACCAGCCAGTGAAATTTAGGTCAATATGGAGTTGATTACTTTATTCAAATTATCCCCACCCTAAAAACCCTAAAAATCTTTGGTTGTATTGATTAGATCTGTAATTACTGTAATAGGAGCCTGGGAGTCATTCTACTCAGATGGAGGTGCTTAGACCTTAAATTAGCTGGGATGAATGTCATCTTCAGAAGGGTACCCTTCCATTAGGGTTTTTCTATTGCCTCTTTGAAGTGTTTATGTGAATACAATGCAGGAACTCTCATCTCAGCTTTGTATCTGCAGCACAGCACATAATGGACATCTGGTTTCAAAAATATTATCTGAACAACCTTAAAATGAGCAGTTTAAAAATTAGCATAAATGAAAATATGTTTGTGTCTGTATTTGGCTGCTTTGTGTCTGATCATAACACTTTGTTGGTTTGCAGTAAAGCATAATTAAAACAGTGTTTCTGAGGCTTTCACCTGTATTAAAAAGAATTAGAAAAAAGAAAATAAGTTATTAGCAGTTATGTCTTCAGTAATAATAATGACAAACCAGTTTTTCATTCCTCTCCTCACCCTGGATAACAAGTTTAACTAGATTTTCTTAGACTGCATGTGTACACAAACATAGTCACTGAGGAAGTAGAGGTAGAATAAACACAAACACTACAAAAGCCTGCTGATATATTTCATAGTGATGCTTCCTACAAACACTCAGGGCTGTTGCATAGGTGGTGAGTGCAAAAATACAATCTGTGTAACCTCAGAAGTGCAAAGTGCTGATCTTGGAGGTGCTATCCTGCTGCTCATGTCTTTCTTAAGAAGTTTCTTTTACAATAATTGGAGAGAAACAGACTCTTTGATCAAAAATTGCCCTTTTTTTAATCCATTATCTTGTCTACATGAATAGTGTAAACATTTTATGGTTTAGATCTACATGTTTTTTATCTCTAATTAGACATCTACAAGTTACAATGAGTTGTTTCTAGTCAGAGGAAGTGCCTAAGGTTTTAATTTTTTCATGGTATGGAAAAATGGGAAAAAATACAATTTCTCAGCTATATTCTGTCCAGCAAAGTGCATCAGTGTCATGATCTGTCTTCTATTCTTTGTCCATTTTGCAGAAAAATATATTTTTAAAACTAAATGTACTTTTCTCTAGGTTGAAAAGAACACAAAATTTACTCTTTTCCTTGCTACAGCAGGTTAAATGCTGTATTCTCTTGATGAATCTGTTTTTTTTTTTTTTTCTGTACTCTCAATCACAGAACCATGGAAAAAGTTTGGGTTGGAAGAGACCTTAAAGATGATCTCATTCCAACCTCTCTGCCATGGGCAGGGAATCTTTCCCTAGACCAGGTTATTCACAGCCCCTTACAACCTGGTTTTGAACATCTCCAGGGATGAGGACTCCACAACCTTTGTGGGTAATCTGTCCCAGTCTTCTCATCCCTTCTACTTCCACAATTACCTTAGCCTGCAGTCAGTGAAAATACACTTTCCTGAGCTTAATCTGCTTCGTTGTTGTCTGTGCCTTTTGGGAGCAGCCACCCTTCCATCAGTGACACCTCTGCACCAGAAATTCTCTGGGGCTCCTGTGGATACTCACCAGCTGTTCTTGGTTTTACAGAGCCTGTGGTCACCCTGGGAAGTGGAATGGATTCTCAAGGCATTGCACATTCTGGCCCCACGTCCGTGTCTGCATTTCTGATCACGTCATATTAAACCTGCTATAACCAAGAAGCACTAATTGTATGAATGAAAAATTAAGTTTTATACTGTGTGTTGGTATCATTGTGAATAATTTTGCTTATTTTCCCCCCCTCTTCATCATAAGCATGTTTTACCTTATGTTACAGATTTTAATTATGCCCCCTTGTATCTGGGGAATTCTATTTCTTTGCCTCCAGACTGGCTATACAATGTGCTGTAAGATAAGTAGCTGTTAATTCATCTCTATTGTTTGTGTTTTTAACATGCTCCTGATCTCCAATTCTGCTCATTTAAAACTGTGAAAGTCAAGATGTTTGTCTGGTTCTTTTTTTTTTTTTTTTTTTGGTTACTGTTTTTGTATGTTTAAAAATTAATTTAGCTCAGATTCCCCTACTGTGCACTGCTGCTTTAGAATTTGCTCTGCTGGATCTGAGCTAAGCACTTCCACAATTTCATGTGCCATTTACAACACATCAATTAGATGCTTATTTGATCCCACTGTATGCACAGAACACCATATTTATTCATGAGAAACATCAGTGAAAGAGCAGGACAAATAAACAAAATATTATATTATGATTTTTTGGCAGCCTTTAAAAAAAAACAAGTTACCAAATCTTGCTTTAGACATCATTTAATAGGTTTCAATGCAACCAACATTTGTGATTTTATTCCATTTTCATCCATAATGTTTTCTCCTGACAACATGATTGAAAGTGCCATTTAAATTCATCTTTAAATGTGTCCTGTATTATAAATGCAGTTTTTCTCCAGTAAATAAAGCATTTCAAAAATAGTTTTAATTAAAACGCCATAGGAATTATTGAAGAAAATTTAACAAAATTATATATTTTTTACTCTTTTGGAAAAGCAAAATCTTTTGACAAAAATATTTCTTACCAGAAAAAGAAAAAAAAAAAAAGTTGCCTCTATATGTTATGGGGGTTTGGGTACTGTGAAGTTTTAGAAAAGAATAACAAATATTAAACTGGATTCTCACCTGCACTGATATCAGTTACATGCTCCCTTTCCAAAGAGCTGACACAGTCTTTCATCAGTAAAGGCTGAGCGCAGGAAATGCTCAGAGAAATCTTGCAGGTACTTAAGCTCACTCAGGGTCAAAACTGTGAAACTTCTTAAATCAGCACAGTCAGGTTTGGAGAAGAAACACAAGTCACAGTTTCTGGTGGCTTTTCTTTAAATATATAAAATCTACCTAACTGGATTGGTATATGTTACATTAAATATTCATTAATTACTATTAAGAAAAGCGAATGAATAGAGTGACACTCTTCCTCTTCTCCAGCCAAGCTTCATGCTGGCATGAAATTAGAAATTATGACACCTATGGCTTTACCTTACTACAGAGTTTACTTCTGAAATGGAACTCTTCTCTTCTCTCCACCACAAACTGCAGGCTGCCTCCATCAGCACACTTGGCAAATCCTGCAGAGATGAAAATAATTTTCATCTAGTTAGTGAGAGCTGAAATGAGCCCAGCTCGTAGCTGATTGCAAGCAAATATTTTGAGAGCTTCGAGCTGTATTTGAACAAGGGATCCAGGACAAACAATCCTTGCCCAGTCACTAATCTCATTCATTAGGAGCTCAGTGATTACCTCATTAGTATGACTGAGCTTTCCCTGGGCCAGCTCACACAGCAGATCATTTGGCATTGATGACCCAGGTAAAGATTCTCTGCTGAAACTACAGAGGTTGCCCAGCTTCAAGCAAAGAGGAAATTCTGTGGCAAGTAAGATGGGCTGTTGTGTATTATAGACTTGGTTATAATGGTAAACATCATTTAAAAAGCCCAAACAATTCACGAGGTCATTATAAAACAGTATATTCATGCTAAATCATAGAATTAGAAAATGGTTTGTTTTGTCAGGGACCTTCAAGGGTGGTGTAGTCCAAGTCCCTGCCACAGGGATCTTCCTCTAAACCAGGTTGCTCCAAGCCCTTTCCCAGCCTGGCTTTTGAACACTTCAGGGATGGGGCAGCCACAGCTTCTCTGGGCAACCTGTGCCAGGGCCTCCCCACCCTCACTATAAACAATTTGTTCCTTATGTGTAATCTAAATCTCTCCCCTCTCTCAGTTTAAAACCATTGCCTCTTGTCCTGTCACTACACGCCCTGGTGAAAAGAATATCTGTCTTTCTTACAAGCTCCCTTCATATATTGAGATGGTACAATGAGGTCTGTGCAGAGACTTCTCCTCTCCAGGCTGAGCAGTGGAACCCCAGCAGCAGTCAGAGGAGAGGAGTGAGAATGTGTGAGAGGAACAGCTCTGCAGACAGCCAGGTCAGTGCAGAAGGAGGGGCAGGAGCTGCTCCAGGCACTGGAGCAGAGGTTCCCCTGCAGCCTGGGGTGCAGCCCGTGGTGAGGCAGCCGAGCCCCTGCAGCTCTTGGGGCTCCACAGGCTCCTGGCAGGACCTGGGACCCTGTGGAGAGAGGAGCCCACGCTGGAGCAGGTTTGATTGTCCCTACAAGCACCTCAGAAGGGCTCAGCCTGTTCCTGAAGGACTGCTCCCCATGGAAGGGACCACACTGGAGCAGTTCATGAAGAAGTGCAGCCCATGGGAAGCCCACTTCTCACATTGGAGAAGTTCCTGGAAAACTGCCTCATGTGGAAGGGACCCCACACTGGAGCAGGAGAGGAATGTGAGGAGTCCTCCCCCTGAGGAAGAAGGATCAGCAAAGATGGGTGAGGAAGTGACTGCAAGCCCCATTCCCTGTCGCTCTGCCCCACCCAGGGGGAGCAGACTGAGGACAGAAGTCAAACTCAGGGAGAAGAGAGGAGTGGGGGGAAGGTGTTTTAACATTTGGGTTTATTTCTCCTCATCTTGCTCTGATTTCATTGCTAACAGATTAAACTAATTTCCCCAAGTGTTTTGCCCATGGCAGTAACTGCTGAGTGATCTCACCTGATGGGGTGCAAGACTATGCTCTTTGCCTTGTTCAGCTTCACACAGTTCACATTTCCCAGGCCTGTCAAAGTCCCCCTTCCCAGCATCCTTTCCTTCTAGTGTGTCAACTTCACAAACCTGCAGAAGGCTGCATTCAGTCCTGGTGTCTGTGTCATTTATAATGGCATTAAATCATGCTGGCTCCAAATGGACACAACTTGTTACCAATCCCCCTTTGGACAATGAGCCCTTGTCTGCAACTGCAAATGAAGATTTAGTTTCTATTTCTTTAGTCACTTCATGGGTACATTTTTCTTTGCTCCCCTCGTGGAAAATAGAATATCTAACAATGCCATTAAGCAGCTGGTTTTGTTACTGATGCTTTGGGAGAAAATACAGGCACGGTTTCTTCTTCTTTGCAATATCTGTGGCAGAGACACAGAGCTCAAAGATTTCCAACAGCAGGCAGTTCAGATTGGCAGATCCTGCAAACCACCATGGTGTAGAGGGTTAATTGGTAACAAATAGGTGAGAATGGGATATGACAGGGGAAAATTCTAATAAAACCTCTTTGCAAAGGCATTATGAGGAGTGAGAGCATGCTGGCAACAGTGGAAGAGAAGTTAAAAAGATCCTGACAAAATCAATTAAAAGGAGGCACATCAGAAGCATGGTGAGCTAAGTACCCAGTCCAATTATTAAGTTGTCAGGTCCTCTTAGTCTGTAGTGGAATAGGAAACAGTTTTTTCTCTGGTGCCTTAAGGATAAATGTGAACATGAGAAAAAAACCCTGTTTGGGTGCTCGTGCTGCTGCTGACAAGCCATGCAGGAGGCAGGGAAACTTCTCAGATCTGAGGCCTTTACAATGACTTTTTGCCAAAGCTGAGTCCACAAAAGGACACAGATCTCAAAACTGATAGTGTTGCACATACCATCAGCTCTTAAACAATTTCTTGACTTTTCCTCCCCTTTTATGACACACATGAAAAAAATTGCTGTAAATACAATTCCAAAAGTCAGACTTTGATTAACCTTGTAGGTCCCTTCCTGCTCAGGATATTCTATGATTCTGTGAAATCTGCTGTGCTGGGGAAAACAGCTGCTTGAACCAAGCAGGAGGAAGCCTTGGGGGACCTTCTATGCCTTCATCAGCATAAGGTAGGAAATGAGGACAATTCTATTGTTTCAGCTGTTCATCACTCAGTATTCTGTCTCCAGCACTGACAAAAACAAGTAAATAGGAGACAGAAGAAGTACCTTCAATCTTTTCTCACTAATAATCTCAGTCTTCAATCCTAATTTTTCCACTGAGGGGATTTCCAGGTGATGGTGTGGCTTGAAAACATGTTTCAAAGATCTACTGCTAACAGGGGGAAAAAAAAAAAATCCTCAAAATCCCAGGGTTTGGGGTTTTTTTATTATTATTTTTTTCTCATTTACTTTGACTCCTACTACTATAATTTCATATCCATTTTTTCCTTCCACTGACAAAAGGTGTTGGCAGTCTGTCTCAATACAGCCTTTCCACCTTATCATAATTTCATAGCCTGTTAAACAGAGGATATAAACCCCAAAGAGCAAAGATTTAGAATAGATATTAGGAAGAAATTATTTATTATTAGGATGGTGAGACCCTGGCACAGGCTGCCCAGAGAAGCTGTGGCTGCCCCATCCTTGGAAGTGTCCCAGGCCAGGTTGGAGTAATCTGGTCTAGTGGAAGATGTCCCTGCCCATAGCAGGGGGTTGGAACAAGATGATCTTTAAGGTTCTTTCCAACCCAAACCACTCTCTGATTCTGTGATATGCTGACTTTTAGACAGCCCCATCCAGCTGAAAGGAGTTCAGGCTTTATCCTAAGCTGTTTTGTGTTAGCAGGGGACCTGATATCTCCTGTGCATGCTGTGTTTTGATCCAAAGCCAACTGAACTTATTGGACATGTCAAGCATTTTATTTTTCTCTTTCACCTATTTTGGTAATTTCTTAGGCAAAAAACCAGAGAAAGCCACAAAACTGAAAATGCAGTGATTGACACATTCCTACACTTCAGTGTTTTGCTCCTCTAAGAGTGGATGGAGCAAAAGGGAAGAATGATGGAGCAGGTCAGCAGATCACTCTCTAACAACTTATTAATCTGCACTTCTGTCAGTCCAAGGGGACTTGAAACACTGAAAGTGGCTGCAAATCATCCATTTAGTTTAAGTGTGTTAACCCACATAATGAGGTGCAGTCTCTTCCAAGGCAGCAGCCCAGAGCATATTAATGATCCCTCACATGGAGTCTGGGCTGTGCTTCTCATGTCCTCTCTCATTACAGGCTTCCACACTGTGGAACTGTGCTGAACCTAATTAGACCACAAAGAAATGTGGTTATAATTGGTCTGGGGCAGCTCAGGAATAAGTAATAAGGAAGTTTAATTGGCTTCTTCTTTGTTTTACTGATTCTAGAATTTATCGTTTGCTTTGGACATTGGGCCAACTCCACCTCACCATGCCATGGAAAGCAGATGAATAAAAAGATAATGATGATTAGTAATTAGGTTGTTGGTTTTACACAGCAATGGCAGAAATTGCTGAGTTTCACATTAAAAGATGGGGATTCCTGATCCTTGGATGCTGTCAGTAGTGGGAGTATCAGGTTTAAGAGTATCAGATAGTATTTAAAAAAATGTCACTGTTGCTTTGTAATCTTTGTTTCAGTGTAATGGAGTTATGACCAATGCCAAGATCTCTAACCACCATAGCTAGAAATTATAGATATATGTAGAAATTAAAGTAGGACCTACCACCAAGGTGAACATATTTTTGGTTGATGTAAACAGAGCAAGGAAGATCATATAGTGAGGTTTCAGGAAAAAATGTGTAGGAAAATGAATATCTAAAAGACATGTTCTATTAGTTCCATTAGAAATTCCTCCTTTCCTTTCCTTTCCTTTCCTTTCCTTTCCTTTCCTTTCCTTTCCTTTCCTTTCCTTTCCTTTCCTTTCCTTTCCTTTCCTTTCCTTTCCTTTCCTTTCCTTTCCTTTCCTTTCCTTTCCTTTCCTTTCCTTTCCTTTCCTTTCCTTTCCTTTCCTTTCCTTTCCTTTCCTTTCCTTTCCTTTCCTTTCCTTTCCTTTCCTTTCCTTTCCTTTCCTTTCCTTTCCTTTCCTTTCCCTTCCCTTCCCTTCCCTTAAAGTGACATTCTTGTGCCCCTGAAGTGGAATATTTGAAGATTCAGAAGTAAACACTATTACCAATGAATTCTCACTTCCAGTGAGGATCTCTAAACAAACATCTGGGGAAATTCCTCAACATCCCATCTTGAAATCACTTTTCAAAATGTTTTGCTTGAATTTTCAATCTCCTATTACAACTTCTTCCTGGCTGCTTTTCTCCCTTTGACAGCCTAACAGGATCTCTCTGTGCTCAAGAATCACAAGAGTACAGTAGGATGTAGTGAATCATCCCCGTGCTAAGTCTCCTTTTTATTTCAAGGGGAAAAAGCCAAAAAGTTCATGACAGGTGTAGCTGGAGCATCCTTTTCCGTCCTTTGTTCACACAGCTTGTAGATATGAATGAAAGACACTGTAGCAGGCATTTACTGGATAAACTTGGGCGTTGTGTGGGTCGCTACTACCATTGCACTGTGTGTCTCAGGAGGTGACACAGCTTAGAGACCCCACAGGGTCTGGATGTGTTTGTGTAGCTGCAGAGGTGCTTCCATGCTGAGTGTAGTGACATCCCTACAAGACTTGAACTTTGGAAGTACCTTTAGAGACAAACCAGAGAGCCCAGGGGACTCTGGCTGGTGCTGGCTGCAAAACATGAAAGGATCACAGAATGGTTTGGGCTGGAAGGGATCTTAAAGGTCATCCAGTTCCAACCCCTCTGCCATGGACAGGGACACCTGCCACTATCCCAGGTTACTCAGGGTCTCATCCAGCCTGGTGTTGAACACTTCCAGGGATGGGGCAGCCACAGCTTCTCTGGGCAACCTGTGCCAGGGCCTCACCACCCTCACCATAAAGAATTTCTTCCTAATATTTAAAACCTAATCTTCAGTTTAAGAATATCATCCTTCATCCTAGCTATTCATGCCCTTGTGAAAAGTCCTTCTCCAGATCTCTTGGATCCCCTTCAGGCACTGCAAGGGGCTCTTGGGTCTTCCCAGAGCCTTTTCTTCTCCAGGCTGAACAACCCCAGCTCTCCCAGCCTGGATCCATAGTAGAGGTGTTCCAGCCCTGGGATCAACTTAATGTCCTTCTCTGGACTCATTCCAACATTTTTCTTGTACTGGGGGCCTGAGGTTTGGCCACAGTACTGCAGGAGGGGTCTCACAAGAGCAGAGTTCACTGAAAAGAGACCCCAGGAGTGTTCCTGCCATCCTCTGTCTAACTGTGGCATGAACTTCATAGTATCCAGCTTGCTGTCATGCTAGATAAAGAAAGAAAACAAATTAAAAAATGACTTCATGGAGAATGTTGATGCACCAGAAGAGCTCCTGGAATTCCTGACCACCAGGCAGTTAGCACAAAGCAGAAGTCTGGGATGAGAGGCAGTACTGACAGCAGCAGGTAGGAAAACACCAGGCAGGTCTGGGATGTCCTCTGCCTTTTGTTTCCTGGCTTCATGATTCCACTGGGGTGTTTCTGACATGCTCAGCAGCAATGCCAAGTGCTGGGAAGCCTGTGCCAGGATCCTCCAGTCCTTGCACATTCCAAGCACAGAGTCAGCAATTCTTCAATCTGCAGGATGGCTTTAGCGTTCGTTTTCTTTACAGGTAAGTTGGATTCACTGCTGAGCCCAGATTTACCTTACCTTACTTTAAGCATTTAAAAATGAGCACAGCCACTTTCAGCTCCTATTACAGTCAGTGGAAAAAGATCTTGGGATAGACTCTACTACCCTCTGGAGATTCTTATGTTTCCCAAGGGCTGCTGTGCTCAAAATTTAGAGCCTCAGTTAGGTGGGGTGAGTCTAGACTGATTTTCCTTTCACAAAGCTCCAAGATAAAAACACTCTCTGGTGGGCTATAAAGTTCCATCAGGGCTGCTTCTTCCTACTTTTCCAAATCCCATATTGATCTTTCCTGTGCTTTTAAGTGTTACTAACCTTCTGAGCCTGCATCTTCATTTGACATAAGACCAAATAAAATACTCCACAGAGGTAGGCAGGCAGGTAAGAAGAAGTCAACCTTTATAAATGCCCTGAAATATTTAAGGTCCCCAAAGGAAAAAAATGCAGGCACAGTGCAAAGACTGAAAAAAGTCACTCTCCATTCCCTAAAGTCATTGGAGGATTCATCAATGGCTTTATACTTTATATATTACTAAAATCAGAAAACTTTTTTGTGAAGAACTTCACTGTAGATGACACCTGAGAAATTATATCTGTGGGTGATGGTCACAAAACTCTGGCACTAGATAGTGTGAAAGAATTTATTGGGATAACTCAGAGAAAGAAGATACATTCACAGGGTGGAAATTGAACACCAACTGAAGAGAATCCAGATGATATGGATATATAGTAAAGACAAAACTTTGAGCCAGGATAGGCAGGAGTGGAAACTGTTGCTAATTCTTCAGTTAATGTGTTTTGTTCCTCCAAGTCAGGTGGATTCCAGGTATGACTAATTCCATGTTGGATCCATAACTATAGAATTCAGTTTCTGATCTTTGATCTTACTGAGAAATGGCATCAAACAGTCTGTGCTTTAAAACATAAACAGGATGTATTATGCGATCCTGGCAGTCAGCCACCCCTCTCCCATGATCTGCAACAACTTTGACGTGTCCATGGACTAAAAATCATCAATATTTCTCTTGTGTTAGAAGCTGAAGAACAACCAGGAAAGGAAAGATCACTTCACTTTTGACAGCTTCTCACATGAGGTGAATATTTCTGCCTTTTTCCAGCTACTCAGCTCATCGAGGTTTGCCCTCTACTGAAAGGTGGGGGCAATTTCCAAAGACTAAGGGACAACAGACAAGCACTGAGAAGCCAAATTGTCATCCCAGTATGTTGTTATTCTTTACAACTAGTTAATCACTGCCTGTACATGAGCTTGATTTCCTCTGCTTTACTGATGATCAGTGTACATGGGGTTTTCCCTTCCTTTTTCCTCGTGTGAGGAAATGAAGTTTGTAATTAAAGCAGAAAGTTCATTGTTCTGTCAGCTGTGGCAAAAAAAAATATCTCTCAGGTGACCCCAAAAGGCAGAACACTTGCCTGGCACCTCTGGGATCCTCAGTCTCATTTCCAGCCCTTAAGGCATCAAAAGTGTGGTAGAATTTCAGGGGAAGAATGTGAAGATGATGTCAGGCCTCCCAGAAATACAGGCTAAAAAAAAAAAAAAAGAGGGAGGATAAAGGAAGGTGATGAGTTGGGAAGACAATCCAGTGAGGTCTGGAGTGGTGAGGAGTTTTGGAAAGAACTTTTCCCCCTTCCACCGCTCTGTCCACAGCACTGAAACCTTTTCCCTCTTCACAGTCTCCCATGGATTTCTCCCAAACTCATGAGAGTATAAATAAGGGTTTGATCTGTGCAAGCAAGAGCACAGATGCTTGTTTTGGAGCAGAGCTTTCTCCTTACATGTGGCCAGGAGAGCCAATCCTGGCACTGCCTTCTGAGCTCATGAATTCCCTACTTGATCAGGAGTAAAGGCTTGCTGCTGCTATGTGCATTGTTTGGTTTGGACTCAGACTATGTTGACAGTAAAGGATTTAAGGATTGTATTTAATCTCCTAGTAAAACACTTTGCAACTAAAGGGACAAAATATTATAGAGAAGTCCTGAGAAATACACTGCTCTCCTGCTCTCAGCAGTCCCTCCTACATATTATTAAACATAGCTTTTCACCAAAAAAATGTGGTATTTTTAAATTTTTGCCCCATACACAAAGATGTGGCATTATAAGATATAGTTTGCCTCCCAGGACCCAAAGACCCTGCAGTTCACATTATTGTTCTTCTCAGTTTCAGCAGTCTTTGATTCATATCCTGAACTGCTGCTCACTTGACCACACTCCCTTTCCGTACTTTTTACCACATGGAAACTTCCACATTCCTCTCCAGAAAATTACTTCTGTCTCTGCAAAACCCCTTGAGATATGCAGGCACTTAAAGCAAGAACTGGAGCTAAGAATAGAAAAGCAAGATGGCAATCATGACAATAAAACCTCCCAGATCACCAGTCAGAGCAGACATTTCCATAGGCCTTTGGAGAGTTAATGTTCCCCTGCCACAACTCAGTTTTCAGTTCTATGGGGGCAGCAGATGGGGGTGGGAGAACAGCCCCTTGCTGCTTTCTATCACAGCCAATAAGTGTAATAGAAACAAATATGAGCCAGGGGAGCTGGCTGGGCCATGTCAGAAGGTCTGAAGGGATGATTGCAGGTGAGGTAAAAGCCCTGGAGTGGAACAGGAGAAAGAGAGGTAATTTGGAGGGTGAGCCACAAAAGCCTTAGCAGGGTTGGTGAAAGCTTTTAGTGTTTATTCCATGATCACACAACCACTACTCATGTGTAATGAAGACCTGCTTTGTCTTAGCAACTCCACTGCTGGTTTCACCTCGCTGTTTCTGCATTATTTGTAACCAAAGCTATGCTACAACAATTTTATAAAATAAAGTTTTTAAAAGAACACTTCTTTTTCTCTTAATCATCTTTCCCCCATTATTTTAATGGACAGTTATAAAATCCCTGAGATCTACCACAAAAGTGAGCACAACTGTTAAAACCCCTGCTGCCTAAAATCCCGTGACATCTGAGCTACAGAGAGGAAAAATCTGGAAAAAAAGATGTTGTGAAGTTCAGATGGTGGAAGCAGAGATCTACAGGATAAAATGACCCCAAGAGAGAAAGAATCAGAAGTTTGGGGAGGGAATGATGCGAGTGAGGAGTGAAATGTGATAGGAGAGTACTAAAAATACAGCTCACGAGAAAAACGTGATGTGTGCCACTGTGTCTCTTTTCCTCTGCTTTCCCTTTTTAATCTGTTTTGTGGCATAGTCAATGCATTCAGTGAAAATCCAGTTGCAGGGTCCCAAAATGACACACCCTCTCCTCTGCGTGGGGTTTGTTGTGGCTTCCAGTTCCTGGGAATTTAGAAACTTTAAGCCAGATACTGTTCAATTTTTTTATGCTTTTTCAGGGCCTGACAAAGGAGTGCTACTACTCAGGAGATTTTGTCCTCACCAATGCTAATCTTGATTTTTTAACTCTTTGAAAGTGGTTAATCCTATATGGTGAATTGTTTCAGATGCTAAATTCCTTCTATAAAAAAAAAAAAATAAAACAACAAAAAACTCATTTTTAGGGGAGTGAGAGAGTGGTTTTGTGGGGCTGAGTTCCCAGCTGGGGTTAAACAACAAGGGAATTTTATCAGTAAAGTCACAATGCTCTCTTCAAGATAAAAACCATCTCTTATTTTGACACCAAGAAACTTGCCATCAGACAGAAAATGACTTGTCTGGGTTAATTAAAATAAGTGTGATATACAGTCTTCATAAAATATAATGATATTATTTCACAGAGTATGACAATAGAGTCTGAAAGCTAAGAGAAAAAATAGCAATATTACTGGAAAATCTGTGAAATATTTCTGTAATTCTGTCTCTGAGATCCATTAGAATTTGTCTCTTTACATGTGCTTTTTTTTTTTTCCTTGCTAAAATATTTCATTGACATTAAAGAATATCTTTGGCCTTCAGAGCCTTTGTATGTGGCTGTCCAAAGAACAGTTTAAGAGAGAGCTGTGAGTTTTGTAACATGACCTTCCAGGTATTTTTCCACCCATTAGGTGGTCTTCTAGATCAAAAAATTGTAAAGAAAAAAAAAAAAAAAAAAAAAAAAAAAAAAAATAAATAAAAGAAAAAGAGAAGGGGGGAAACATATTCCTTTTTGAGCCTGGGAAAAGTAGTGATTTAAAAACATATTTCTGCTTTTTTCTGTTAGTGATATGAAGTGGATTTGCCTGCAAAGAACACAGCCTATGGGTTTCAGCTGGCTTTATATAAACTCTCTCTCAATAGAAACACCATATTTGTCCCATAGATCAAAATATCAACAACAGACAGTCGTTTATCTTCAACCCTCCCAGGACTGGGATGGTTATTGTTTTTCTCATTAAGAAGGTTGCTAAATCCCAGGGGAGTCTGGGGTTTACAGTTTCCACTGATACTCATTTGTCATATTTCTATTGCTGGTTAGAGGCGTATAAATTTAGGTAAAGAATAATAATTGCTGCCTGAGGTCAGTCTCATGCCTCCCTTAAGAAAACTAGAGGGTTATGAAGAAAAAAAAGGCACCCTTTAGGAAGAAAAAATATGAAGACCAACATTATTTTTAAAACCTGGCCACTACTAAGGTGTTGGATTATTGTTTGAATCAAAAAGAGTGGAATTGTCACTCTGGACTTGACATCTACATCATCTGGGACAAGGAGAAAACACCTGAGTCTGCAGAGTCACGGAAAACTGCCATGGAAGAACAAAACCTGTCCCATTCACATCAAGGAGATGCTAAGTGACTATTGATGCATCAATATGTTGATGTCATTTTGATGTTCTGAAATCTTTCGTGGCTGACAAAAGAAGAAATAATGAAGCTGCACTTTTTGTGAAGTTTGAATGGCTGTCACAGAAAAGACAGGGTAAGGTCAAACAGTCACCAGGACCATTGTGACAAGAGATGCAAAAGCAGCAGAAGAAGCTCCAAAATGAGAGGCCCCAGAATGATTCCTCAGGGATATTGTGCAATATTTCAGGTAACAGCCCCAAGGTGACCTGTGGAGTCTCAGAGCCTGGTGGATTTGATCTCAGCATTCATTGGTATTTTCAAAATATGCTGTGGGGGCAAAGAGATGAATGCTGAAACAACAGATTCCCACTTTAATAAACCTTTACACAGTGTCCAGAGAAACTGTGGCTGCTCCATTCCTGGAGGTGTTCAAGGCAAGGCTGGATGAAACTCTGAGCAATCTAGTCCAGTGGAAGGTGTCCCTGACATGGCAGGGGTTTGGAATGGAATGATTTTTAAGCTCCCTTCCAATCCAAACCATTCTTTGATTAGATATATACTTTATTTTTTTTTAAAATTCCATGTGGATCTCTTACCAGGACAACTGGAGTGACTCCCTACGAGAAATTTATGGAGCAAAGTCAAAACCAATACATGCAGCTCCTGCTGCCAGCTTGAAGGGATTTCTGTAAATTGTCAGTGCTTTACCTGTCCTGCCCCCATTCTTCAACAAACAGCAAAGTTCTTATTCTGATGAAGTAAATGTCTGGTGAGGACCCCGCAGGGCACATCTGGAGCCCGCTGGTTTTGTCCAGTGCCTTGGGGATGTTTTCACAGATGTGTAGTTAAACAGAGCCTCTGGGGCTGTCCCCCCAAAGTATTTCATCACTGCTGCATTAGGTTGTAAGAAATGAAAAAAGAAGAGTTAGTAAACCTTCTAAAGATAAACATTGTAAGATTCTATACAGTTTTGTGGTTTCTTTCTAGACAAGGGAGAACAAAAAGTCTTGTTGCTTGGCAAAGGTCATTTTTTCAAGTACCACATATGTTCACTGGTTAAGTATTTCATTACAGTGCAGATAAAAGCACAAGATGTCTCCAGTGGTTAGTGATGCCATGTTTTATTTATTACCTTTTGTAGCTTTATTCATCATAAAGGACACCTACATGTCCTTTTCTTAACCTCCAGTTGAGTTTAATTCTGAATGGCAATTCAATGCAACGAAAAATCCCCAACCAACAAACCAAACCAAAGCAAAACAACATGTATCCTTAAAACATTTGAAAATATACCCCTAAATGATTTATTTCATTTGATTTCTACAAAAAAAAAAAAAAAAAAGTGAAGATGTGGGTTTCTTATAGCAATAGGTCTGAATGGCCTGACACATATCACCAGATAAAAGTGAGTCACTTACTGCACTGATATTCCTAGGTTCCAACATTATCTCTAAAGACATAAATAAAGATATGATGATTATCTTTTGCTGCTTGGATTTTTGGCCCCCATTTATAGAAAACAAAAATAACCCAAATTTTCTTTTTCTCAGAAAAATTAGGATCAAGGCCTGGGCAGACTGAAGCTTCCAGCTATCATAAAGATGAAAAATTCAGCTTCAAAGGTAGAAGGATACTGACAACAAAGTTTTTTTATAAATACTCAAAGAGCATTTAAAGAGGAATGACAAAAAACACTCAGGCCTGTGGAAAGTTTGATATTTTACTCTAATCCCAAAACTAATATCCATGTATCCATATCCTCCCATCCCCTCCACTTCCTTTGGACAAGGAGGCAGTGGCTTCAACAACCCTCAGGGCACAGGGGCTGTAAATATCTTCCTGGTGGCAAAGACTGCTCCAAGTTGGAAATGTTCTCTGTATCTTTGAGGTATGTGATACACCAGTGTGAAAAATAGATAAAATCTTGACTTTTTTCCACTTTTTCTCACCCAACAGGCAGCTCCAGTCTGGGCTGGATGAAGCCAGGGCTCCCATCTGAGTCCAAACAAGACTCAAGAGAATCAGAAGCACTGGTGGGCAGTGACTTTTCTGAAACTCAAATAGTAAAGCAAATAATAAGAGGAATAAGCCAAGCATTACCACCTAATTTGCCCCCTCCACTATGTGTTCTGATGTGGCAAATTAAGATGTGAAAAATGGTTTTAAGAAAGCAGAAGCTGTATCAGGAAGGATGAATATACCCACAATGGTATTGCAGAGTGTCACAGAACAGCTCTGTGTGAGCTTAGCAGGGCAAAAATCAGAGTTCTTTTAAGATACAAAATTCAGCAATAGTCTGAGTGATATAATTAGTCAAAGATAATCAAACAATCTTCAAATTTGCTGAAGATGCCATGGAGAAAAAGGGAATAAACTGTTCTGTTTCCAACATAGGTAGAAAGCAACACACACACTTCCCAGGAGGGAATGCTCATGTAGTTTTACATCAAACTTTTTGATAGGAGGGAGGGTGAGGCTTTGGAAGAGATGTTCTCCCCTCAGGAGTGTAAAGGCAGCCCCTATCCGTGGGTGATTTCAAGAACATTGATAAAAACCTGCCAAACATTTCAGGGACTGACCAAATGACCTTCTGGATCCTTGTAAAATTTATTCTCTTCCTTTGCAGTCAGTCCTCTGATACTTACCAAAACCAACCACTTCTCCTTGGGCTTCTCAGTATCACACAGCAAGTGAGAAAGGGCATTTCCTTCCCCACCCCTCCTCCAGCTTTTGCACTAAATGTTCTCCAGGACTGATCCCCTGAGAAAACTGAGACTGACAGATTTGTCAGAAAGATTTTAACCAAGAGACAGGGAAGCAGAAAACAGAACTGCAAACTGTGTTTACCAGAAACACGTATTTATAGGGGTTTCCAGGATTGCTTTCAGCAGTTTAATGTCATATGGGACAAAATTCACAATTTAAGAAGTAATCCTGAGCAAAGCTTTCTTCCTGGGAGCCTGAGGGAGGTTTCAGCAAGTCAATGATGTTGTCCAAGAAAGAATAGGTAGGAAGATTATTTGAGTTCAACACTTTTCCCAGAGAAGCTGTGGCTGCCCCATCCCTGGAAGTGCTCAAAGCTGGATGGATGGGGCTTGGAGCATCCTGGGATAGTGGAAGGTGTCCCTGCTTATAGTAGGGACCTTGAAACATCCCTTTAAGTTCCCTTTCCACACAGGCAATTCCATGGTTCTGTGATCCTATGATTTAATGAACCTCACTTCAACCTGAATTTATAATTGGTGGTGTCAGCTGGGTGAGTTCACCAAAGATACCTGTGCCACATAAGCACTCCAACCCACATCTTTCCAACCAGCTGATGGAAATTATTACTTTTCAGTGGAACTCTTAGGGCAGCCCCAACATGTAATCTACTCCCACATCTCACTATGCACCTCCAGGTTGCTGAGACCTTTTGTAGTTTTTTTGGGGTTCTTTTTGGGTTTTTTTTTGTTTTTTTTTTTGTTTTTTTTTTTGTTTTTTTTTTTTTTTTTTGTGTGTTTTGGTTTTTTTGTTTTGTTTTGTTTTGGGTTTTTGGGGTTTTTTTTTTGTTTTTTTTTTTTGTTTTGTTTTTTTAAGGTTACTTATTTATTTATTTATTTATTTATTTATTTAAATAATATCCAATATAAACCTACCCAGAAGGGAAAAAGCAACCACTTAATCCAGTCACTGGCTAAATAAATATGTGGTCACATCCAATAGTTCTGTGTGAGCACAGCTCAAGGAATCCATGCACAGCTCAAGGAAAAAGAGGCAAAAATACCATTTCTTCATGAGTATTCCCCTTCTTTCTCCAAACACTTCTACCATTATTAATGAAATTCAATTAACCTCCTCTGCCCCCCTCTTTTCTACAGAGATTTCTATAGTTATCTATCTCTGTTCATCACATAGACTGGAAATTTTGATAAATTGCTCAGACTAATTTGTACATCACTTGAGGCAGATGAGATAAATCTTTCAAAAAGCATCTAGTGTCTCACAATAAAAACTCACCAAACTTGTCAAGGGGGTAAATGCACTTTGACCAACCTGGTCTAGTGGGAAGTGTCCCTGCCCATGGCTGTAAGGTTGAAACTGGATGAATTTTAGGTCCCTTCTTACCCAAACCAGTCTGTGATTCAAAGATCCATCTGTCAAAATTTCCATGGCTAACTAAACTTGATTGTATAAGAGACTGAGGCTGTTGTTCAGAGTCTTTGCCCAAAGTTTCTGTGTGAGCTTAGAGAATTCACTGTCTGGTCACCCAGGTCATGGACTCAGATTTTTGCTTCCCTTGTCTTATCCAGCAAATTTTCTGTTGCAATGACCAAACACAGGGATGGAAGGTGTGGGGGTACACGGCACTGGTATGGGACTGAAATCAGTTCTTCTTTTCCAAGAATTATTTTTTTTGGGTAAAAAGAGACCTAAAATATCACCCAGTTCCAACCCCTTGTCATGGGCAGGGACATTTTCCATCAGACCAGCCCCATCCAACCTGGCCTTGGACATTTCCAGGGTTGGGGCAGCCACAGCTTCTCTGGGCAATCTGTGCCAGGGCCTCACCATCCTCAGAGTAAATATCTAATCTTAATCGACTCTCTTTCAATTGGAACCCATTCCCCTTTGTCTTGTCACTACCTGCCCTTCTAAATAGTCTCACCAGACTGGATTGAATCAAACTGGCTTTCCAGTTCTATTCCAAATTAATAAAATGAAAAGTTGACAATATTTGTAGTGGGTTATGGAACCTACACTTTAAAGAATATCTGTGACTGGAAGTACTTGAGATTTGATGGAGCCCTCCTGGTTATCCACCAGCATTGATTGTGTGCTATCAGCAATGATTGGAAAAACCAGGATCTGCAGAATTCCCTCCAGGACCAGTTCATTTGCTCTCTCATTTTTTGGCTTGACATTATGTATGAACACTAACACATATTTAAAGGGTACAATTCCCTGAATGTACCAAACAAAGCAGCAGCCTCTAATTTTGAATTTCCCTGGAGCTAGGGAGAAAAAAGGTTTGTCAGAACTAATAACGGGTGAATCCCAAAATGGGCTGTGAAGAGAAATTGTCTAATCCTAGTCATTTCCCTTGGTAGCCAGCTCCACTTTTACTGGGAGATTCTGCCTGGAAAAATTGTATTCAATAACGTGTTCTGTCTATATGGACCTATTTCAGTACAGTTCCACTCTTGGAGACCCATCTAAAGAATTGCAGCCCCACATGTCAGCCATTACGTTGGCAAGTAAGCAAATGTTAATTTTGGCTGTGATATATTCTCTGTTTTACTTTAATTGGAGGAAATCCCCAAATCAGTCAGTTAGGAAGCATTTGCTTACAGTGGAGGCTGGAGGTTTTTAGAAAGGGCTTGAGTTACAAATAATAAATTATCCCAATAATAAAGAACTGAACAGCAACATCAGGGAGCAAGGAATTATGCAGCGAGTCTTCCCAAAGCACATCTCTTCCCGTTGCTGTGCAAGATGCATTAGCATGTGTAGCATAATGTTAGGAAACAGGTTATTTCTTTTAGGGAGAAGACCTCATTCATCAGAAAAAACATCTGTCTTCGCACATGATTTAGCTCTGCGGGTCATGATTTAGTTCATCTGGGTCTCCCTGGTGTAAGACACCATTGAGGTAACAATTAATGGCTGAGTTCCACCCTGCTAAGAGCTATTTCTGCCTGTTCTGTATTCACATGGTGCCTTCCCTTTCCTGGAAGGAACATGCAGCCACTGCTGTTCAAGAAGTGCCTGTGCAGAACCCTTAGGGTTGAGACAGAAACTCTCTTTGGGACAGAGAAAAGATCTCCTTAACTGAGTAGCTGGGACAACCTGGATGCTGCAGTAGTTTAGTCTCAGACCACAAGGCTGGCTGGACCTTTCCAAAAATGTGCTTAAAACCTCATTAAGTCATAGGATTGTTTTGGCTGGAAAAGACTTCTAGTGTCATGTACACTGCCGATCCCAATAAAATATGTCCCAAAGTCCCACATTTTTAAAATGTTTTTTAAATCCATCCAAACATGGTAACTCCACCACCATCTGATTCCCTCATCCACATCATTTGCAAAGATAATAAACAGGGCTGACCCCAATTCTCAACCCTGGTGGACACCACTGGTGTCTGGCCTCAGCTGGGTTTAACTCCATTCCCCACCTGGCCACTCAGCCTGGTTTTTACCCAATTAACCAAGCACCCACCCAAGCCCTGAGCAAAGAGTTTATCCATGAAAATGTTGGGACAAATGGTGAAAAAAACTTCACGAAAATCCACATAGACATCTCTGACCTTTCCCTCATCCCTGAAGTCGCCTTGTCATAAAATGGGATCAGGTTGGCCAAGCAGGACCTGCCTTTCACAGCCCCTGGTGTCCCCTGGTCCCCTGGGGGTTCTGCACAAGCCACGTGCTGCTGCTCCAGGTTATTTACTCCATAACATGCTCTGAGGTCAGGCTGACAGGCTGTAAAACAACTCCTGTGAGGCAAAATCTTCCACATTCCAGCATTTTGCCTCCAGGCTCATGCCATAATTATGTGAAAACCACACTGTATCCCAAAGGATAACATTTTATACACGGACCAAATAATTTTATTTATTTATTCATTTTGCTTGAATGAAAAGAAAAAAAAAAACAACACTGCTTTTTTTCTATTGTACATTCAGTAATGTGGTTAAGGCACATGGCTTGGATGAAGTCTGGGTAAGGATAACTCCTCATGAAATGTAAAGTAATGCAGTATAAAAACTGAAACAGTCAGCTTTCTTGTGATATTTACTGAATTTTACATGCTCTGAATGTGATATCTGTGCTCTAGTTTCTGCAATCTACTCCACAGTTTCTAAAATATATACACTAGATTTGTGCCCATTAAAACAGCATTATATAGAGATAAGGTGGTTCCATTAGACAGTTAAATCCAGTTCCAACCTGAATGTTGGATTTGCAATTTAAATAGAAGGTGAGAATTACGGAGAGTTAAAAAGATTCCTTCATGTCATGAAATGCCAATGAGGCAATTGCCTTGCCTCAATTCCCTTTTCTTTAAGAGGAAGTCCAAATTTTACTTCACTGCAGACTGTAGAGAATGAATACATGAAGGACATTTAATAGTCAAATAGTAGGCAAGCAAAAATTGTTCTGAAGTGACAAACAGTTGGTAGAGACAAAGATAGCTCTAGTAAATAATTGCTTCTGAAGTAATTTTATCTTTTTAAAGTCACATGGATTATTGAAAGCTGTTTTCAAAAAGAATGTATTTTCATAGAGTAAAACAATGGCAGGTTATGAAATTTTTTATCACTATATAAGTTCCTTAAAAAAAAACAAGACTTTAGCTGTTCTTATCTCAGCCTCTCTCAAGCACAGTAGAAACAAGACCAAGTGCAGCTGTCAGAATTTTTTTCCACAGAAAACACTTATTTTCTTTATCTATTACACCAATTTTGTTAATGTATAGTTTTATTTATAAGACTTTTAACTGAATATTCAATTTTTATTAGTCATGCTTGGGTTTTGGGTATTTTATTTAACATCAAAAGGTAACATTTTGTATTCATGAACATTGTACTGTGAAATATTGATTTAAAATACCTGAAAGCATACCTTGACTTGTCTTGATTTTTCTTCATTTGTGGCTTTTTCCTCACTTTCGATCTGTGCTGTTTCATCAGTAATGGCTTTAACACATACAGCAACAAGCAGTCCTGTTGTTTCTTTCCTACTGAAAACCACTCTGGATTATCCTCTTTCACTGAGATTTCCTTTCTGAACTCTTTCTGATCTCTTTGTCAAACATAGGCACTTCAAACAACGATGGTGTGAGAGATATTTTATGTGCTTCAAGAGCCTGATCAGGTCCATAAACATCTTTCCCTGCCAAGCATGCTGGCTTTGTTACTCGCCAAACACTGGGATGCTGAACATTTGACTTCTTTATGTGCTGGTGATTGTTTCTCCCTTTTTGTGCCAAGGCTTGAAGCCTAAAAATAATAACTGGAAATATGGAGATGTTCTGGTTTGAAAGCAAAACCAGTGCGAGACTCCAAGTCAGAAATACAATTTATTGGGAAAAGGGAAAAGCAGCACAACACACGCAATAATACAAATGGAAAACCACTGACACCCCTTTGACCAGCGTATTGGTAGTAGTCCAAATTGGAGTGGCTGCAGTCCTCTTGGAGTGGCAGACGTGGTTCTGTTGGAGCAGTGGTCCTGTAGAAAAGGTGTAGTCGGTCCAGTGGAAAACCCCAGCTATGTCCTCTGAACCTGTGAACCTCTATGAACCTGTAGAAAGGCAGCCTCTCTGCCCAAAAATCCCAGAATATATCTAGGTGGGGATGCTTAGCTCCTCCCCCCTGGGCAGAGCATCTCACAATGGGCTGATGTCATTCTGAGTCACGGGGTGGGTCCTTGATCACCTGTTAAACAGAAAGGGCTCCTGGAAGGAATTATCTCTGAGTCATGTGGCAAGACATTGATGGGCCCATTAATAGGAGATTGTGGGAATCCAGGGCATCCCTCTGGCTGTCCTGGAAGGTCTGGGACCCTGTCAGGGGGTCAGGAACCCCCCTGTACAGAGGCCCGAGAGACGCTGTCTCTGATCTCTGTCCATGGAAAAGAGTTTTCAATCTTACAGGATGAATTACAAGCTCTGAGTGTTTGATATAAGTAATAATTAGTGTGGCACGAGTGCAAAAGTAGAATTTTAGGGTTCTAGATAAGGGGTTTAAAGGGGGCAAGATGGAGGAAAATTGGGCATGCCTTGTAATTTTTCTTCTTCTTCATGCCCTCCATGTTTCACTGTGGTGTTGGCATTTTTCTATTGGTTTAGGCTGGGGACACACTGTTCAACATGGGTGATAGATATTGGCACGTTATTGTAAATATAGCACACGTAGTTTCTAGTATATAATGTTTGTAACATCCCACTGAGGGGCAGAGCCCCGCATGCTGTCCTGCGAGACAGACCTGCTGCAGGTCAGAGAGAAAATACTTTAGATAAGAAGAAATAAACAACCTTGAGAACCAGCACAGACGAATTACGACTCCTTCTTTGGCAGCAGGGCTGAAAGACAGAGACTTTCTAATATCTCAGGAGCATTTAAATATCACAGATCCCAACAGGAGATAAGGAAAACTGCCCAGAAGACAACTGCTACACAGATGGTAATAGAAAACATCCTGATTTTCAGTCTCGGACAGGAGTAGTTGTGCATATTCTTCTTTCCCAACTTTTGCTCCATTTCTGCTGCTGAGTCTGCAAAATCAAAGTATTGCAGACAGGTCACTCTGCTGAAGGCAGCTGGAATATTTCAGGAGATATCAGCGGCAAAAAAACCCTGAACACTTTTATTATCTGATATGGGGTCTGCAAAACATGGGGCAAACCAAACTCCTTTTCTTACATATCTTCTTTCTTCTGCACTCCCCACCTGCCACTCTCCCAGAGAAAGTTAAAGGGCATAAATCTGTCAGCTATCAAGTGACCTGAGAACCTGAAGTGGGAGGGAAATTTCTAAAAGAATAATCTGAAATCCCTGAGTTTCTCCAAAAGATCAAACAAACCGGCTGAACTCATACAATTAAGCTCATACAGATGGAAATACCAAGGTTTTCTGTAGAGTACAGCTTGGTCCCTCATAAAAGAACTAAAATGAGCTCTTCTGCTCTTTTTTGGAAGTGCACAATCCAGCCATCTCCACGTGAAGTGAGGGTTTAGGTTCTCATATTTAACAGGCAGTAGGCTCTGTACCAGCAGAGTCAATGGGAACAAGGATGTGACTCATCCCAATAAAGATGAACATCTTGTGTTAGGCTGAGCTTCACCCACTGCTGTATGGACTGTGTGTGTCAGGAGTACAGACTGACTCACACCCTTAGGCTGGGACAAACCCACACTGCAGGCACCCACCTTGAAACACAACACTGAGGACTTGCCTGCTTTGAATGGGTGCAGATTTTATCTGCCCAGGTCTTAATAAATTGCCTCTTGTCTCTTGCTGTGGCTTTGCATTCATCTGCATCACTACTGACACTCTCAAAATGATGCTAAAACCAGAAAACGCACAGAGATGTGAAGATTTATTTGTTTACACACAGAGTTTGACAGCAACAAACTCAGGTTTGATTCTCAGTAAAGACAAGCTGAGGATTATGCCAAATTCACCTGTCCTCTCATAGTCACTTTTTCATCCATCCTTCCTTGCTGTATTTGGGCAGGACGGTCCTGAAGAGCTGAAGTTGCTTTTTAGGAAATTCATCTGCAACCTGTAGCTCAACAGGGCTCTGCTGTCAGGGGACAGTGCCCACTGCTGCCATCAGAAGAGCAAAAAGCTGTAGAGGCAGCTTTTTCTTCTGTGTCTGCTATCAGGAATAGAAAAAAAAAGAGTGAAATAAGCAGAGACAGATGGTGGAAACAACAGACAGCATAAGTAGCATTAATCTAATACACTCCAACAGTATAGAAACTGGGTTTCTGACTTTAAAAAGTTCTTCAATACACAACTGAAACACACTGGAGACTCGAGAAGGTGAATATTTTCACTTAATTACAGATATAAAAATTTTAGGGATTCCACGTACTACAGTAAGAGCTTATCTAAAATGCAGCCTCCAATCCGACCTGCCTTTAGTGAATCTTGGTGCCTTTTGCATATGGAAGGCTTAAAAGCTGTGTGGTTTTAGAGTGTCCTACAGGACAGTTGTGAACCTCAAATGTCTGAGATTAAAAAAAAAAAAAAAGCTTTAAATGCAGGACGTTTCTAATATGATATGATGGCATGTTAGCCAACATGATTATTTTATTAGATACAAACTAGTTAATAACCCATGGAGGATCTTTTTCTTTAAGAAAAATGTGCTACTTCCCTACTGCTCATGTAAGTAAAGCCTTTAAAATTTTCATTACGAAAAACCTCCAAAAATTGCCACTAATTTTCCCCCTTCTCTGCCTTTATAATGCTTGTAAATCAGATGTGATAATAACTTCTGAGGAGCTGGAAAGAGCATATTTATCTCCCTGAGAAAGTTATGAGGATGACAGCTCAGTGCTTCAGCAGTGTCAGAGCTGTTACATTTCCATTCATTAACTTTCCCTTTTTCTATATAAAACCACATAATTGGGACTTCCCTTAGTGGAAACATTTAGTGCATCTTTAATGGGCGACTCAGGATCACAGCACTTTATGCCTGAATTTAAGAGTTATTGAGAGCTTCCTGAGAGCTTCCAAGTGTTGCATGTTCCCATAGATTCAGCATCTTTCAGGATTGGACTCTCTTCATATTTGTAGTGTTAATAATGTCAAATCCCCTGTAGTACTTTTCTAATCTATTTACAAAATGTCTCATGCTGAGCATCTCCAAAATTATCTATTGGGTTTTTTTCTTTTTTTTAAGTATGTTTTCTCCAAACTTGAAGTTATTAAAATAATGTAATTTTTCCCTTTCTTCCAGGTGAATTTTCTGGTTAAAATGAATGAGAAAAATAAGTGTTAATTCCAATTGCTGCTGGGGAGGTTGAGAGTGAAAACTGTAATCTGGAGCAGAGAAAGAAAAGCTTTATCATGATGGTCTTAATCCACCAGCATCCACAAAGTAAACACTTTGATGGAATTCTGGATTTGTAGGATTTCCAGTTTCACAGCTGTGAGGTAATTTGTTAATTTACGGCTCACCTGACCACCAGCCTTCAGAAGACAAGAATGGATCAGAGTTAGAGCACAACTCAATGGAACTCTGAGCTTTTGGGGTCATTCTGCCATGGGCTTCATGCACAACTCAAGAGTTCAGTACCCACAAAATGAAGAACACGCAAGGAAGAAAATGAGAAACATACAAGGAATAGGTGTCTTGGGAGAAGTTACTTACCACAGAGTCATAGAATCTCCTAAATTCATGGAATCACAGACCAATCTCAGTTCCAAGGGACCCACTGGGATCATCGAGTCCAAATCCTTGCCTTGACCACAACTGAATCTGTCAGACAAAATCCCCAAGCAGTAAAACACAATTTTTCTTAGAGAAAAAGCCACTGTCAGATTTGCCATAGTTCCTTTCCTAATAAACTTTACCTCTCTTAAAGGCTGCAGTGAATCCTAGAAAGATCTTCCTCTTTATCTGATCCTGCTGCATCCCCAGAGCAAGCTGGGAATTTTTCACATAATAAAATGTGATACCATGAGGATTGAGAAATACTTTTGTGTGTGCTTCACACTTCAGCTCCAAAACTATTACTTAAATTTTCTCTTCCTTCAATAAGACAGGTAGAACTCAAACAAATCCCTCAGCATTCCTTTTACTAAAAACTGCCAATATAGTGTCATTTTTCCTTAAGAAAACTGCATTTTTGCAATTATATTCTCAACCACTGCATGAGTACCGAGTAAGCAGACCTGAAAATACATGTGTTTTTCATGTCTAAAAGCAATTAACCAAATTCAAAATGCATCTACTTCAATATGAAATTTAATTTTATTTATGTTTTCCATACCTCCTGGCATTCAGACATGTCTCACATGCCCAGATGTGAGATGTGAGATATCATCGCTGTGATAAACCAGCACATGGAGCTCTGAGTAACCTGGTCAAGAGGAAGGTGTTCCCTGACCCTTGAAGATGGAATGATCTTTAAGGTCTCTTCCCACCCAGATCATTCTGGGCTTCCATGTTTCTATTTAACCTCAAGTGTATTGAGCAAAGCATTAGCACCATGGATAGCTCAAATGCCTTCAGTCTGTGTGGCAACCCAGGACATTCCTCTGGCTGCCCTGGCTGTCTCAAGACCCTGGCAGGGGGCTCAGAGACCTTGGCACAAAGTCAAAAACAATTGTGGCTTTGATTTTAGCCTGTGGAAAAAAACTGCCAACTTTGTGTGAAGATTTACACGGTCACAAGAGTTTTAGTTAATGTAAGACAGGGTGAAAAAGTAGAATTTTGGGGATTTTTAAAATGGAGTTCAGGAGGCAAGATGGAGGAATTTGGGTGTGTCTTGTCCTTCTCCTTCTTCTTGTCCTCCATCTTTCACTGTGATGGTGACACTTTTTATTGGTTTAGAGTAGGGACACACTGTCTAACATAGGTGATAGATATTAGAAATTAATCGTAAATAAAGTACACGTAGTTCATAGTATAAAATGCAAACACCGCCCTAGAAGGTAGACAGAATGCCACGACCCGACTTGCTAGACAGAGCTTAGCAGGTCAGAGAAAGAATTTTATATATAAGAGAAAATAAACAACCTTGAGAAGCAAAACCAATGCATCTGGACTTCTTCTTTGCCTGTGGGGCTGGGAGGAAAAGACTTTTTACTATCTCAGGATCATCTTGACCACAGAACCCCAAGAAGTCTGAATGGAGATAAACCTCTTAATTAGAGCATTTGGTACCTCTTTAACTGCTTAAATACCACAAAAAGGAATGTAGACAGAGGAACCCCCTTGCTGTGCCTGTGGGAAATACAAATTCATGTTTTTCTTTTAAGTCCCCCTCTCTCACTATATGGAGCAGCGACCAAAAGTGGATGTCTTCATGAAAGTATAGACTTAGTTTTCTTTAAAGTTGTGCTGTTTTCTTTTCTGTTACACTGTTCAACACGTCCCAGAGGTTGGCACACTGAACCTGGTGTTTATTTTGCACTTGCTTGTTCATTGAGTGCTTGAAAAGGGGATTAGAAATATCTGGTCACAAAATCCCCGGGATCTTCAAAAGATCAGGAATCTACTCGTGCAAAGAAATCAAGGAACAGTAAATCCAGAAGCAAGGCTTTGTGTCAGGATTCTGTGTCAGGAGGGATCTTGGTGTTCTCAGCTTGTGTGACATTTAGTCCATGTTAATTCTAGGATATTCTCTGATCAGGGACATGGAAGGAAAAGATCTGAGTGCCTTGAGACAGAAAATGAAGATTTGTCCACGGGGTCTTATGAGGCAGTTGCCTGCAATAATTGGCTCTGGGTTTGAGGACAGTGGCAATTTCTCCAGCCTAATGCTCCTAATTTCTGTCAGGTCCCATGCAGGATATACAATGAAGACAGGAAATGCTTAATATGAAAAAGTAATAGCAGGTTGTTTGGTCAGGATTCCACATTTTGGTGATGCTGGGAAGAAACATTTCAAGATACTGATGACATTTGAAATGTTCAGGAGAAAGAAAAGGATAAATGGTTATTAATAGCTATTTCTTCAGTCTTTCTTGAGTCAACATGTACCAAGAAGCAATGCTATTTTTGAAATCATGTGTTCTTTAAGGACCAGAAATTTTCTGTTGTATTTGTGCTTGAAATTTAAGTCTTTTTCTCTTCAAAGATCAGTCTTTAGAAACATAATGGAAAGACTTCAGTGGGAGCCAGCTGGGGGATCAGTCTCTTCTCCAAGAAAACCAGTGATAGGAAGGGAAAAAATTACCTCAAGTTGCACCAGTGGAGGTTTAGATGAGTTAAAAAATGAGTACTAATATTAAAAAAAAAAAAAATTAATAGAAAGGGTTGTAACCATTGGAACAGGGCAAGTGACAATGACAGGTGACAATGGAGTCACCATTCCTAGATGCATTCAAAAAATGTGTGGATGTGGCACTTGAGGACATGGTTTAATGGTGAAAACCTGGTGGTAATGGTTAAAGGTTGGACTTGATATTTAAGGTCTTTTCCAATCTAAATGATTCTGTGGTTCTAGAATTATGGTGGCTCTTTTAGTCACTTTATTTAAACACAGTTTGATTTCCCCATTGTCCAGTAAGAAATACACAAGAAGGTAACATAAAACATATAAAAATGCTTGATAAGTATATGAATCAGGTCACTTTAATAATCACTTAATTGCCTTAAAAAAAAAAAAAACTCTCTAAAGAAATAAAATAATTAGCATATCAGGACACTGAATTTTGCTTTTGTGTGTGCCTAAGCTATTGCTACCTGGATTGTTCTAAAACTACACAGATATTTTCCACTTTGGGCTTGGTTTGGGTGTTTTTCTGCAGCTCATAGATTTTCCTTGGGCTGTGGAGGTAATTCTGCCAAGTGTACAGATACCTGAGCTAATCATGAGTCTTTATTAAAGGCAGGGAGCCTGAAGATTACAGCTCTAGATCTTCACTTTTCACCTGTGACCTTATTGTGTGGCTTCTTCTGGCTCTTTGCTGTTGTGGTGCAATATTTCTCAATAGACCCAGAATGAAGAATGAAAGATCCATTTGACATTTCAAAGAGAATTTAGGCAGGGCAAACTGGAAATACCTGTGTCTGCCCAGGGGATCAAATTCACTAATGCTATATTTGCAAAGAGTGCAGGAAATCTTTGCATGAAGGAAGAAAATAAATTAAAAAAAAAAAAATCCCATTGTCTTGCTTAAATAATCCTAGGGGTGCAATGTTGATCTCAGTGAGACACCTGAATCCAGTGGATGGACTCCCTGGCCATGGCAGTGGGGCTGGAATGAGATGAACTTTTAGGTCCTTTCCAACCCAAACCATTCCATCATTCTATAATTAAATATGATTTGTAAAACTATCATTGACTTTGGGTCTGCCTCAGAAGTTCCTCATCCAAACACAGCCTCAAACAAGCACCCTTGGGTCTCCCAAGGTCACAAAACACAAAAAAACACCTCTTGAATCCTAAGAAACACTTTATCTTGTTCTGATTCATTCATTCAGCTTGACTGAGTCAGAAGTCTCCCTGCTCTCTGCTGCCTGCACAATGAGCCAGGGGGTTGGGAAGCAAAGCAAAATGAATATGTAGCTGTTTCACGGGGTTATAATGGAAATTTCAGAGTAATCTGATCAGATCTGTTCCAATATACCCTCAAACCACTCCTGCCATAAGCATGATGAGTGAACACATTGAAATTTGAGCCCAAATTGTGGGACTAATTCTGAGTTTATTGAAATGAACAAGGACAAATGAGGTGCTACTTTCTCTCCCAGACACACAATCAATTTTAGAAAGGCTGCAGCACCTTTGTCGTGAGTTTTAAGCTGTAAATCATATCAGACATTAGACTTTTCACTTTGGCTATGGCTACAGTGACTTGACTCCTTGACTCCTTGTGTAGATAATAAAAAAGCTGAGATCATTTGCACTTAAACTTGGTCTGCTACTATTAGGAAAAACAAACAAACAAACAAACAAACAAACAAACAAAAATAAAATAAAACCACCTAAACAGAATCAATCTGAAATCAGCCTGAAGTTCTGGCAACAGGACACTCTTTGGCACTTTTCTAGGTATGTTTCCTTTTTTTTTTAATCATTAATCATATTCAGCATTTGCTTGTAATTTGCCTATTTCTGACCTCACATAAACAGCTCAGCCAAATAAATGCTTGGAAATGTTTTGAATGGCAAGAACATTCTTTAGCCTGGAGGGCAAACCATCCTCTTAGGATGTAAGAGAGAGAGTTTTAAACACCTGAAGCCAAGGACATCCTATAATTCCTGTCTCCCTTCTTAAATAAGCATTCAACACATGGATGAGTTCTGGGTTTTTATGGCCAAAGTTTTCACTGCATTTCCTTCTCGAGAGATTCAGTCTTGCACGAGATAATTCTGATTTAATGAGGAGTGCAGGGTGGGCTCAACAGATTCAGATTTTATATTAGGGGGAAAAAAAGTGAAGGCACTTCACTAGGAGGTTAGTGCAGTACTGGAACTGATCATCCAGAAATTGGTGGGATCTCAGCCATGGAGGACTTCATGATCTGGTGAGGCAAAATCTGATCTACTGGTGGGCACATTGTTTTGATGTGCAGATCTCTAGAGGTCCAAGCAGTATTTCCATTGCCATAGGATTCATTTGGGATTCATGCAAGTGAATCAGAGAGGATCCAGTCAGAAATGAATGAGACAGAAACGGGCACACGGGTTCTAAGAACATACTGAGAAGGACCTCATAATTCTTGATGCCAATAGAAATGTCTTTTGATCAAAGATTGGATTTGGTTTGATTTTCAGAATCATTAATTTAGAAGAGTGGTTCTCAGATCTCCCAACATGTTTGGTAGAAGAAGATGAGTTACCTTTTCTATTTTATTCCAGTATTGTGCCTGCTGAACTGAACGCCCTTTTAGAAATATTTAATTTAAGTGACTGCAGGAGACAACTAAGAAGTTTTCCTCTAAATGTTGTTAAATCTTCTAAAATATCTTAGGCTATTATCAGTAAAGAATTCTACAGCGAATATGTGAATGACTAAAATAACTACAGCGAATAGAGTTTTCATCTCTTTACATTAATGTCTTATTGCTCTTAGCATTACTGGACCATTAAGAAAATGCAGTTAGGGATAATTTCTGAATTTTGTTTTCTTCCTCAATGGTCGTCATGGCAGATTAAACAAAAATAAGATTTAAACGTAACTAAAGAAGCTGCTTTAGACAGGCTCTTATGAATCCCTCTCACCAGATGAGTTATCTTCTGCCAGACTGTTCAGAGAGACTGAAACTGCATTCTAGGATACAAAAAAAAAAAAAAAAAAACCCAAAAAAAAACAAACAAAAAAAAAAAACAAAAACAAAAACAAAAAAAAAAACAAAAACAAAAAAAAAACAAAAAAAAAAAAAAAAAACAAACAAAACAAAAAAAAAAACAACAAAACAAAACAAAAAAAAACAAAAAAAAAAAAAAAAAAAAAAAAAACCAAAACCAAAAAAAACCTTGGAATAGTCTTTGGGACCCTTTAAAAGCAGCAGATAAGATGCTGTTGCCTTTAATTCTCACAGTATACAGAGAAAAGGGAGCCAGAATGGGATTGACAAATGGCCATCACTAGGACAGACTGGGACAATTACAGTAACAAGAGGCAAGATTTTATTTTTCAAGTTCTCCAACAGAGCACTTGTAAGGAAAAATTAAAAGGAATGCATTAAATTAGGGTGGATATGTCTGATCTTTTTTTCTATGTCCTGCTGTGGAGTAGGAGAACCTGCAAAACCAAGAGAGGAACATAAAAAGGGACCAAAAGAAGTGCAAGGACTGGAGACAAAATAGTGCAGAGCTCAAAAATGTCATTTTACAACCCTAGACACCACCATATGGGTAGCATACAGGTCTCAGCTGTTGCTGCTTGCTCTTTATTGGGTTTCAGATAGAAAAATTCAATTTTCACACTTGTCAATCCAGTGTTGTGCACCAGCTTCTAACCACATACACACAAATGCTGTGTAATCGTTTTTTTTGAAAGATGTTACATGTAAACCTGTCAGAAAAAGCTTTGATATCTCTCATTTTTAAGCATAGTTTGCATTTTTAAGGCAATAAATAAATAAATACAACTGAACTGACTACAAAAAAACCTGTAATCAAGAGAAAAGCTTCCACAAAACTTGATAAAAAGCATGAATATATCAGATACCTAGAAATGCCTGTCATGTATATAGAGTAGTTAAGTTTCTCCAGAACTAAAGAGAAGATAGCAGCTTCATTCTCAATTGCCAGCACATACACAACATTTTTGATACAAGATGTCCTTCTTAGCTGGAATGTCTGAGTGCACAAGAGATCCTCAAAATGGGTGGGAGTTTCTTTCAGTTATCTAAGCCTGTTCTCTGTATATGAAAGAAGGCGAGGAAAAAAGTGTACTCTAAAACCCATTCTCACCTTTAACTTGCAGCTAAAGAGACATCACATTTTAGACAGTTACAATTCCAATGAAAATGCAGTCAGAATTTAGGAAGTAAATTCAAATCTGAATTACTGTTAAGGAGAACTGAATAGTTTTTACTCACAATAAATCCATATGCATGCCTAAAATCCCACTATGATATTCTCATTTAATTGCAAAAATAGCAAACCTTTCACTAAGGAATTGCTCTGAGCTCTTTTCATCTGGCCAAAATGCCAGACTTTTTGATGGACATGCTCCCAGCCTGTGACAGAGACAGGAACACCTATTTCCTTCCCAGCCAAGATCTACATGGACAGCCTGATAGGAATAACATCAATCTACATGTGATGTGCACTGATCACATTCACATGGATGTGACACAGTCAGGTGTGCCTCCAAGTGACACCAAGTGCAATCATGCAAGTCCTTATGCTCTTCTAGACCTTAAAGACTGGAGACTGTTTCAGTTTAAATTACCTGCTTGTTCATTTCCTCCATGATATTTTGAGATACATGGAGAAATCCCGTATATAGTTTGGAAATTGGAGTTAGGTTTTCCACACTGCATGGTCTCCATGCAAGTTGATACTGGGTTATATATAAAAGCGGTGCAGCACCTGCCTGGTGTCCCTGAGGTGTTTACCTTGAAGGTAATAAGAGGTATTCATTTGAAGTAGTTTGTGGCAGGGTAATGAGAGTCCAGGGAGCACAAAATTCAATTATGGGAAGTATGTAATGTATGTGTGTTTTCTTGATTTGTATTGATCCATGTGCATGACAGATTGGTTATAAATTGGGTAATATATTACCTGGTAAATGAAATACACTGGACTGCAGCAGCACATTAGTTGGTGTATTGAATTCTCATGGCCACTGTGACATTTTATTTGTGGGTGTAAGAACCTCTGTTATTTTGTGTGTGTGTATGTTTGTCTGGTGTAATTGTAATTTACAGGTGATACTTGGGTCATTTATGGGAATATTTTGGCACCACAATACATCAGGTGACTGGGTGCCCTTGCCATGAGTGAGGGGAAAGGATGAGCTTCTCCCTTGGGGAGTCAAGATTCTCCTGCCAAGCCCATGGTCACACCTTTCACAGCCTTGTCAGCCTCAAAATGAAAATATCTGCTGGTGAATACCTTGACACATCAAGTTTCCTTCAGGTCTCAATCTGGATCATGTTCTTTTTCAAGAGCATCAAAGCCACCACCACAAAAACAAACAAACAAACCAAAGAACCCCCCCCAAGAAAACCCCTAAAAAACCTCTTTGTATAGTGAGCATACTCTGTGAACATTTCCCTCAAAAAAAAAAAGTGAAGGAGCAAATTCTATTAAGTAACAAGAAGGAAATGGAGAGTTTTGAAAGCACAAAAAAAAAATGTTGTTACATTCCTTTGGCAAAGGAATGGAATAAAGAGCATATGACAACATTTTTTCTCTTTGCCCTGATGATTTTGGCTGGCAAAAATGCAGAAGCAAACGCCAAAAAGTTTGTTTCTTCTAGAGTGGGAAGTGAAAAGATGATATATTACACCTTATTATTTATACGACTTCTTATAGTTGCAAATGTGTTTCAATAATCTTTATAGAGCTCAATTATACCACAGCCAATTGATGTGAGTGATTTCAGTACTTCTTAATATGCTGTCTAAAGCCTCCAGTGAAAACTTTTCTTAATGCATGGTATAAAATATATGGCAAACTCTTTTAATGTAACTAAGTCCTGGTTTTATTTTGTAGCTAAAATGCAGAAAGCACGGAGATTGGGTTTGTATTAGTCTATAGAGATGTTTACCCCGTTCCAGTCCTGTCAGTATTTCCACTTCTAATTTGGCAGAGGTCTTGCACTGATCTTGTTTATTTGTTTATTTCAGGGAATAATTATTTCTTCTCTTCTTGATTTATGCCTGTTCTTGGCTGTCTGAAATTCTGTGCTCTGTGCTATGCTGGAGTTTTATGCTCATCAAAGTGAATCCTCTTAACTTTAGCTCCACTGTTACAGCACTGTGTGTAGTAATTATAAATTTATTTATTATGGGATGTACTTGGGCTGTAGATTTACCACCTCTGAAATATTCTATGGAACTCAAATCCTGGCATCAGTATTTACCTGCCTGATCCCTCCTTGGGCATCTCATCTTTTAGACAGACTCTGTGCAACAACATGAGTGGGGGAAACACTTGTGCAAAATATTTCTTGTAAAAACCAGATGCGTTTATGACTTTTCAAATATGTGGTTAGGAATACTTTAAATTATTGTTTTCACTTAACAATTTAAGGTGATGGAGTATAATTTTTCGTCTGTGAAGGAAAGACTGAATCTAGCTCTCAAGAGGTGAAGCTTCCAAAAATGAATGGCAAGTCTCAAAAAAAACCCTTCAAGGTAGGTGTGAGGTAAGTTGCAAAGATGTTTAAGTAAAATAGTATGTCCACGATGAACTGAATAGTGCTTTGTAGAGGTGTTAGTTTCCATAATTAGCCCAACATTTCTGATTAGTCCTGCTAATGAATATCTCCCAGATATTCATCCTGACATGAATATCTCCCTTCTGGAGCTCTTGGACTCACACTACCTAGGTTTCCTGCATACCACAGCCTGAGGTGCTTCTACTGCATTTTATTAATATTCTATTTCTGTTATGTTTCTCTGTTGTATCAGTCTCCACCAGACCCTGTGGATACCAATTCTCTAAAGAGGAAGAAACTTTGACTTCTGTGGTAATTCATACCTCCTGTCTTCAGTACTGTCCCTCCTCTGAATTTTCCTCCACGTGTTATGAACCTGCAGCACACAAACCCTGAGAATGACAACCTGTAAGCACAGAATTCTGGTGGCAGGTTGTATTTGTCTCTCCTCAGTCATCTCTACAAAGGAAAGGAATATTCAGAATTAAATAGCAACCTGTAGCAGTGCTGTGTAATTGACAAGCAGACATAAGTATATTTAGCAGCCTAATGCTGTCTGAAATTAGATTTCTTCAGAATAACAGTGTTTTCCAGACAAGCAGGAAGATGATGGGCAGCCTGATTCTTTGCAGCAAATTAAAAACCAAGGAGTCTTTAAGGTGAGACTAGTCATCTACATAAACAGGATGAAATGAAATAATCTTAGGTCTATTATTTTCACAGAATGACAGAGCTGTTTAGGTTGGAAAAGACCTCCAAGATCACAGAGGCCAACCTTTGATCAACCACCACCTTTTTTAACTAGACCAGTACACTGAATACCACGTCCAGTTGTTTCCTGACCACCTCCAGGAATGGGAACTCCGCCCCTTCCAATACCTGACCGCTCTTTCCAGGAAGAAATTCTTCCTGATGTCCAACCTAAACCTCCCCTAGCACAGCTTGAGGCATTTCCTTCTGTCCTGTTATTAATTTCCTGGTAGAAAAGGCTGAGTCCCACCTGGCTCCAATCACCTTTCAGGGTGATGTAGAGGGTGTGAGGTCTTCCTTGAGCCTCCTTTTCTCCAGCCTGAACACTTCCAGCTCCCTCAGTCACTCTTCCTATGAATTCTTCTCAGGACTCTTCACCAGCTTCGTTGCCCTTCCCTGGAATCCTCTTTTCACTTTGCCTGAGGCAGCTACACATTTCATATGAGTAATAAAATATTCCTAAATATTTTCCTGCCAGGCCACCAGGTATAAACTAACAGGAAAAGCCACAAGGCAAGAGGATGAAGAATTGATCAGGTAAATATTCTTTTTTTCAATAAATGTGCAACATCTGCACAACATTCCCATTGAATTTTTGACCAGTGTATATTTCTGACCAGGGGACAACCTGCCTTTCCTCTCTGATGTGCCTGCTCTGCATCTGGCCAAAATGCACGGTAGCATGGGATGTTCCAGCTGAAACTCTTTTCACTCATATTTTTCATACTTCACTAAAGAACTCCTTGATATTTTTTCAGCTATAAAAGTAGAGGTCCCACAGTTGCATGACTTTGCTGCCATCAGGAAGCCTCAGAGAAACTCAAAGGAATTCTGCTTTGTGGGAGGAATGAAAACACACCAACTTTCACTCAACTGATTCACACGGGGTCAGGGTTTTGTCTCCCTTTCCACAGTTGTTCTTCCAGGTAACAAGCAATAGGACAAGAGGAAATGGCCTCAAGTTGCCCCAGGGGATGCTTAGACTGGATATTAGGAAAGATTTCTTCACTGCAAGGATGGTGAAACATTGGAACAGGCTGCCCAGAGAAATGTTGGAGCCACCACCCCTAGAAGTGTTCAATAAATGTGTAGATGCAGTACTCTGGCACATGGTTTAGTGGTGGGCCTGACAGTGTTAAATTAATGATTGGATTTAGAAATCTTTTCCAGCCTCAGTGAGTCTGTGATTCCATATCTGTGCCCCTCTGATTCTTTCTCTGCTCATGGTGAGATGCAGTGTTGGAAGTTCATATCAGCTTGCATGGCATGATGCTGCATGGAAAGCATATGCTTCCCAATTATTTTGGACACTAATTGAGCTGAGCTGAACAATGATGTGTTAACTTGGTTTGCTTGCTATGACTCAAGGATTTACAAAAGATAACCCATTTAGGGCTCAAGGTGCCTGTGCCAATTGTTTTCCTGAACAATGCATCTTTCAATCACCTTTTCCATTATCCACGTAAATTAACTTCATTGTCTTTGGAAGTAATTGACACTGTTTCTTATTCTTTTATTATCTCATAATTATGTCAGTGTAAACATAGCCAGGGGTAATTAATCCAGTAAAGGGGATAAATTCTGCATGCTGTGCAAACAAAAATTAAAAATCCAGAGAGATTTAGTCAATAACACTGTGAGCTTATTCATCTCATAAGATACATTAATAGGGATAATATCCAGCTTTGTTTGTAATTTATTTTCCTCCAGTTTGCAAGTATGAACAATGGTTGCCCATAAGTATCAAACAATGGTAACTGATAAACCAAGGCAGCTGTTTATACCTAAACCTTGGCTTATTGTAGGCAATGGCTCAAAAATGTTAATTTAGTAACAATGACTAATCCACTTGACCACACTCTCAGATAAAGAAGCCAAACTATTTATGTTCAAATCAATTTATTTCTTTTTCTGTATCATGAGCTATCAAAGTATTGTTTGAAGAAAAGAGCAGAAAAACCTTTCAAGATTTTCTTTGGTAAGCTTTGTCTAAAATGGGTTTGTAGACAGTAATTGAGGCTTAAACTACTTTGTCCATTATCTGATTATCTACTTGCTTGGAAAGCACACAGAAAGAATATATTGTTTAATCAATTTGCCTCCTTTTTCAGGCATAATTTCTCTTTAGACTCTGAGTTTATGAGAGCAAGAATTTGGTGTTATGTTGCACAGTGTTGGGTACAAAAGTCTCCAACTGCAGATCAAGCTCTGACATGTTTTACAATACAATAACTGATCATTAAGAATATTGATTAAAAGCAACAGCTAAAATCATCTGCATCACGTTCAGCTGAGAGCAATAATAAGTAGATGGGAATATTCTCAGGTTTTACTTGCTATAATCTGTTAATCATGTTCAAAGCTGTGTTTTCCCAGCCAGTTACTAAATGTTCTGTCAACTTTTTGGAGGGGATAAAGTTATTCAGAATTTCTGAGACACAGAATGTTTTAAAAGAAAACTTAAAGGGCTGACTCTGGAATTCAAGTTTCTGAAAAGATACTCAGGTTTTACATTTTTGGCCTAAGTGCCTTTTCCAACGTAAGAATACAAGTCAAATTCAGCTAAATATCTGGGACAGGGAATGGAGAAACACATTTCCTAGTCCATAACACAGATTCCTGAGGGAATCATGCTTAATAAGGTCCTCCCAAATATTTTCCAGAATTAAAATATATTACATTAAACAACTAAGTTAATAATTAAGTATATATAATTCAATAGAACTGAAATATAATAGTTGTATACAAATATTCTGAGTTTCAAGTCCCATCTACAAGAGGCCATAGAGTAAGTTCATGTGTCACAGAGGAAGAGACTCTTGGTTTTTTAATTGGTAGAAAAGTAAAACTTTAAGCAGTAATAGGCTATTAGACTACACACTAATTACTAGAACTCACCAACAGAACTGGACAATTGTCAGCCTCAAATTTAATCTTATGAATTTTCTTTTTGACAGAAAAGAAATTCCACAAAGATAAATGTTCTTATTAAAAGCAGCACAGATTTATCTGCTAGATTGTTTTTAACAGTTTATGGGTGGACAAAACCATAGTCCAAGGGACTAAAACTACTCAGAGCTGCATATTGTCCTTGTACTCCTAAGACAGCAGATAAGGCCAGGTCCTTAAATATATCCAGCTTTCCCAAAATATCCCAATCGAAGAATATTTTGTTGATCCAACAGACCCAGCAGAATGCAGAGGAGAGACTGTTCTGGTACTGAATGCTTCTCTTTTTCTGTGATGATTAGTGTTTTTTGTATTGTCACATATGTCCTGGGATCAAAACTAACCTTTAACAATACTCATTTCTTGCTCTTTTATCTTTGCTGGCACAAGAAGATTTTATTAGGGGAAAACAGGCTCATCTAAACCAGAAAAAATAATTTTTTAACATTAGACTTAATTTGGCTTTAAGCAGGACTTTTTTCACTCTTCTTTCTCATTCTAGGTAATTTCAAACAATCACAATAATTACAAGTTGTTTTGCATGATATTTTGCTTTCAGTGAGTTTAATGACATGCCTGAAAATGAGCCTATTGATTTTTTTCTATTTTCATTGAAACACCTAAATATAGATTTTTTTAGGAAAAAAAGTCCTGCAAACAATATATAGTGCAATGTCTTCTGAATTTATCATAGCCCCCAATGCTACAGATCAACAGTTTCTTGTACATTTCTTTGGCTGATGGCAAACACCTTGAAAATCTGATCGTGTTGCTGTATCTGTTTTACTGACTGTTTGTGCAGCTAGGTTTCACAGCATATCATAAACTAATCCAGAATGAAACAACTTACCAAAATTATACTTACAGTATATATTAATACATATTTATTGAAAGGGGCATAAAACAGAGCTGGAGAGGGACTTTTCACAAGGGCATGAAGTGATAGCAAAAGGGGAAATGACATTGAGATGAAGGAGGGTAGAGTTAGATTAGATATTAGGAAAAAAACTCTTTTCTGTGAAGGTGGGGAGGCCCTGGCAGAGGCTGTCCAGAGAATTTTTGGATGCCTCATCCCTGGAAGTGTTCAAGTTCAGGCTGGATGGGGCTTGAAGCAAGCTGGTCTGGTGGAAGGTGAATACCTATAAGGTCCTTTCCAATTCAAACTGTACTGATTAAATGACTGAATGATTATTTGGCATCTTAAATATTTCCTTAATCCAGTTCACCAAACAGTTGCCAATCTGAGTCATTCCAGCACAATGCCTGCAGTTGTTGGAACGACCAGCTGGAAACTTGTGGGAAGGGAAGAGGGACTAAATTTGTCTAAGTTAGCTACAGCAGCAGTACCACCGAATGTGCAAGCAAGGAAATAGTTTCATTTTGCTCTGAAAATTAACTTCTTTATATGGAAAATATATGCAAATCGACCAGATGCACTGAGAGGGGAAACATAGAAGTCCTGATTTAGCAAAGTACTTAAGCACACTCTTAAAGTTAATCATGTGCTTAAGTCTATTCACTGAAGCACTTGACACATGTGTGTGCTTTTGCTGAGTTAATGTAATAAAGCAGAGACCATAATGATAGTCCTAGGATAAACAGACAGACTGAGTTGTTAAAAGCAGAGCATGTGCGAGCTCCTGCTTCCTATATCCCATCCTAAAATAGGTCTCTAGAGCAGAGATGCATCTCACACTGCAGGCACTTCTCCCCTTCCCTTGAGGGAACTCAAGGATTACTTTAGATGAGACAGCAAATGCTCACAAAGCCCAGATTCAGTGGCATGAGCTGGCATCATGGGCTGAAAGCTGCCTTGTTTTCAAGCAGCAGGTTAGTCTCCTGGTCAGGGGAGCTGGAAGTTTTCTGGGAGAAAAATGCAAAAAGATTGATGTCTCATCAAAAATTATGATCTCATCCCCTAAGAAGATGACCCGTTCCTCTCAATACTGAGTCCTTGTTAAAAATGAATGAGCAATTGCTTCCTGCTTACTACCTGCTGAAAACCCCCAATGAAATGTGTAGAATCATGGAATCATTAAGATTGGGAAAATCCTCTCAGATCTTCAAGTCCAACCATTAACCCAGCACTTCCATGTTCACAACTAAACCATGTCCTCAAGTGCCACATTTACACACATTCTGAAACTTCCAAGGGTGGTGATTCACCACTGTCCTGGGCAACTTGTTCCAATGCCCAGCTGCCCTTTCAATGAGCAAATTTTTCCTAATATCCAGTCTAAAGATCATGTAGGGGAGGTTGGTTCAGACTAGAACTATTGTTCTTAGGATGAACCTACATGCCTGAAATCAGGCAAGCAGTGGAGGTTCAGAGAGGCACAGTCACCACAAAAATTAAACTTAAATGGAAAAACATGAACCTTATTTCTCATTAATTAGCATATACATTGCCCATGGTCATTAAATACTAAATGTGTGAGTGAGCCACATGTGAACACACCTGTGGGGCAGTGGACTCCCCAGTCCTGGAGATGGTCAAGACAGGCTGGATGGGGCTTTGAATAACCTGGTCTGGTCCATGGCAGGGGGGTGGAATTAGGAAACCTCTAAGGTCCCTTCCAACCCTATCCATTCTATGGTTCTGTGATTCTAAATTTAGAATTTTGCTTAAAGCAAAATTCTACAGGTGGAGGAGATGTCAGAGCTCCTGTGACACTCAGGGGAGATCAGGTCCATGTACATACAGGAGCCTAGGAAGTGAAAGAGCTCATCCTAAAAAAGATTGGCTGTTCCAGCTAAATTCTTTCTAGTTTTTGTGTGTCATATGGAGTTCATCACTCTTGGTTTCCATGGAATGCTCACATGTGGGTACTTGCCTATAAATCTTTCACTGAATCCTATCCTGAGCGAGTTAAATTGCTCAAGACTCTCCTGTGGAGTGGCACACACAAAGATCATTTAGTAAATATCTTGTTTTACCCTCTTTCTCTGGGAAGCTGGTACTGTTGAAGACAGGACACTCCTGGTCAACCTGGCAGGCAGCAAAAGTCCACAAAGTTGTTCACTCACACCTCCCCAGTGGAAAAAAAAAGCTAAAAAAAAAGCTAAAAAAAAAAAAAAAAAAAAAAAGCTAAAACTTGTAGGTTGAGTTAAAGCAGTTTAATAGGACAGAAAAAGAAGGGCAAATTTGTTTTAATAAGAATAAAAGAAATTATGCACAATTTGTCTCCACCTTCTGACTGAAGCCCAGCCAGTTCCTGAGCAGAAATTGTCACTCACTGGTCAACTCCTCTGAGTTTCTTTGTTCAGCCTGATGCCATAAGGTATGGAATTTCACTTTGGATCAAATGTCCCAGATGTGTCCCCTCCCAGGCTTTTGTCCATCCCCAGTCTCCTCCCTGGCAGGGCAGTACGAGTGAGAAGTCCTTGACTTAGTGTAAGCACTAAACAACAACTAAATCATCAGTGTGTTATCCACATTATTCTCATCCTAAATGCAAAGCACAGCACTGTACCAGCTACTACAAACAAAACTGACTCTATTCCAGGAGAGAACAGGGCAATACTGAGCAAGGTGAATCCTGTTCTGACCAGCTCTGGCTTTTCTTACATCCTGACATCATGTTCTGCTTATACACCGTCATTGTTTACTTTGTCTGTGTCCAGTGGCGGGGCTTGACTCTTTTGTATTTCATTCTTTCACCAGAATTTTAGTTGTTTTTACAATATCTGCAGTGAAAACCCATCACTTTCCTTCCCTCATTTTTTTTTGCTTTATGCAGGATTTTGCTCACTTGGCATTTTCTCAAATTTTACCTATTTCTCATAGCTCTTAGCAACCAAACCCTATTGTAGTCTTGAAAACTCGTGCCAAGACATTCAGAGGGATTCTAGGATGTCAGCCAGCTATCATTTCAAGCTTAGATACAACTTAAAATGCTTTCAATTTTGTTTTTCCCTCTTTTCAACACTGTCCTTTCCAGGACTTAATGTTCCACCTGCTGTTTAGTCACCACGGAATCATGGAATGGTTTGGGTTGGAAGGGACCTTAAAAATCATTTTGTCCCACCTCCTGCCATGGGCAGGTGCACCTTTCACTAGACCAGGTTTATAATAATATACATAATAATGTATGTGCAAGATGCATGTTAATGATTGTAGACATGCAGTTGAAAAAAATAATACATTAAATTAATTTCAAATAGAGGTGAAGATGACAAAAATAGATTTTGTGTCTATAAATAATAAGTAAATCACCATAAAACGTTGCTGCCAAAAACCCTGTTGCTACTGGTGTAAATTTGCAGTATGGAGCAAATAGGCATGGGTTTGATTCATCACTTGTGCTCAAGTTATGCAATACCACAAAAATATTCTATATAAATACAGTTTTGTTTACTTTAACCTGGACTTGATAGACTCCAGGAAAACATAAAATCATATCCCTTTTATTCACTCCCTTATCAGTCTGTTTGTACTCCCTTTTCACAAGAGAAAAAGGACCTTGAGTTTACAAAACATAAAAGAAGTTTATTCTTGTAACTTCCATCTCCCTATAAATTTTACACTGTCGTGCCCCTATTGACTGAAGGGGAGTTAGTACTGACTTAATGACTGGTCAGAAAAAGTTCTTTTTTAACACAGCTGCTTTACAAGGTAATCTTGATGTCTGCACTGGTTACAGGATGCATTTGCTGAATAATAATATTGGACTTTTTACTTGGTGCAGGCATAAATGGATGTAACTGCATTGACTTTTCCGACATATATTTTACACACCAAATTTCCTCTTCCTATGAAATAATAATTAATCATTCATATCCTGTGCATGGGGGGAGCTGCGAGCTCCTATCTGAAGCCTGGATGGGTTTTGTAACAGCTTAGACTGGAAGAAAGAGCTTTAATGAGAAATCAGTGTGACTGTAAAATACACTAAATTAGGATCTTCAGGAGTTGGTATCTACAGTGCACATCTGAGGAAATCACTCTGGGTTCCTGTCAAAGGTAATAGAGAGCTCATTTGTGTAGTCAATGACTTCAGGATGTGATTCATCTCCTTAAATAGGCACCTGCATTCAGTTCAATATAAATTCTGTTGACCAACTTTTTACTGACTATTTTAAGAGCCTCAAGAACCATGTCTGAAGCAGATACCCTGCTGCAGATATCTGGAGTTAGGTGAGGGGAATTCATCAGTGTTATAAGTCTCTTGTCTGAGGATTCCAGCCTGATGCTACTGCTGTGTGCAGGTTTGGCTCAAATTTGGTGTAAGTAAAGAACCCTTAGAAAAATTAATACCTTTTATTACAGAAAATAAAGTCTGTTCAACATGTGAACCATGACAGTTCAGCTTTTGTTTATTTGTATTCAGAGAATCCTTGAGGTTGAAAAAGACCCATGAGATTATCAAGTCCAACCATCAATGCAGCAAACCCACCCTGTTCAGCACTAAACCATGTCCCCAGATGCCATTGCCACAAATTTTTAAACACTCTCAGAGAAGGAGACTGTCCAATCAGGGCTGCCTCTGTTTCCAGACTTCTCTGTGTTTCTTCACCTCAAACCCTGCTGTAGCTATATGGAGCTAAAAGGACAAAGTTTTTTAATGAAGTTACTCTCAGTCAGTTGTGCTTTTGGAGTGTTTTCTTTTTTTTCACATGATTTCTTGAGCCTCCTTTTCTCACACAGCAGCAAACTGTAGGATCTATTTGGCTGTTTTTTAATCACCTTCATTCAAACAGTATTACCTCTAGTCTATGAAAACCAGATCTTCAGCAAAAACATATCTCTGAAAAGGCATCAAAACCATTTTATGACTTTATCACTGCTTAGCTTGGGATATCATGGACTAGTGTGAAAGTGTTCCTGGTAAAAATCCACCACACCACACAAACGTCCTTTTTTAAAATGTCCAAGTCTCACTTTGGTAAATCAATGGAACAAAAAAAGCATTTTTGCATACCTTTCATATATTGGAGATCTCAGATCATGCTCATTCAATAATCTTTCCACAATCCTTTTTTTTAGTTTAGATGAGAATCAGTATCTCTTCATCAATGCTGACTTGATAATGCAGAAGAACAGGGAAGTGAGATTATAGATGATGAAAAGTTAAATATAAGTGGTATTAAAGAAGAATATCCTACAGTGTCTGCTTGACATTTAATGTCAGATTTTTCTCAAATAAAATATGATATTAAAGGAGAAAGGTGGGTTTTGATTAACAGCTGAATATTGTGCTTGAAATATCAAACCAATGGGCAATAACAGAATCACAGAATAATTAGAGCTGGAAGGGACCTCTGGAGATCATGTGGTCCAACCCCCCTGCCAAGGGAAGTTCACCTAGTGCAGGTGGCACAGGAAAACATCCAGGTCAATTTTCACTGTCTCCAGGTGGGTTTATTGCCATGGGGAAAGTCACAAGTAAATTATATGGTGAAGAAACATGGCAGTGTAGGAAAGTGAATTTCTTTACTCTGAGCTGCTGTCCACCTTGTGTGGAATTGCAGAGTAAGACATCAAACACTGATGAAGTCCCAAAACACAACTTAGTCTGACATTGCACAGGAAAGAAGCCATCAGGTAGGACTTAGGTGAAATTTACTCTGTCAGACATCTCAGCCTGAAAACAAGCAAGGATGGGTTTGGGACACACCTCTTCTATTTTCTAGTTTAAAAATTCATACCAATTTTTCCAAGTCCTATCAGTAAGTAGACATGAAATTACCTCTGTGATTCCAGATTATCACCAAACACTTTGACACCTCCGCCAAGTGTATGTTAGAGGAACACAGTTTGCTTCCATCCCTTTCAGTTTCCAGATTGCTTGCAGATTATTGCTTGCAGACATTCATTCATTCATGCAGCTCCAAGCAGTTTGCTGGCTGGGGACTCCAAATTGTCAGTATTGCAGAAGCACCAGTAACCTCTATTTACTTGAATGACCACTGAATCAAACTAAGTATTTGCAATTACACCTGCGTGTGTGTGCTTGGGCCATGAAAGGCAACTTTATTTCCTTGTAGATGAAAAACCTCTCTGTATGTGAAGTATTAATATTATTCCTGCAAACCACAATCTTTAATTTAAAGATCTGAAGTTATTACAACAACAAGACACATTTGTCATCTGCTGTATTATTTTAAAAAATTATGCTTTGTTGGTTTAAATATGCATTCAAAACACTAGAGGCTTTTTGTTCAAACATCAAGATTGGAGTATTACACTGAAAATCCTTAGTAATAATTAATTTTATGATTTCAGCAGTAAAGTTTCTTGAGCTGAGAACTGAGGGAGGTGTAGGAGATGCAGAGATTGACTGACAGTTGATTAGTATTTTAGGGGTTTCTCTGCTTTTTTTGCCTGTTCTTTCAGGCACATGTCAGACTTACAGCTTCAGTGGGACCTGATCCACTTCCAAATGATCTGGATTGCCACAGCAAAAGGACAGAGGAGGTCAGTACCAAGTGAATTGGATCTTTAAAGGTTCAGGTTTGATCGCCTCTCACTCTGTGTAATTATCACTCCTTGTGTGGTGTGGATCTTGGCTTGTTTCCTCGTAGGGCCCTCCTTACCACCATGGTCTTGGCTTCTCTGCTTAGTGCAGCAAAGGAGCTGGGCTGACAGACTGGGCAGACTGGCAGCCACTGTGGGGAAGGAGGGGTGACACTGATGCTGCTGCTGCCACCTCAGTATTTCCTGGGAAAACAGAAACTCCTTGATTTCAACATGCATGAATTTTTCATGAGCAGTGCATTTAATGCAAGGGAGACAGAGAGACCAGAGATGTTCTCACTTACCGGTGAAATATGACAGTGCAACAAGGGAATTAAAAGTTTTGGTGACTCAGTGGTCATTTCTTTCATCTAATTGAAGCATTTGTACATTATATACAAAGCATTTATCTTATCTCTTTAGTTTGTTCTGATTTTTTTCATTTGTTGACATATCTTTCTAATGCACTATCAGTGTGTTAAAAATCTCAGATAAGAACATAAATAAGAAAGAGGATTTTAAAGGATTGGGGTTTTGGCATATGGTCAACCTGCTTTGTAATGAAACCTCTAGTGAAAAGTTGCTTTAACATCTTTTTGAACCCAGAATCCCTCAATCACAGCAAAGAAACCACCTCATTAGACATCTCAAAGTTGCAACTACTGCATAAACCAAAGGTTTCATGTTTGTTGGAGTAACTGATGTGTTTACATATGACTGGAGTCGGCTGTGGATCACATCAGGGGTTGTGAAAGATGAGACTATAACCAAAGAGAGAAGAGAGTTCTTGTGTTCGTGTGCACATCTTAGAATCACAGAATGCTTTGGGTTGGAAGAGACTTCAAGGATCACCCAGTTCCAACTCCCTGCTATGGGCAGGGACACCATCCTCTAGACCAGGTTTTTCCAAGCTCCATCCAGCCTGGCCTTAAACACTTCCAGGGGTAGGGAATGCACAGCCTTTCTGGGCAAACTGTGCCAGGGCCTCACCACCCTCACAGGGAAGAATTTGTTCCTAATATCCCATCTAACTCCACCTTCCTTCAGCTTAAGGCCACCCCCCCTTGTCCTGTCATTCCATGCCCTTGTCCAAAGTCCCTCTCCATTCTTCCTGTAGGCCCCCTTTAGACATTGGAAGAAGCTCTAAATTCTCCCTTGATCCTTCTCTTCTCCAGGCTGAACTGCTCCAAGTCTCCCAGCCTTTCTCCATGGGAGAGGATCTCCAGCCCTGTCATCAACTTGATGGCCTCTTCTGGACTCATTTCAGCAGGAAATGTTAAATTTCAGCAGGTCAGAGTCTCCAGGTGTGTCTTGGTTAGCCTTGGGCACTGAGAATTTATTTTTGTGAAAGGGAGGGTGTCCCAATGATGATGATTTTATAAGTTATTTTGATACATGTGGAAAATAAAGGATGATCATTGTAAGAAATGAAAGGTACATTAGGCTAAGTGGAGCAAGAAGATGAGAGAGTTGTGTACAGGCATGGAGAGAGACAGAATAGGAGCCACAGAGCTGCAAGTAACAGGCAGACATTCAGGGAAGAGTGCAGATGACAAAGTGCATGTAACTATTCATTGCCTTTTTGTTAAGAACAGCTCACACGTCCTCAGACAACCCAAACAGAGACTCACACAATGAGACACTACTGAGGGGAAAACAAAAAAGAACAATCATGAATGGCAGGGCACAGACTTTGCACTCAGTCAGCTTACACTACATTTCAGCTGGCAAGTGAGCAGTCTGATGTTCTCTAGCTCATTCCCAAAGCAAGAGAGGAAGCAACATAAACCTTTAGTGCTGCCCAGAGCAACAATGAGAGCAAGGCTGGAAGAAACCGTGTCAAGGAGTCCTTCTTTCAGCCACAAGGCAGCAAAAACTCTCTGAGAAAAAGATCTGACCAAATGTCTGCCTGATTACATCTCTAGGCACACCCAGCCATGAAATCAGTATGTCAGCTCTGTGGAATCTTCCATGCACCTTCACCTTCCACAAGAAACATTCTCTTTTCCCCTCAGCATTTGCTGAAATTTAACTGTCAGGGTACTGTCAACTCAGTTACTGGAGTACAGGCATTTAGCACTGTTTGAGATATCCTGAGGTGTCCAAATGTCCACATGGACTGACAGATATGACAGAGAAGCCACAGAAGACTCACACCCTTCTGGAAAGGGGGTGAAGCCAGACAAAACACCGTAGGAAGTGTCAGACTGTGCAAGTGGTGATAAATGCCGTACAATTCACTGAACTGGAACTCCAAAATCTAATCTAAATCTTCCTTATAGAATTTGATAATCCCCTTTATGCTTTATTGGAGAAATCTCTCCTATCATAGAATCTGAGCTGTGGAATTTGGACTGTGTTGTTCAGCTGTCTTTTGAATAGAATAGAAACAGAAACTAAGGGAACATGAAAACCTCTATGCATGGCATCTAAACAGCTTCATATCAGAGCAGAAAGTGAGATTTCCCTACCAGCTGTGGCCAAAACTGAAATGTTGTTTCATATGTCTAGCAGAGCACAGAGTACTTCAGTACTTCATGCTCCTTGAAATATTTATTCATAGTTCTTGTCTTTTCATGGAATCACAGAGTGATTTGGTTTGGAAAGGACCTTAAAGATCATCTTGTTCTAACCCTCTGCCATGGGCCCTATCCCAGGTTGCTCCAAGCCTCATCCAACCTGACGACCTTGGGCACTTCCAGGGATGGGGCAGCCACAGCTTCTCTGGGCACCCTGTGCCAGAGCCTTGCCTCCCTCACAGGGAAGATTTTCTTCCTAATATCTAATGTAAACCTACTCTCTTTCAGTTTAAAGCCATTTCCTTTCTTCTGTTACTCCATATGCTTGTGAAAAGTCCCTCTCCAGATTTCTTGTCAGCTCCCTTCAGCTACTGGAAGGCTGCAATTGGGTCACCCCAAAGCCTTCTCTTTTCTAGGATGAAAAACCCCAATTGTCTTGGCCTTTCCTTTTAGGAGAGATGCTCCACCCCTCTAATCATCCTGGTGGACTTCTCTGGACAGACTGATCTCCTTCCTGTGCTGAGGACACCAGAGTGGATGCAGAACTCTGGATGCAGTCTTTTGGTTTAGCTGTGTGGCTCTAAACCTCTTGTGAACCAGTAATAATCTAGATCCTCTGCTGCAGAGTGACTGTCCAGCCTATATTTCTCATCTGTATCTACCAAAAAAAAAAAAAAAAAAAAAAATCATTCAACCCTTTAGATTAAAATATGCATTTGCCCTTAGTGAATTGCAGTGTAATACTTTCTTCAGTCCACTTTGTCAAGATAATTTTGTTGAGTTTGTGCTAATCCTGTCTTCCACCGTGTCCTCCTGGTAGCCCCACCCATCACAGTGACACCTACAGATCAGATAAGAATATCTTCTACTTTCTGTTCTCACTCACTGTGCTCTGCAGACTGATAAATTCCTGCCAGTTCAGCAGGGCATTCCTGCCACAGTGATCTCCTGATAATCACACCATGAACACGGTATTTCTACCAATTATGCACCTACATCACAGTCATTCTGTTTAGATCCTGTTCAGGATAAAAATACCAGAAGTGTCAAATACTTTCCAAATCTAATACAGAGGATCTCTATTGCTTTTCTATACCTGTGAGGCTTTTACACTCTCACAGTATGATTTTAGAGGGCTTGGCACAATTTTGTATTGACAGATCTGTTTTGGCCTTAACTCACCCTTTTGTTATCTTCTAAGTGTTTACAGATAGTTTGGTTATTTGTTACTGTGTTGTGCCAGAAACTGAAGTTAAGCTCACAGGTTTAGAGTTTCTTGGGGTTCCTCTTCTCTCTGAGTTTTAAAGATAAATATTCAGATTTCATTCTGCCAGTTATCAAGAAATTAATTTGCATTTCATAAGTTCTTGGAAATGTCCATGACGAAATCTGCAGTTACCTCAGATTCAGCCTAAGTACCCTATCATGAAATTCATGAGACCCAAAAGACTTGAAAACTGTTTGTTCTAACTGTGAAAGCTTCTGCCTTTTTTCATTGTTTGCTCTCAAATTTCATTTGCAAAGATACTTATGGCGTGGGGCTAAGATTTTCCTTTCTTCAAGTAACATGCATGGTCTAGCTTCCTTTCAATTCTGTTCTTTTTCAGAACCAATAAAATGCCCTTTTCCAATCTTGACTTGACCTTGTATTTCACAATAACAAGTTACAGCCTATTCATGAATTTCAGAGTATTGTTCTTATTTATTTGCTGATGTTTGTGTTCCTACCAGGAACTCAGAAAGGTTTCTGTGAGTTCATTTAAGAAATGGTTGGCTGTGCAGAGCTGAGCAGCTGTGTAGTGCATAGAAGTTTTTAGCATTTTTTAACACTTCCCCATTCTTCAGAAATTACTTACAGAGTAATTCCCTCTTTTGAACCTCCTAATCCCTTGCATACTACATTTTTTTTTTATCTGGGGAAATTATCAGAATTATCTCAAATGTTTCAATGTTTATAGGCCTATTAGTTCTCATTTAATCTCTTTTTTTTAATTCAATAGAGATTTCTCTGAGCCACAGAACTCAGTTTGAGTTGCAGACAGTTTCTAGTTGTTCACAGTAAGTAGTCTTGAAAAGCAACATTTAATAAGTCATTGACAAATCAGATTTTTAGTGCTTTGCTTCTCAAGGTAAAACATAGAATTTCTACTACCTTGTGTAAAAAGAACCTTTACAGACTTTGGTGTGTTACATATGCATCCTTTCCTGATATCCACCTTACATTTTTAATAGGACTAATTTAATTATTTGCCACCATTCTGCACTGTCTTATTACTACCCTCCACATGTGCAGTCTACACATATTTGCCAGCAGTTCCTAAGTGCAGCTCAAAAAAGCCCAGATTCAGCCTTGTTCAGTTTTCTATGTAACTGGAAAGGCAGTGTGGATCTTAACCTTTTCCTTTCCTTGAACACTTCAAGGAATGAGACATCCTCAACTTCTCTGGGCAGCCAGGGCCTCAGCACCTTCACAGGGAAGAATTTCTTCCTAATATTTTAAATAAATCTACCCTCCTTCAGTTTAAAACAATAAGTCTTCATTCTAGACTATGCTCCCTGATAAAGAATCCTTCCCATTCTTTCTTGGAGCCCTTTTAGGCACTGGAAGGAGCTCTAAGGTCTCCCTGGAGCCTTCTCTTCTCCAGGCTGGACAACCCCAACTCTCTCACTGTTTCCTCACAGTAGAAGTTGTACCATCTGAATTCTTATTTATGTTAAAAAACCCCACAAACATCCAAACAACCCTCTGCACCAGGGAGACATAAATCCTTCTCTGTAAAACTGAGTCAAGGCACCAAACAGATCGAGGAATTGGCCAAAGTCACATTCAGGCAGTAAGTGGAACTAGTGGGAGGTGTCCCTGCCCATGGCAGGAGGGTTGGAAGGAAATGGTATTTAATGTCCCTTCCAACCCAAACCATTCTGTGATTCTGTTTCTAGGGATGCAGGTATGGATTTCCTCTCAAGTATTCCAGAGAGAATTTTCCTGATATAGCATTTCCCCACTTCCATTAGTTCTACAAGTTCATATCCCTGTAGTTAGGATAGAGCAATAGAAGAAATAACAACATAATTTTTGTTCCCATTCTACATTTTGGGAGCTAACTGGATTTCAGGTAGAACTTCTGTGGCTTAACCACCGACAGCAAACCTGTTCCAAATCATGCTGATGACCAGGCTGAAATTTGCTTGTAACAGATTCAGTGATATTGTACAAAATAGATCTGTAGTCTTCCACTGCCATGGATGGAGGATATGTAATTAGCTGCTAAAGTTAATTACAATCTTGCAAATGGAAGCCAGGCATGTAAAATGTACAAGCATCCAGCCTTGTCTGCATCATTAATAAGAGCCATAATCCCTTCATCTGAAATGTGGAGCACATGTGAGTTGTAGTGTGAACAGTAGGTTATTAAATCAAGAGGGCTTGGCAGAGAGGATAAGTCTAGAAATATAGATTTGCCCACACAGGAATAAATTCCTATATTAACAAAACTTTAATTTTTAATTGAAATCTTTTGAACCAATTCAGTTTCCTTTTTTCTTTTCTCTCATTTGATTCCTGTCTTAAAAAAAAAAAAAAAAAAGCCATCAAATTTCAAAAAATCAAAAATTAAAAAAAGTATTTTTCCTTTCCAGATTTACAGCCTTTTAGAGGAAAGGTAGAAAAAATATCTGTCAAATCAAAGTGCAAACGAGGACCTGTGTGCATTTGCTGGGAGCACACACAGAGATTGACTACTCGTGGACTCCAGGAATGACTTTAAACAAAACCACTCGGGGTAGAATGAAGAGCAGAAAGTAATTATTATGCCAAAGGATAAATTTTCAAATATACTTCTGGGAATTTGTTGCCGAATTTCCATTAGAGTTAAATATTGTCCTGGTGCAAACCCTGTCTGAGGATCACTGAGTTTAATAAGGTAGAACCAGTGGGCTATACAGGAAATCAGAGAAGGGCAAAATCTTCCCATAAAACACAGGGAAAGGAGTAATTTGAAGGTACAAGTGTGTATGAAGTACAGGGATGTGTGGGAATAGCTTCTCAGGTGAGAATAATTGTGTATTACATTTCTGGCAGTTCTGTGCATCAAGTAAAACAGTAAAGGAAGCAATAAAAACATTTTAACATTTATAAAAACACGGATGCATTACAAGAGTAATATCCCCAGCTGGTATAAATCAGCATACACCCATTTAAGCTAAATTGATAACTATTGGTAAGAATATCTGCCTTGCCTTAACAAAAGAGTTTTCATGTTTGCTCTGATCATCCTTTTCAGTAGGGAAAGGTTCTGCTTACCATGGGGTGCACTGTTCCAAGAAATCCACAGTATTTACAAATTTTGCATGTGGTGACATGTTTTATAACTGGTTTGGGGCAAAGAAAAATCTCTATTAACTTTATCATTGATTTCTAGGTAAAATGCAGAAGAAAAACTCTAAGGGCACCCAGAAAAACTAGAGCAGCATAAAATTACAGTGATGTAGATGTATATCCAAGCCTATACAAAGTGTTTGTTACAGTTAAGGATGACAAACAAAAGTAGGAATCAGTGAATGTATTTTGAGCACTTCTCTTAATAATTCTGTAAATAATGAAATAATTGACACTATCATTGCATTTTCCCTGATTTCTAAACGCAGTGATTTCCCAGCCACACTGGAGCACTGAATGCAATTTTCAAAGGTCCTCTCCACCTTTGTGTAGCTATTGTAAGCTCATTAAATGGATCAGTGCTTTGGATGAAGCCTTGGCCCAGCTGAAATCAGTGGGAAAACTTCCATTGACTTCAGCGGGGTCAAAATTTCATTTTCAGCATTCATCTTCCTTTCTCTTAGAAGAATGTTATTTTTAAAGCCTCCCTGCCATGCTTTGTGCCTATTTATAAAGGCAAGATGTCAAAGTGTACCTCTCCACTCCTTTCAGACCTAGAGCCAGGGGTTATTTTGCCTGGCAAAGGTCTTCCCTGTCAGGACACTCAAGGCAGTGGTTTCATTAGTGAGGGTGAACCAGCAATCAAGAGGTCAGCACCCAGTGGGTTTTGAAAACCCTCAATCCTCCAAAGCAGAACATATCCCAGTAGGATTAAGAGGGAATTCTGCCTTCAACTCCTCTGTATGTTTTATAGCTCCTTTGTATGGAACAACTTTATTTTAAGAGGCTGGGGAATGAGAGTAGATGCCAGCAGGTCTCCAGCTGGTTTATCCAAGGTTCCAGGCCTGTTCTGACGATCCCCAGATATAAAAGAGGAGGTGGGTGGGCATGGTTAGAATTGCCCCACATGTATCAATAGCCAATTAGGGAATATAACTCAGTTTGATCCACTACATACAAAGAAAGAGTAAATGGCTTGATATGAATAAATCAGTTAAAGAGAATTATTTCTCCCTCTTTAGAAATTATAAATGGTTCTATCAAGTGCCATTATCGGCTTTAGAGGAAATAAAATCTGACATTTGTCTCTAGAGCCTATTACATTAAAGCATGATTTTTACAATTACATTCTCCAAACTTTTAGTTCACTAATGGCAGGAAAAGAGGCATAAGGGCAACAGCTGGCAAAGAAAGGAAGCTCATTCTCATGCATGTAAAAATTAAAGAAACACTTAGGAAAATTCAGGAAATAGGAAAGGTCATATTCCAGTCTTCAGGACTCTGGGTGTAGACAACATTTTTAGAGTAAAAGTTCACTTTCCTGTAGTTAATAAGAGTATCTGATTACATTTGTTAAGAAGAGAAGAAAACTTTTGGAAACAATTGGATTTATATGTCATAGGAACTGAAAAAGGCTTTATTATAGGTTCTCATAATTAGGACATATTTAAGTGTTTTTTACACCTTCAAGTGACCAATATGAAACTGGCCAAGGTTCCCAAAAGGGTTCTGTACCAAATGAGTGATCACTGTCATTCGCTCTGATGGCCCTGATGGTTTTCATTAGTGTCTAATTGCCCCAAAATAAAGGTTACTGACTGTTGTATTTCTATACAAAGACAAAACTGGTTTTAAAATTCATCCCTCTTATTCCATATGAATCAATCTAACTTATCTTTAAAATGAGTACAGGAGCTGATGAAAACAATGCAATCGTACACCAGCTTGTAAAGACATCAGTAAAAGAAGCATTGTAAAACTCACCCTTCACTGACTCAGAGAATGAGAGAAATTATTTGGACTGGAGGGGATCTTTGGAAATCTCATATCCTGCAGGACAAAAAAACAACCTTCCCAGGACTGACCTGGAAAGAACCGTGAGTTTCTGCTCTATCTTGACCCACAGTCTCTGCTGGCTGGGCTCTCTCAAGGAGTGCATGGGGAAAGAGTGGTCAGGGACTCTATGGAATGGACCAGCACCAGACTGGCTGTTGGCATCTGTGACCTTCAACGCCTGTGTCAGCTCCTCTGACAACAGAGACAGTTCAAGGAGGGTTTTTTTCAAGTGTGTTCAAATTATCTCCCTCCTTCCTGGCTCATGGATGCACTGTCAAAATATATAAAAACTTTGGTCAATGTCTTCAGGTTTTTTCCTTCTCAGGATTTGCAATATTTTTTTTCTATATTTACTTGTGTTTTAATTTATGGCCCTTTCTCCTTATCCTGTTGTTGGACACCACTGGAAAGAGTGCTGGTGCCTGCCTTGGGGATATTTATATGGGTTGGTGAGATTTCTGTCTTCTCCTCTTCTCTTCTCTTCTCTTCTCTCTTCTCTTCTCTTCTCTTCTCTTCTCTTCTCTTCTCTTCTCTTCTCTTCTCTTCTCTTCTCTTCTCTTCTCTTCTCTTCTCTTCTCTTCTCTTCTCTTCTCTTCTCTTCTCTTCTCTTCTCTTCTTCTCTTCTCTTCTCTTCTCTTCTCTTCTCTTCTCTTCTCTTCTCTTCTCTTCTCTTCTCTTCTCTTCTCTTCTCTTCTCTTCTCTTCTCTTCTCTTCTCTTCTCTTCTCTTCTCTTCTCTTCTCTTCTCTTCTCTTCTCTTCTCTTCTCTTCTCTTCTCTTCTCTTCTCTTCTCTTCTCTTCTCTTCTCTTCTCTTCTCTTCTCTTCTCTTCTCTCCTCTCCTCTCCTCTCCTCTCCTCTCCTCTCCTCTCCTCTCCTCTCCTCTCCTCAGCCCCAGGTCCCAGTCTCTCCTCACAGCAGAGATGTTCCAGAACCTCCATCACCTTTGTGGCCCCCACTGCGTGGTTCTTCTAGAATTAAGTCTTCCTGTGCTGCAACTGAACCCTCACAAATGCTTTTACTGGAACAAGAATCTTCTGCAGATCTCATCCTTACAGATCTTCACTGTTACTTAGGACAAAGCATCGATGTCTTAAATGCATCTGCTCATGCCAGGGCAGCACCAGTGCACCCCAGGGAAAAGCACAAGGGGCCAGCAGACCTTGTAATGAATGTTCATCTTTGGATAACACTTCATCTTCACTTCCCTCCAATTAACACTAAAATAAGTACTCAGAACAGACTGCTTTTACATAAAAAGGAATTCCTGATAGAGATTGGCATTTATAATTAATAGCTAGCTATCTCAAGTGCTGGCTCTTTACTTTTAAGTGCTCCATTATTATAATTTCTCCTGAAATTCATTGTAATAACACTGATCACAAAGAGGCCATTTCTCATTGGTTTAAAGAGCTGTTGCCAATGATGGCAAGGCAAAGATTTGACCTACATAAAAACATAAGGGCACGAGCATGCTTTAGCACTTGGACATATGGAGCTACAAGAGCCTTGTGGATCATGGTGACAGCACTCAGCTATGCAGTTGACATGAAGGAAATTTTCAAATTCCCCCTTCTTACAGAGCCTCTCCTGACTTAATAGTGTTGAGGTGCAACCATCTGAAGTCTTGCCTATCTCATTTGTATTTAAACATTCTAGCTAAAAAAACACTGAGGAATTTTTTATGATGAAAATGCCAGAAGTGCTGGGCTTGTGTTTGACCTCCAATTGTTTGACAGCAAGGAGGGAATTTTCTAGTCCCCTCCCGTGTCACTGTTTACAGGGTGATGAGATAAAGCCAATAACTCCTTCTGGAAGAATGTCTTGCTGATCTGTGTAACAGCAGAAGGTGTTTAGGGGTCACCAGAGTTAGGAAAACATAGCACGTAAAATGTATAAACTATTAAATGTACAAAGCAGTCAAGCATTCACTTGGACAATCTTTGATCCTATAATCTTTGATTAAGAGCTATGGACAATAAAGTTAAAGGTTAATTAAGGAGCAAAGCAGCCTCACATTTGTAAAATATAAAATTACCTGCTTAAAAATCCTGTAATTAAGAAAATAATCTAATAATGGTTCCTGGCCAGAGGCAGACACAGAATTCTAAGCTAAGCTCAGTTTTTTAAGCTAGGGAAATATCTCACCTAACTCACATGCCTAAGTGATGAAAGGTTTCAAATAATAATGTGCTCCCAAGGTGAAAAGGGACTCCAATCTCTTTTAGTGCTGCTACAGACCTCTCAGAGATGACTGCTACAAAAATAAAACCAATCTTATAAAACCAATGTCCAATTTACTTAGACTTGCTGAGGGAACTCCCTCAGAGCTTATGCAGCATATTCATGTTACAGGTTCCATCATCATTCCAGTCTATGTGGATGAGAAAATATGGGCAGTCAAGTTACAATCACCTCAGATTTCAAACTTTTTTCTCAAACCTCTCAATGAAAATAAAAACAAATGGAAAGGGGAACAAAACTATCAGTCTGGATTAAGTTTCTTGCTGTTGGTTTCCATAAAGCTTGAGAGAAAAAAAATCAACCCAAGCAATATTACCCATATAATCTGTTTATAAAACAAATCACAGACTTTTATACACTCTGACAGACTGTTCCACTACAAAAGTATTGTAATTTTGTGCCTAGTAAAACTGGATTAATCTTGCCATGTAGCACACACAATCCTAAATTATTTCCAACTTTCTCTGTCTCAGAAATAATCCAAAATCCATAATAGAAACTGCACTTTCCATTTTTGTAGCACCTGAAGATCTCGTAGCATATCCCTAAATAAGATTCCAAGTTCATGTGTATGAATGGTGCACATTTAGTTTTGCAAGGGCAAACAGAGAAGTGGAGTAATTTATTTAGCTGACATGGTGAGGGCATTGACTTTGCTGAAAATAGAGTCCAGATCTCCTGGTTCACAGCCCTGTGCTGGAGAGAGCACAGTTCCCTTCACAAGTTACCTCCCAAGAAGCCCATAAAATTCCTAAGTGGCAGCTCTATATATAATGCTGATCCAACATTTGCCGTGGGTAATGTTTTACAGTAGATCTGTTGCAAATCATTTCTTTTAAAGCATTCCTCTGTCTCTACCTAATGATTTATTCAGTCTTTGTTGCCTAGTGTGAATCTTCCTTCGAAAAAACAATATGCAAATCGATAAAAATGCAACTTCAGGGGTTTTCTTTTCTTTCCTTTTTTTATTTTTAATTTTATTTCATTTTATTCAAATCATAAATCTTTACATTGTAGGAAGGAACAATAAGAAACCTGAAGCAAACACTTTCTAAGCTAATTTATTTTAGCCTACAAACACTGCATTTTCTCTCCCCTTCAGAATTTTCAGTAAAAATGGAAATGGCAAAACGAAAAGATGCCAAGAAGGTTTTTAAGGCAGTGTTTGGAAATGGGAGGCTGGAGAAGAAAATCCCTCTAGTTACAGTCTTTTAAGGACATTTGCTAATCTTTTAATTGATTAATGTTAGTGTACCTGCCTGTAGGCCACCATGATACACAGGATTTCCAACAAAAACAGTTATTTTTGAAAGGCCAAAAAGGAAATAAACATTTCCCCAGTTAACAGACAACACAAAATATCTCTGTGCTAAATCAGAGGGCTTGAGAGAAGTAGGGTTTTTTGAGATATGAAAGAATACAGGGCAAGTGTTAGAACTGAACTCCGACCACACAGAGGTATAATTAATTTAATTAATTTTAGTTCTCCAAAAGCCAAGAGTCAAGTTTGAAATTAAGCACCATAGCCTGTATATCAAAGGGGAAATGGTGATTAGCAATCCTAAATAGCTTTCTGGGCTAAGGGAGGTTGGGAGATTGAAGGAGAGAAGATTAAGATTAGTTATAGGCAGAAAGTCTTTACTATGAGGGTGGTGAGGCACTGGGACAGATTACCCAGAGAAGTTGTGGACTCTCAGTCCCTGGAAGTGTTGAAGACCAAGGGTAGATGGGGCTTGGAGAAACTGGTCCAGTGGAAAATTTCCCTGCACAGTGTAGGGGGTTGGAACTGGATGATCTTTAAGGTCCCTTCCAACTCAAGTCCATTTCAGTGACTCTATAGGACATCCTTGAGTAACTTGCAGGAACTTTCAGGTTTGAGCTTCTCTTTTAATGGAAATAGAGGTAATCTTTCAAGGTGTGCAAGAATTCAAGTTTTCCATTTGAATATCAGTGATTTATCTATGCTTTAGCTCTGGCCAGTTGCTCCTTTTCTATAAAATATAAATTATGTCATATGACTTAGAAAGATAATCCTTGATTATGTAGGAGCAGACACTTCAGCAATGGAGATTGTTGCATTAAGCTAAAAGGAGCTGCAGTAAAAGCTATGCAGATAAACTCCATAAAACAGTTCACACTGGATTGTCCAAACGTGTCTGGAGACCAAAACTGGGAAAACCCCTTTCCCTTTCCTCAGTCAACCATGAAAATGCACCTTGTAACAAGGCTGGTACATACAGAAACTTAACTTGCCCTAGGCCTACATCTCTCAAGCAGACAATAACAGTGCTGGAAAAGTAGGGTTTGCTGGATTAACACTCATAATAAAGATGATGTGCCCCATACTTCTCTTTTCTTTGATCTCACTGTATTTTGATGTCTCTCTTTCTGCATGCTCATGCTCTGTTGGTTTCTTGCTCATTGACAGCTGTCCTCTAAAAAGAATTCCTCTCACTTGCCTGCATCTTTCAAAAAAAAAAAAAAAAATCAAAAGGAAAGGAGTAAGAAAAGGCTGACTAGCAAGAAGCTGGCTGAATTTGTCAGAGCACCTCAGGCTTTAAATATAACTCATCAAAGGCAATGCACTGATCAACATCAGAACTGGGTTAGTAGTGCTCCCAAGCTCCCGTGTCTGTGTTTTGGATGTAACCCGATTCTGTGGGGTTTAGAAACAAAGCCAACCAGTCCCATCTCACCTAAACCTTCCTTTAGGTGGTCTAGAATCCCCTGTACCTGGGTAAGAGATGAGCTGACCTGGAGACCATGAGAAAAGGCTCTCTGGACGTGCCATATCACAAACACACATGTCACAGAATTTGGACTCAATCATTGTCATTAAAGTAAACATCACTTTTAGACAATTACTCTTATTCTGGACTCCAGCACTCCCAAGGCAGTGCTGCTCTTGAAGATGACGCCAGTGAAGAAATAGCAATTTAATCACTACTATAGATTATTATTATCTTAATTTTAAAAGGAAAGATTTCATGCTTCAGGCAATCTTTTTTTGCTCAGGAGAAGGTTAAAAATCCCTGGGATTGCTCCTGACTTCTCCTATTTTCTTCTCAAGTTACCATGATCTCCCCTTTTCAGTTTTGATCACAGCTCTACAGACTGATTTCATACAGAGCCTGGGACAATTGACTTCTCATAATTTCCTTCTAGGAATAAAAAACCAAAAGGCTTTTGCAAATAATTTGTTGAATGGGCTCCCATCTCATCCTGCACAGGGTCTGAAGTGTTGAATTACGTATTTTTACCTGCAGTCATTGATTTTACCTATTTTTTTTAGGAGATGGTGTCCTAGATTTTGTTTAATCTTGGCCTTGCTAAGCAGTTCACGTGATGTTGCTATGCCTTGATTTACACATTTTAAATTTAGGGATTATAATAATAATCTATGACCTCTTCCTCTCCTGGGAAAACCAGAAAATTAACTAATGAATGTACTTGAAACTGCCCTCTGAGAGGGAAGAAGAAGACTGCTGGTTCTGACTATATAGTTAGAGAGGCCCCAGGAAATGAGAGCTTAATTTTTCAAGTGGTAGCCAGCTATTAATATGAGGATTTCATAGAGCTTGGTTTTAAAATATGTATTTTGGACACCTGTCTTTTCAAAAGAGCCTGCCAAAGGATTTTTAGCAGAAAAACAATGAGCAATGGCTGTCAAATGAACCTGTATGTCATTAAAAAGAGAGGAAATTTAATGCTATGACTCATACATGGAGCTGAAATAGTCTGTCACAGCAGCCCAGGGCAAGTGTCTCTTATTCCTGGCAGCACAAAGCCCAGCTGATTGATCCTAAAGCCTTCTGAATTCAGCAGAAAGACTCCCAAGCTACCTCAGACTAATTAGTTCTTCTCTTGGTCTGAATATTGTCAGTCACAAGAGGCTTTGAATAACAGGACTTAGAATTGCAGGCAGGGATAGTGAAATACTGAATTTTCCCGACCCACCTGAAACATGCTGACATCCTACAGCAACGCTGACTACAGCTATAGCAAGGTGTTGCATAAATTATAAGTTTATCAAAGGTGAGAGCAGTACAGGATGTGACTCTTTCTGTTAATGTCACAGCAGGGAAAGCTGCCAAAATGATGGGAATTATGCTAATATATGGGAAAATTTCAGGATTTTCCTTACTCTAAAAGTTTCTCAGTGCCTGAAGGGAGCCTGAAAGCTCTTTGTGAGAAGCCTGCCAGAAAACCAACTCCCAGAGCATTGTTTTGGGTCTCTGATGCCTCCAATGCAATCTGTGGCTTTCTCTGGCCCCTGCTGCAATGCCAGAGCCACGGCCAAGGCTCGGGCACGAGGCTGCAAAATCCCAGAGTTCATAAAACACTCAACTGCAGCTCAACATCATGGGCTGCCTGCTGGAAACAAGACAATTCAGCCACCTTGTGCCTCAGGCCCCTCACATCCTGGTCTGTCTCTTTATCCCTTTGCCTTCTCTGTTTTGGTCACTGGCATGTAAAGACAATGACAATTTCTTATTTCTGTTTGGAAGCTGCTACATTTCCCCTTCCCCACAGGATGTTTGAATGAAGCCAACAGATCCACAAACTGATTTTGCTTTATTTTTATTCATGCAGGAAAACATGTGAGGGGGTAAGTGTTTGAAACAGGTTTGATGCATCACAAGGTCAAGGATCCTCACCACAGCTTTTGAAGGCAGCGGGGTTTTGTTTTGCAGAAGGTGCTCCCTGTCTTGCATTTCTGCTTTGTTATTGTCAGGTTATAATGTTATCTTGCATTTTTACCACCTTTTATACAATCTGTGGGCTGAATTCCCAGCAGTGAAAAACATGCATCTCAACTAAAGTCAGGATAATAAAGGCAATGCATATTAGATAAACATCTACTTTATTAGACATTATTTAGTATCAACTTTTTGTTATCACTTTGCAATTTACCATTATTAATATTATTTATTGTCAGACTTGTTTCCTCAGACCTTATGAATCCTCCTTACATAAATGGATTTGGACATACATTACACCCCCAAGGTAGCAAGATGAAAATATGAAGAAGATGAAGATGATATTTTCAAGGCACCTAATTAGTTCACATTCAAAAAGCTGTGATATAATGGATCTGTTGTGTATCTTAGACTGATAGAGAGGCAGTGGCAGACTGGGGATGATGACCAGGACCCATCTGGTGCACAGGGAGGTGGCAGCAGGCTGGAGATACCTCGTGATGGAGCGACTGTCAGAGGTTATAGTGATGCAAAAGCTCATCTTACATCAGTGGCTGCTGTGGGGTTCAGGTGCACAAATCCCTCATGGAAAGCATGAAATTTGACCTGCCAAACCTCACTGGTCAAAACCTTATTTTCAGGAGTTTTCTCTGGCTGTAACTCGAGGCAGGAGGATGAGTTGTGGCACCTGCTTTTGTATCTGGCTTGGATGTGATGGATTTGGGCAAAGGGATAGGAGGGAGATGTTTGCAAATCAAGACTTTCTGCACATTTCTCAACAAGCACTAAGAAAGGGCTGGAAGGAGTCTCTGAGCAGGTGCTGCTTTCTCCACTCTATCACTCTGCCCTCTGGAGAGAAGGAGATCATCACTTTTAAGCTGCTGGGCTCATTTTCCATGGATTGGAAAGGGGGAACAGTTTCTCTGTGCCTACAGCCAAGAACCAATGACTGCTCACTGAGGTATGGCCTAATTTTCCACCCTGCTACCTGTCTCAATCACTCAGACTTCATGGATACATGGAAATACTGCCATGGTGTTAGCACATGATGGATGTCATGGTTAGTGAATCTTCATTTTCATGGGTAATGAGCAGAAGAGGGCTCTACATAATTCTGCCGCCCTAGAACAATGGTGAGGAGCTGAGACATGCCTAAATAATGTTCTTTCATAATGTTGTTATTTAGCAGGAATCGATGTTCACACCTGTTTATTTCTCTTTCAGACACAAATGAACACAGTATGCGCAATTAATATAGTTAAACTGAAAAATAGCCCAGTATTGATTAGCCAGCTTTCCATTACACTGCACAGCATCAGTCAATCTCTCCCAGACACCAGGAGAAACCTAATGGGCTTTTATTCATCACAGCCTAAGAAATCCCCATGGAAAACTTTTTAAACCCAAACCAGTAAATCTCAGGAATTTTGTTTCATTCCACTAACGAATATCTTCACTGCCTGGACTATAAGTGAGAGTCACATCCCAAATGTTAGTGGTATTTTTTCAGAAGTGTTTGGTTCCCAGCAACCTGGCAGCATTGCTGGAATTTTGGCCTCATTTGATGGGTTTTGAGGTGTGTTGTATGTAAAACCCAGGTCTGATTCCAGTTTCATTTTCCCAGGTCTAATTCCAGTCTCATTTTATGTTCAAGCTGTTAGAACCCAAGCTCTCTGCTTTTCGTCTCTCTGTGATCTAAATCCCCAGATTGAAATGCTCAGGTCAGAGACAGGGCTGAGTTGGCTTCAGATGGAAAGGGAGACAAATTACAGCACAGATGTATCTGAAAAGCTGCTCTGAGTTCTCTCTCATCTCTGACCTGCTGCTGGTTTTGCTTCTTTGGACGTCAGCATTGGGCATAATTACAGCTGCCATCCTACAGCAGTTTCAGGAGGGAAGAGAAGGCTTTGGGAAGGAATTGTTGTGCAGACCTGCTGATTGTTTATTTGCAGGAGAGCTCAGTCCAACTGACAAGTGACAAAATGCCAAAGGTTTCAAAGGACATAATAGAATTCTAGCTTCACAACAGAAACAGATGTAGTCACTTACGGTGAAAATATCACACGATTTTTCATAGAATATCCTGAATTGGAATGGACTCAGAAGGATCAATGAGTCCAACCCCTGGCACCACACAACTGGAAAGTTAAATGCTGTATCCAAGACTGTTGCCCAAACACTTCTTGAACATTGACAGGCTGGAAGTCATGACCACATTCCTATGGAGCTTGTTCCAGTGCTTGACCAAGCTCTCAGTGAAGACCTTTGTCCTAATATTCAATCTGAACTTCCCCTGACACATCTTTTAGCCATTCCCTCACATGCTATCACTGAAGAAATCAGCACCTTTCCCTCTCCTGCCTCTTATAAGAAAGTTCTACGAAGCAATAAATTCACCCTTCCGGTTATTTTTAATTTTTTTTTTTTTATTGCTGCTATAATAACAACTTTTAGTAAATTTGCAAAAAAATTATTTTCTTAAAATCACTTATAAAAACAAGAGTAAAACCCTGAATATAAGTTGTTTTCAATGAAAAATAAATCAAATAGCCATGGTTTTCAAGAATTTTTTGCGCATTTTGGCTCATGGATTCTAAGAGCCCATGCCTAAAGACGAATACTATTCATCTTTAGTGATAATATTAAAAATTGCAGGGTATTTTGAGTTTCAGTTTCTATTTTGCCATGCGATGATCTATATTTAAGACATCTTTAGAGGCATACAACCTCTAGTGGAAAATGTTCAGGGATCCTCAAAACAAAATGGGTTGAAAAACAGTGCAAACAACATAGGAAGTATGCCTTGAAGTGTTATACAGTAATTCCACTACTACATAGAAGGCCTCTGTGGATTTAAGAAATCCCATAAATGTACTTCAACACCTTACAAAGAAACTAAAATGTAAAGACCTAGTCCAAACTCCCCATGCTCATGCTGGAATTTACTAGCTAAGTGAGTGGTTTAGTGAAGATTTATGATCTCAATATCGTCTGGAATTCATGGGTTTCCCATAGATTTTGTTACTTTGTGTTCCTCAGATGCTACACTTCCATTTCTAGAATGATGAAAGCCCTTTATTTCTGTTTGTTCAAAAACAGATCTGGAGAGGGAAAGCTGCCTGGATTTGTAAAACAATAATTATGGAGGGCAAAATTTACTCTTCCGAAATACGTAGATGGAAAGGATGAAGTAAGCACGTGCCACAGGGTCTTGTGAAGCTTCACCTGAAGAATCAGCCCAGTTTGTTTGCTCAGTGTCCCACATGGCATCAAGAGTAAACAATGGGGTGGAGATGAAGCTGGAAAGAAGATTTGGGTAAATGTGATCCCTCAGCATCTGTCTCATATTCAGGCATCCAAGTGCCAGGAACCAGCATAAATTTATGAGGCTGCCAAAGAGACAACATAGCACTTATTTTCCATCTTAGATCAGCCAGAATGCGTGCATTGTCAGCATGGTGCCATGTTCCTTCTCCTGGCCCATGAACGTGGGGATAAGGTTACAGGTCATCAGATGCCTGAATTTCCCCATCCATGGGATCTCTGCATGGGAGTTGTATGGCACAGAGTGGGAAGGAGGAAAAAACTCTGTGCTGTTTCTCTGGGGTCACACCTTCTAACCATTCTTGATGACCAAGATAGAAAGGCTCTTCCATGCCATAGGATCACAGAATGGTTTGGGTTGTCAGGGACCTTAAATATCCTCAAACCCCCTGCCATGGGCAGGGACACCTTCCACTATCCCAGGCTACTCCAAGCCCTGTCCAATCTGGGCTTGAACACTTCCAGGGACTGGCCATCCCCAACTTCTCTGGAAAATCTGTGCATGGGCTTCACCACCCTCATGAATTTCTTCCTAATATTTAATCTAAACCTACTTTCTTTCAGTTTGAAGCCATTTCCCTTTGTCCTGTAACTTCAGGCTCCTTAAATAGTCTCTCTCCATCATTCTTGTAGGCTCCCTTCAGGTACTTAATAGCCACAGTCAGGTTACCCCAAAGCCTTCTCTTTTCCAGGCTGAGCAGTCCCAGTTCTCCCAGCCCTTCCTTGTAGGAGAGGTGCTCCATCCAACAGCTCCATGTCCTCCCAGTGCACGTCACAGCCAAGGAAGTTGAAGAAGCTGATGAGGGTCAAGCACTTTCAAAAAATCCCAGACAAAGAGATGCAGCTTTAGTTTATGAGATTTCACAGGACAAAAGGTACAAGGCAACGAGGCAACAAGGCCTCAACAATATCTCACCAACAGACATTGGAAACTCATCAGTCCTGCTTCTGCCACTCACCCAAAAGAATGGGAACCATTATTCCTAATTACACAAGAGCTGAAACACAGTTAATCAATTTATTTTGAGATACAGGGCTTGTTCCTGGGTGCAGAGAATTAATTTTCTTACAGTAATGCCTGGGAAAGTAGAAGATTGGTTCTGGTTGATTTACGGTGTCAGCATTTTTTTATTATTATTTCATGAACAACATCCATTTAATCACAAGGCATCTAGAAATTGAATACAAAAGGAAACCTTTCATTATTCATAGATAGTATCTTCCCCAATCACAGATCTGTTTGGTTAATAATAACTATCATAAAAAAAACCTGCTCAGGATACCCTCATAGAGTGTCTTATTTCTTTCTTTTCTATTTTAATACCTAAAGGGATGCTGAAGATGAGCTAAAATTCTTCTCTGCTTCTCTTAGCTAGAGGATAGAAGTAAAATTTTTTTTGTCAGAGTATCTTTGCTTCAAAATGTGGCAGTTTGATTTTGTGTATTAAAATACAGTATTTCAAGAGTGAAAAAGCTTCTGGTCTCTGCAGTGCAACCACTGCTCATGGTCTTGTTGCTGCTGCTTATGCACAACCTGTGCCAAGGCTGACCTAAGACCTCCACAGTAATTAAGTATTTTATGTCCGAACTTTGACAACGATTTCTCCATAAAATACTGACACTTGTCAATCTGAATTTTCGTAAGTTTTCAGTGTCTTGTTGTCAAAGCCTGAAAGTGTGAAAGGGAAAAATTATTTAATTATTCTGCAATTTCTGGCAGGAGTCACTGTTGGCTCTAGATTATTTGTCTAAGCCACATTTTTCCAGAAAAAAGGAAAAATTATAAAGAATTATCCTACATAAAAATTCTACCTCTAGGGAAGTAAAATAAGAGCTAAAAGATGTTTTTGGTTCCCAGGACTTAGAGAATTATCTTCAAATGCTAATGATGACTAGTTTCTCCATGTACAAAGTGCACATAGTAAGCCTCAACTTTCTGCTTGGGATGCTGGAAAAGTTGGTTTGCTAATGCTTGTAAAGTCCTTTAAAATCTTCATCCATAAGAAGAGTAAAATGCAGCAATTACTTTTTAATGAACTAGAAATAATGAGCAGCAGGTCTCAATGATTTTTTTTCTTTTCCTCCAAGAATGTTCCCTCTTAAGTTGTGTGTTTAATCCCCTCTATATACCTACCTAGATCTGTTTTTCTTAACATCCACATCACCATTTTATCTTTGCACTGATGCAGAGACCAGAGTTTGCTTGTTTCTTTCCCTGACAACTTCTTTAGCTCATTAGTATCGATTTAGGAAGTATTGAAGATAAATTAAGAAGCGGAGTTGGCAAGCAATAAGGTGCCTCCAAGGGTTTCAGGCCATGAGATGAACTACCTGCAGGGAAGAGGTTGGAGCAGGGATGTTTCATGAGTTCCTTTTGCAGGAACTGCTAAATTTCCCCAGGTATCTTCTGTAAAAGGCAGAATTTATCCACTGCAAGCAGAAACAGCTCAGTGAGCTGGTCCATTTGAGGCACGCCCCACCTGAACCCTGGTTTCACCGACCACCACTGCTCATACAGATTCAGCAACATCAGAGACTTGTGAGCTTTGCCCTTTGAGCATTACAGATGGGCTTAAAGCAGCATTCAGTGCACAATTTCTGCAACAGTAATAAGTGCAGAGCATGAAATTATTTCCTGGGGTGAATTTATAAAGTGCTATTGATTCCATGTGTATTCTAAAGTCTATTCTTAATTCCTAAGGACTCCTTAATTCTCTTGCTTCATGGTAACCTTCCTAAGGAGAGAGGCAGTGCCAGGTTTTGCAGCAATGTAGTGAGGAAAAACAAGAATTAACCTGACCAAGAATTATCCTGAACCTTAACCTTAACACAGTGCTTTACATCACCAGCTTCTCAGAAAAGCCTTAAAACCAAGTTTTTGTGTGTGCTGTGTATACCTGTGGTGCTATAACAAGAAATAAAGGTTGTAATAACAGTAATTAAGGATTGTAAGTAATTGATATAACTGCAATTTTTTGGTAATAGCAGTTCCTACTCACTGCAGAAACTTTTCCAAGACAATTATGTTTATGTAAGACCAGAATCTGATGGGTAGGAATGTTATTCTGATTCAAATACTGTTCTTATCCACAAATATCTTATGTCTGTGCCATCAAGAAAACAAATGACCACTGTACAGGGTGACATTGAAGAGATATGTATATGCTAGGCAAAAAAAATACATCATATTCTTGCACTGATGGGCATAAAAGTATAGATCTACTATTCTGAAAAGGTTGCTTTAGATATTGTAATAAATTAAAAACTTCAGTCCAACTCTACTGAGAGCTCTGCAGTTGTACTTGCCTCATGTTAGAAAAGTGTTCCACTTCATCTGTTGGTACACGGCACAAGGACACTTTACTTGACAAAAAACAGAAGTGGTTGTGACTGAATTTTTCTGCAATTTAGTCAGCTTTGTGTAGTTTCCTTTGTATCCATTACTTTTAGAGTGCACCTGAAAACTCAGCATGATTTGCTTCCACACTGTGAGCAAAAATGCTTTCTCCAGACAACCTTTGGAGAATCACAGACACACAGAGTGGGTCAGGCTGGAAGGGACCACAGTGGGGTCATCGGGCACCACCTCCCTGGTCCAGCAGGGCCATCCCAGAGCACAGGCCCAGGATTGTGTCCAGATGGCTCTGGAATATCTGCAGGGAGGGAGACACCACACTCTATCCGGACAATCAGTTCAGCCTCCCTCGAACTGCTGGCCATGCTTTTCCCAATGTAGCCCAGGATCCCACTGGCCCTCCTGGCCCCCAGGCCACACTGTTGGTCATGGACAGCTTGCTGCCCACCAGGGCCACCAGGTCCTTCCCACGGAGCTGTCTCCAGCAGCCTGTGCTGGTGCAGGGCATCATCAGGTGTAAAAACCTTTAGGCAGGACTAAAAGAAAATTGGAGACCACTCTTGCCCTTAGGTGTTCATGGACAAGCTGTGCTCTTTGGGGCACTCTGTAGGAGTCTTGGAGGCCATTCATGAAAGCAGGAAGTCTGTCTGGGGTAAATCAGGCTGTCTTTTAATACAAATAAAGGAAATTCAGGGTTGATATGATATAGCAAGGTCATCTGCAACCCCTCCTCAGGTGACAGCAAGGTCAGGGAGTGTGTGCAACCTGGGCCTGGACCCGCTTCCTCATCTGCCTCCTAAACAAGTATGGACAACACAATCTTAGCTAGATTTTGTGAAAGAGACAGAAAATAACTTTTTTTTTCCTTCCCTTTGGTTGGGATTTGGGTGAATGACTACTGAAAGGAGGGAGAGGGAACACACTGCCAGAAGGATCTAGTGATAAATGTGTTGATGGGATGGAGTTCCTAAGATAGAGTGTGTTAGATACATTTTAGTTTTGTACAGCAAAATCAGCAATGTTTAAAAGGCAATTTTCAGTGTCATTTCCTTTCCAGAGCCTTTCTTTTTTTGACTTTTTTTTTATGCTTCCTAAACTACCTGATTTGAAACATTGGCAAGAAATTCCAAATGCATCAAATGAGCTATATTTCCATAATAAATTGGATTCTTCTTTCTCATGGTCATAGATATAAGCATTGTGAGACTTTTCCTCTCTGGATTAAGCAGTGGGTTTTGGGGAAAAAAAAAAAAAAGTCACAGCCTTAGATTTAACTGCAGGCAGAGCTCTGCTGTCTCTGGGTATATTAAGCAGGATTACCTGTTTTTCAAAGGACTTGAGAGGAATTTTTTAATGCTCTCTTAAGAAAGGTCTATAGGTATTGGTACTGTAACCATGAAGCTCCTGCAATGGTGATTTTTGCATTTAATGCAATGTACAGGTAAAAAATCTTCCCAGAGCCACAACAGAAATCAAAGAAGCAATTATTTTATTGAATCACTCCATGTGCTAATTCATCATCCTTCTGAAGGCTGTAGGAAGGCTGATTCAGTGGTTAAAATGACACATAGGTGCTCCAGAGAATGGGATTTTCCTGCACCCCAAAATTCCGTGTCCTTGGGCAAGTCATTCAGGAGAGTTTAAACTTTCAGGCATCGGAGCAGGGAAGTGGTGGAGTCACCTTCCCTGGAAGTGTTCCAAGGGTCTGGATGTGGCACCTGAGGATTTGATTTAGTGGTGAACACGGTGCTGCTGGAATGGTGGAACCTGATGATCTTGGAGGTCTTTTCCAGCCTTAACAATTCCATGCCTGTTATGCAAGTATCTATGGGAATAAATCACATGTAATTTCCTGTAATTTCCTCATGGTGGAAAAAGGCCCCTTCTTTATTCACATAACTCATTTTTATACAGTTTTACAGACTCGTGTGGAACCACGAATTGGTTCGTGGTTTTCTTGCCAATTACTTTTATTGGTTCGTAACAGTTGTTATCCTGTATTGATTGGTCACCCAAACTCTTGGTGTATATGTGCGGGGAAGTTGTTTGTTAAAGACAGTTTTCATTTTTCTGTCTAAAGGTATAAAACCAGTTTATACAGGTGCAAGTTGTTTTTCACCCAGGAATAGATTGTTATACTAAGGAATTGCTCACAACAGGATTGCTTTCACATGGGAACTTGCAAAATGCTAGCTTTGACCAGGCCAGCCACTGATTCCAGGAGAGCAGGCCTGATTTTATGAAGCCTTTCTTTATGGTTTTTCTACCTTACTGCAACAATTATCCTCATTAGTTTCTGTGTTGCCCTTATATGCATGAAAGGGATATAAATGCTTCATATGGCTGCTGTGAGATTAAAAACATTAAAAATTTTGTAGAGATCAGATGCTGGAGGTATCTCCTTGGTCAAGCCAACCCAAGTTCCAGTAAAAATCCAGTGTTCACTTTAAGTACAGTTTTATCAGGCCTGCACCAACTGGAAGCAGATGTTTCCCTTCAGGTTTTAATTTTAAAAAAATAAAGCAACTTTATTTTAAGCATTGCTTTAGTCAGTGTGAGATAGCCTTTGAACGTTGTGATAAAACTGTTGAACCAAAAATAATCAAGTGGTCTAAAAAAACTGCATTGATTTTTATCCTTATGGTAGCTCCAGACATCCTGTGGGTTAATAGTGCAAATTTACAGAAATTTACAGTGGGGAGGGGAGGGGAGGGGAGGGAAGGGGAGGGGAGGGGAGGAGAGGGGAGGGGAGGGGAGGGGAGGGGAGGTGGACCACCACCTCTGACTCCTACAGAGCACTGGCCATTCAGTATTTTCTGATAATCTCCTGCTGGCCCAAGTCCTACTGCAGAGTTGATGCCTCAGTTTTTGTTCTAGCTGATTAACTCTTGCTCCACTACGAGTGCTATTTTTGTAAGGCCATGGAAATCAAGAAATCACAGCCTTCATTTTGCAGTCAAAAATGGAAGTGCATTACCTGTAATTTCCCAAGCATTTCATTTCCTTGGAAGATTTATTTGTAAACAAACAAGAGCTTTATTGTTGCTTGTTGCAGACACACCATAAAATTAGTTTTTTCCACACTGAAATGCAGTAGCATAAAATTCTCACTTGAGGAAAGTACTAACTGGCATTATGGCATTACTTTGTTAATTATGTTGGCACGTACACTGCTGCTCTTTAAATTCCTGTACACCAGAAACTCTTCGTACCTAATGATTTCCTGAACTTCTTGCATGTTAGTTCGCATTTAATCCAATTTAAATCATTGTCAAAATGACGAATGCAAAGAAGACACAGACAATCTTGAAAGCAACATAGCTCCTGAGCCAGTGAGTCGTGGTCACAGGAACTACCATGGTAAAGATTAATTTTAATATGTTGGTTTTGGCTTTGACATGTTTGACAAGATTCTGAGTCATTCTTATCAGTCTGACTTGTCATTTTTAAGCAGATTAGATTTCCCACATGCTCCTCTTCTCTAGCCAGTTCTCAGTCATTACATTTTTGGTTGTTGGTTGCCAGTGGTATTGTAATAAGATAATGAACTTGGAAGACTATGATCATAAACTTTATTTAGGTGGTTGTTTGGGACAAGAAGTCCATCATTAATCCATGACATAAATTATATATACCCCAATCCTTATCTTTGTTTGACTGCAACATTCCTAATGGAAAACTGCTTGATTGACATAGTCATCTTCCCAGATTTCTTCTGTGCTGTTTACAGCAACAGCCCTGTAACTGCATGCCAAACATCTTACAAAATCAATTTATGGTATTTTACCATCCCACTCTGAATGGAGCTTTTCAAAACTGCAAGAAGTGTCAAGACATCGATTATGTAGTCACCACATAAGTTTTCCCTGAGCTTGAGCTCAAAAAGTTCCATGAAAATCTGTTTACAACATGCAGGAGAGAGCCAGGCTCTCTTGAAATTTGAATTCAGCACTTGAGTTCCTGCCTTCCAGAGATACTCAGTGATGAGTCTTACACTTATAAGCACTACGGACTTTGTATTTACTACTTTAGTCTTCATAAGTACTAAGTGGACAGAAAAAGTTTCCAGATTTGTCTCTTGAGGAGCAGCCTCTTGCCAAAGCACTTTCCATCCAGCTGGAAGGAGAGTTCCTCCGCTCTGCAAAGAGCAAATCCAGTGGGAGCCATCCCAGCTCTCCTGGATAAACATGGGATGCAAAAAGGAACATCTGCTAGGAGGGAGATAGAAAGAGGAAAAAGCAAAGCACAGAAGTGTGTTTTCAATTCTTCACCTCTCTGCTACTCAGTTGTGTTACTCAGTGCTGCCTGGAGAACTGCCATGGCACAAACACTGTCACAAAAACATGGCTGGTTTGACTTTTACAATTTGTCCAGTGGAAGAAAGAATGACAATAATGCTGGAGGCAAAGTGCATGATAATTATCCCAGTGACCATTTCCATGTTCATGCACAGCTGCTTGTTTTAGGGTAGCTGCCAGGAATTCCTCATCCCACACGAGCTCTGCATCCACTTGTTTGCTCAGATTTGCACTTTCCTTTTATTTCCATCAAATCAATCATTATTAACCACTGACAGTTCTGCTGGGCAGTGGGATAGACAATGTGCTCTAGGACACCTTCATAGAGGGTGGAAGAAGGAATTTTAAATCATGCCTTACACCTTCATTATCCCACTTACATGTAGAATGCAGTTTTTTGTCCATGACCTTGACAGAGATGGGGAAGAATCTCTGTGTTATCACTTGTGAAATGGGCCTTCTTTCTCTGCAGTGTAAGCATATCATTACTTTTAATACATTAATTTTATGCCCACAGTTCCTACATTGTGCTATCACTTCTCTTTTTTTTTCTAGCATCATAATGTTTTTCTCTCACAACTTTCGAGGAGCTTTAAACTATTTTTAAATTGCTGTCTATTTTATTTTAACTGTGATCTCCCATCCCTTTTATAGTTCCTTGCTATATTTCCCTCTGGTTTTGCTTCATCTTCTAATTTCATTTTCCCTGGCTTCATTATTTTTATGTTGGCTTTTTGAAGATTGTTTTCCCACATGTAGCTCTTTTGTTCCTTGTACCACTGAATTGTTATTTACTCATTGAAACAGAGATTTGGATGCCTCCCTCTAGCTGGTGGTCACATCTCATATATAATGTGTTATCATGGATTGTAAAAGAGTCCACCCCAGTGGTGATTATTTTTTTAACAGTGGCTCACTCTGGGAAGATGCTGAGTGTACACGAAGAACAGGAGCTGAATTCCCCTCAAAGCTGATAAGAGTTTGCTGTGACAAAGCCTTTGTGCTTTAGCTGGAGCAGTGATAGAAATCATTTCCAGCAGAAGGATTTTCTCTGGGATTATGACTACACAGCTACTCAACCTATCCTTGAACTTTAAAAAGTGCTTAACACTTGGTTTCCAGATTGCTTAAACCTTAACCTGACATATGAGATCTCACCCTCCAGGAATCTGGGGGCAGCAGTTAAGACCAGACATAAACCACTTGAAGCAGTGCTATAAACAGCCCAGATACAATGTGTAAGCAGGAATTTCTCCTTTTCTCTCTATATTGAGGTGAAAAACAAACAGGCAAGTAACTTTTGCTCTATTGTAAGAGGCTTTCAGTTTCTTTGTGTTTGTTTTTTCCCAATGACCAGTGAATTAATTGTGTACAGAGCACTGGGTCATGAAAGCTTAGTATGTGTTCTGCAGCAGGGCTGCAAATTAAAATTTCTGCTGTGTATTTTCTTTTGAGGAAATTTAAGGAAACCATTGATTCAATGGGCAACTAAATTCCTGCCTTCTACCTCTCCTTCATGAACTGAAGCCTGGACAGTGAAAGTACAAATTGCCCTTTTTCTTCCCTCATTTCCTTGACATGGCTGTCATTGTAGTACAGATAGACAAAATATATGGTTAAAATAATAATTTCACAGAATTTAATCCATGTTTATCAGGAAAACTGGGAGTTCTCTTTGTTTCTTCCCTCACTCCCTCACTCCTCTTTTCCTTCTTAAAACTTTGTTGTTTATCAGTGTAAAGTTCAGCAGCAGCACCTTTAAAAGATTGAAATGGAGAATCAGCAGCATCTTGACATGGAGTTGGGATGGGAAGGGAGGAGAAGAACAGAGGAGAAATATACAGGTTATTAATAGCAGAAGTTCTTGTGCCATAAATATTGTTTCATCATTGGAAATCTGGGTACAAGGCTTGTGGTTTTGATCTTGGACAGGGACAGTGAATTTCACAGAGGTATGGATGCAACCACAGACTGGCTTTTGGGGCAAAGCCAAATCCAGGAGTGTGAAATAAAGTGAATTCAGACAAAAAAATAAAATCCCCTGGAACCACTCCTTGTAATGTTTTACAATCTCATTCTCTTTCCATTGAACTCTACCTGCCTTAGTCTATATTTGTCTTGTCAGTTAAAGAACTTTATCTGTAGTCAAAGTTGTCTTGGCAGCAGTAGGATGTTTTGTATTTAAGCCTATTAAGTTCTGCAGAACTCAGGATATTTTCAGGTGTCCTACCATTTATTGTCTGGGTCTGGCTTCCCTCCTGTCAGGGAATTGAAGGAGTGATAAGGTCCCCCCTGAGCCTCCTTTCCTCCAGGCTGAGCCCCCCCAGCTCCCTCAGCTTCTCCTCACCAGACTCGTGTTCCAGCTCCTTCCCCAAATCCGTTCCCATCTCTGGACACGCTCCAGCACCTCAGTGTCATTCCATGAGAGTAGCACAATCTCCTGGACAAGAAATCAGAAATACATGAGAAAATTGACCATTGCTACCAAAATTCACCAGATTTATGGCACAGTTGTTATAATCATGGACATAATGTGTGCTGCTATGTGTGTTCAGTTGGGCTGTGTGGTGGATGCAGAGGTCCAATGTATTCCTGCATATCCAGACTAAGGAAATTGACAGCTTTGACAAATTGAAAATAAAGAATTTTCCCCACAGGCATTGTTCAGTCTCTCTTTTCTGGACTTTTCCAGTCCCCCATGAGCATGTGTGGCTCCTCTATGGTCTCCCACAACTATCCAGAGAGAAAGGGTGGAATGAAACTACCAACATTCACATATCACTTCTCACAGCTAGTGATTCTTATGAATATTTAAACATATTTGGGTGATTTAGGAACATATTCACCTTGATATGCAAACTGGGGTTTTCTAAAAAAAGTTCCCTGCATCAGAAATCATAGAAATAAGAAATGGTTTGGGTTAGAAGATTATTCTTAAACATCATTTTGTTCCAACCTCCTGCCATGGGCAAGGAACCTTCCACTATCCCAGGTTGCTCCAAGCCCAATCCAACCTGGCATTGGACACTTCCAGGGATGGGACATCCACAGCTCCTCTGGGCAATCCATGCCAGGGCCTCACCACTTTCACAGGAAAGAGTTCCTTCCTGATTATTTTAAACCTATTCTCAGTATAAAGCTGATGTTTTCTCAGATCAAAGACCCACACAGAACCCCAGAATTCCAACCACAGGTTGGAAGGGACCACAGTGGCTCATCTGATCCAACCTCTCTGCTCAAGCAGGGTCACCCTAGAACAGGATTGCATCTGGAATATCACACAGAAGAAAAGATTTTGTTTAATTCTCCCAACATGTTTGCCAGAACCTCTCATTAAAAAGTTGTCAGACCATCAACATGGCAGATTGCCTTTCGTTACCTGTTTGATTTCCTCTTATGAAACAATCAAGCAATTTTGCCATGATTTCTTCTTCTTCACCAGAGGGAAAAATAATAGAAGTAACTTAAACAACACTACTTTTTGCCTTCAAACTCAGGTTTAAAAGGACTTGAACATGCAGGCAGGAATCCCCCTGTTCCTAGACCAAGGCCTAATTATCTGGATTTTAAACATACTTTTTTTATTTACTAGTGCTGCCTGATAATTAGCTCTCTGCTTTTTTTTCCCCCTCACTGACTTTGTTTGATAAGGCTTTTACAGAGTCTTGGCATGCATAACTCTGTAAGTCCCATTTGTGAGGCAGCACATTCCTCTGCCTCTCTCTGCTCTGTCCCAGCTTGGAGCAGCACAGGACTCTAATTGGCACTGTTTACAAACCACTGCACTTGGGAGGAGCTGTGCCTCCATTTGATAAATAAAGAAGCGGGAGATGAGAAAATTATAACTAATTCATGCCTAGAGCCATCTATGAGCTAAGAAAGAAAGAAGTGGGAAAAGAGGCTCAAAAAGAGAAGCAGGTGCATTTGGAAGGCAGTTTACGTTAGAAACAAAAAATCTGGAGTTTTTTAAGAGATGGGTGAGAGCAATTGATGATTTATGAGGTGTGTTGGATCAATAAAAAGAAAGACAGAGAAAGAATTGAGCCATACTCCTCTAGAACAGTATTTCAGCCTGTTGTGACTTGCTCTGAAGGAACTTCCAAATCCAGAGGTGTCTTCATTGTTTCTAATACCCTTCAGCAACACAATATAATAATGATTTTAAGTGCTCTTTAGTAGTACCTCACTATGCAATCAGAAGCATAACTGATCTCATAGTGATTTTGAAAGTCACTCAAATGTTTATCTTTATTTTTGTAGTGATCTGATAGAAAAAAACCTCCATATTTTATCTGCTGCTTTATAGCTTAGGGGTTAGGTTGATAGTTCAGGTTGAAAGGTAATCATCCATATTCACTGGAATCTAATTGTGTACGTGAGAATTGTATAATATAGAATAAGAATATAGAATTGTAGAATTGTGTTTGGGAGCACTTCCTTCCTTTCTTAACTCTAATTGATTGTACATCAACTTTCATATAGTACTAAATCCTCTGAACAACTTGAAGTACTAAATCACTTGAACAACAAAGCTTTTTAATTTAAGGAGTCTGCCTGTTCCCTGTGGGAAAACTGGGAAAATCTGCTTTTCTGGGATTGAATACCAGTCCTGGCTGCCTCTCAGCTATCCTGGGACAAGATGGGAGTTGAACTGGGGAAGTACCCCCAGGGGTAGAAGGGAAATGGCAACAACTCAAACAATTTTTCATAGAGCACAAGAACTCGTGATTCCAGTGTGCAAGGAAGGAAGGAGACCAGCGTGGCTGAGTAAGGATCTCATGATCATAATGAAACAGGGGAAAAAATGCCTAGGCAGGGACATTGACATTGGGAAAAATCTTGGGCTATTACAGTGTTCAAGATGAGGTTGAAAGGGGCTGTGAGCAACCTGATGTCCTGGGCCATGGCAGGATGGCAGGACCAGGTGATTCTTAAAGGTCCCTTCTACCACAAACCATTCTCTGATTCTCTGAACCATTTCTCTGTGTCATGTCTCTGCTCAATGCACTTGGGAAGAGCTGTCATCCCCTTTTGTGGATGTAGTCTGTGGATTAATAAGAATTTCTAACATATAGTGTTGTGCCAATTCCAGGGTTCTTTTCTTATTAATTAATTCCCAGAACAGCCTGACATTTTAATAAAGAGTTATCATCAGATGTGTCCAGGGAGGAGGGATGAAAGGAGGATTCTAGTTCAGTGGAGCCATCAGCTACATTGAGACCTGCACATGTTGACTAACCAGCGAATATTACTGTTTCTGATCTTCTGGTGTGTTTTATTAGATCTTCTCTTTCCTGAAATGAATCACGCTCTCAGCTTCCTGAAGCAGAACAATAATAAAATCTGGACTTCCTTTGGAAAAACGGAAACCCAATTCTGAAACACAGGAAAACTTTGTCACAAAAAAAAATTCAAGACAAAAACCATCAGAGTTTGGTATTATACCTGAGAATTTATTCCAGTTTGTTTCTGTGACCTAAATAATGATTTTTGAAGGACAGGTGAAGAACATTGGCATCTTCACCATATGTGGAAAAAGGCTTTTCATCACTATAGGTGCAGCACACAGGAAAGGTTTCAAAATTACAGACAGTGAATTTCTGGGAGATAAAAGAGCTGCATGGGGAAATGTAAACTACGTCTAAAAAATCCTTTTAAAGCCACAGAAGAAACACAGAAGTTGACAGCACAGTTACATTGGCTCTTCAGAACACTGCATTGCCAGCTGAAAGTTTATAGGGGTCAACCATTTCTGAAAAATTAGGAAATCAGTGGTCTACAGAGAAGGCAGCAAGCCTTTTAAAATATTAGCTCATGTATGAGAGAAAATGAAAAACGTTTACTGAAAGTAAAAGAGAGGAGAAACTGTTCTGGAGTTTACTCCATGGAGCCAAAATACACTTCTCCATTTTTTTTTTCTTCAGCTCCTCTTCAAATATCATTGCAAGATATCACACAGGTCTGGTCTCTGTGGATTCTTAATTTAATTTCTGAAGAGATCTTTAGCTTAAGAAAAAAAACCAAAAAACTTTCAGAAGGCATCCACCTCCTTCATAGCAGAAAGCTTGAGATTATCTAATGAAGCTAAACATGAAATGAGCAATTTCAGAGTCCTGCAGCCAGTAGATCCTGACCTGGGGTACTGCTAGATGGAAAACATCTGGCAAATTCAGAAGTGCAAGACAGATTTAGAAAGGTAACAGCTTGAAGGGCTGGAGGTGAAGGACAGAGAAAGGTTGGGAAAAGGGATGGGGTAAAGAGGTGGAGGAGAGGTGTAGAAAAATGTGACTTTGAAATGTGGGCTGATGAAGGGATCCTATAGGGAAAGAGGAACACTTCTCTTGGATGGGGATGGCAGGACATGAAATATCAAGCTTGAACTGAAGCAAACAATGTTCCTCCAGGACATTTATGAATAAAGGCAGCACAAATAACAATCTCTGATGGATCAGAGAGTGAGCTGCTGTGCCAGTGTGTGAAGACAAACACAAACTGTGTTCTATTTCTCAGAGGCTTCCCTGAAAACATCTCTGCACTGACAGAACATGGTGAAATGGTTTTCTGCTGAAAGAGGCTGGATTTAGACTGAGTATTAGGAAGAAATTTTTTACTGTGAGGGTGGCCAGCCACTGGCACAGCCCAGAGAAGGTGTGAATTCCCCATCCCTGGAAGTGTTCAAGGCCAGGCTGGATGGGGCCCTGAGCAATCTGGCATAGTGGAAGGTTCCTTTCACATGGCAGGGAGCTGGAACTGGGTGATTCTTATGGCCCCTTCCAACCCAAACCATTCTAGGATGAAAAAAATCCACAATGAATTAAAGCAACCAGAGAGAACAATGACAACCCACTGTGCATTTTTCAGCAGCAACAATTGCAATCAATGCTGATGAAATTCTGGAAATTTTTGAGGATCTGCTACTTAGAAAATGGCAAGAAGAATCTGTTTTCTCAGAGTTATCCCTGACATCCCAGCCATCAGAAGTCTCATCACACAAGCTCATAGTCTCATTTGACAACTGGTTGGGAATTGAAGTGAGCCAAGTTTGCCCATGGCCACATAACCCAGCAGTGCCAGCAGCACAAGAGAGCAGATTTCTTGAACTTCCAGCTCTATTATCTGAAGTGATTTAAAGAATAGGAGCTTTTTAGGTGAAAGCAACCAGTTTAAATGGAGACTGGAAATTATTATTATCACTAATGACTTAATTATGGGACATAAGAGGCCAGATAAACAGGCAGATGAATAAGTAGTCCAGAGGAAATCTGCTAGAAAGAGGATTCTCCCTGCTAGAGCTTAACTTGACACAATTATCTAATAACCACAGTAAATATGGAGATCAGCAGATTATTTTCTCAACATCGAATGACTTATGTGGCATGTCAGCAAAACACCCAGGAGAATAAAACACACCAGCAACTGCTCTCTAATTACTCTTTTCAGATGGAGTAATGATCTTTAATGTGCAGTGGATCTCATTAATTAACTCAGATCTTAATTAACTCTTTGCCTAATTTACCTGCCATAGTACATTATCAAAAATGTCATCTTAACAGGTTTTTTGCTCATTTGGGGAGGAGAAAGAGGAAACTGTACGCTCATAAGTGGGTTTTTTTGCCTCTTTTCTGGAGACTCTTCTGGTAATGATCCTAATATGTGGAGTAAGAACCTACTGAAATCTCCAGTATGTTTGGTTGCCCAAATCTAACGAATTCAAGGGGAGATAGAGGATTATAGTCTTCCAATGTGCCTCACACAATTTTTAGGGTTTCTTTAGGTGCTTTAAAAAATTGCTAACTGAAGCACAACTCCTCCCTTCAAAAGGAAACAGCAAATCTGTGGGAGTCAGAGCCAGTTTGTGATGTCCCAGGTCTGCTACACCAGCCACTGAAAGAAATGTACTCTAAGTCTTATTTATTTTTAACTGTCTCCTTAAACACTGGATATTCTTCCTGTCCCATAAAAACAAACATCTGAGTGTTCCCTACACATTTTAAAATTTACTTTTAATCCAGGCAGTGTAACTAAAAATAAACACAAAGTACCAGCTTAGCTTGTGGCAGGAATCCCATGGAATGATGTACAAGGTTCTTCCTTGGGTTTGTTTCAGTAGTGCTGCTCCTATGCAGAAATTAATGCATTTGGTGTTTCATTGCCCTCAATATGAGTTTTGCTCATGCTGGAGTAGATTTATTCTTGCCATTCCTTCCTAGGGAAGAGTGGTAGAGTTAACATCTTCTTACAGTAGAGGAAGGGTTTTTCCTTAAAGTCTTTCTTAGGAGTCCAAAGTAAGAGTTCCCTCTGATTTCTTCCTCCTTAACAGCTCTCTTCAAAGAATGGAGACCAAATTATTGTGTCCAAATAAATTGTTGTTTATTGTGTAAAAAAAAAAAAAAAGAAAAAAGAAAAAAAAAACCGGGTTTTTTTGTGATTTGTTGGTGAACACCTGATTTTCAGTCCTGTCTTCACCACCATGTTCCTATGAAATCCTTATTTCTCTCATTCCCTCTTCACACATCTCCCACATTTAACCACACTTTGTAGCCTTAACAAATCATAGAAAATCAGGGAATATCCTGAGTTGTAAGGGACCCCCAATGATCCTTTAAGTCCAGCTCCTGATCCCTCAGAAAGCATTTCTCCCTTGGCTTGGACAAGACCATAGAGTTTCTATTTCATGCAGGCACTCAAGTAGTAGAGGAAAATAAATGTCTTCCTTACTCTGACATTTTGGCTTACAATTTTGCAGATCTATTACATTTTCTCCCTCCCTCCAGTATTTCCCAACATTTCTAAGGCACGCTGATAGATATTTTTAGGCAAACCTCAGTGGAAAGATGTTCTGTTTATAGTCAGTCACTTATGAAGATGAATTTGCTGTAAACAATGACTACACTTGACAGTGATCCTGCCCTGATCTTACATTTATTGATGTAGGAAATTAGAGACTTGTGCTAAGCTGAACTAATTGCCATAACTACAGCTGCAGACAGAGACCCATTAATTACCTAAAATAATAACAAATAGTTCTAATTTATTTGAGGGATAATAGATTTTGTCAGAATCCCCTTATTTTATCACCCCAATATGCATGCATCCACAACATTTTTTTCCTGATCTTTCCTAAGTAGGAGAGCAAGTTTATCATGAAACATGACAAATTACTGGAATGTAGACTGTGGAAGGAGTTCTGTAAGGAAAAAAGAGATGGCTGAAGTCATTTTGGGTTTGGCTGTGGTATAAAAGCCAAAGACATAGAACCTCCTCTTGAAGCACTTGAAACCAATATCTCCTGGAATTTTAAATTGGTTTGTTCCTTCTGTTTTCAGGCAAGTAATTTCATTTTGGACAAGAATATGGTGAGATTAGAAGCACTGTTGACTTCAGATTAGGCTTCTTCTGGTTCTTCTGAAAATGCTTCATGAAAATTATGATTTTGCAATAGCAAACACAAAAACTATACTTAATAGTAATTTGATTTTCCTCCTCTGTTATAAATTTTATGTGGATGCAGGATTTGATAAGGAAGCAGCAAGAGGTGAAGAACTACTTTATGCTTTTCAGTCACTGGGATAAAAAAGCAGAAATGTTCAGGTAATCTTCAAAACAACATCCACTGCTGTGGCTGCAACCTTTGGAGTGAAATGTGGCTGAAGGGGATTGACCAGATATGGCAGTAAGTTAATGGTGAATTAAACTCTAAGAGAGAAAAAAAATATTAGAGGTGTTTATCTTTCCATCTTGCCCTCAGGTCTTCAAAAATGATACATGGTGTTGTGAAGGACTTAATTATATTAAATAAAATATTCTTCTCTAAATTGCAGAATCTCTTGCCTGTAACAAGAAATTGCTCATTTTTGGTAACTAAGGCACTCACAGCCAGACAAATATTTGACCCTAAGTTGTCCAAATAGAAATTTATCCACTTATAGGAAAACAGCCCCCATCTTTGCTGTGCCTTGTCTTGATCCAAGAACGTGATAGGAGACCTATGGATGTTCATTATCTAACTCAGTGCTCAAGCCTGCACTGTGGGAAACCATTACACTGTGACACCTGCTGAAAGGGATGTACTCCACAAGAAATTAAAATTTTGGGCTTTTTACAGTATTCCTTTCAGGTGTTTCTTGAATGGGCATGTGAATTTCCCATTTTTAAGCCACTATCAACTAGATTAAAATCCCAAATATATTAATGTAATATATAGTATATAATATATAATAGTAATAATATATAGTATATAGTATATAATGTATAATGTTGGAAGACATCCTATTCCATGATGAAAGAACATCCAGCATTTTTATCCCGCATCTGACAATTTCTTCCTTTCTGGATCTTACCTGTATTTATTGCTTATTGCCTACACTTACTGGAAAATTACCATAGGTGGCTTCAGTTTTAAAAAACTTTAATCACACCTTCAGGAAACCATGTGCCATTTTAAGTCATGAGATAAATGGTTCTAGGTTTGTGTTTCTACTGGTTTTTTAATTGTTTGAGATTTGTCCAGAATTCCCAGTATTGTAATAATAGATGGCAAGAGACTGAACAAAGCCCTGATTCAAAGGAAAAACAAATTACCTCTTAATCTTGTAACATTATCTTAAAGGATAAACAAAGAGAGAAATGTTGGTAAACAAAGAGAGAAATGTTGGTAAACACTGAACACAGACCTGCAGAGTCTCTGGCAATCTGGAATTTCAACTTAATTCTCTCAGTCGTCAGTATCTTCTGGTCCTAATACCCACAGGCAGCCCAGCACATTTCTCAGAAATTTCACTTCTGGGGTATCCCACACTGGATTACACCCCAGGTGGGTGAGTTACATGTTCAGCATGGAGAAAAACAAACTGGTAAGTCCTGATAAGTCACCTGTCAGTGACCTTATTGATGAGGACAGCAAGGCATTAGCCTTGAGAATCCCCTCCTCAGAGCAAGAAATGCCTTTCCTCTCTTCACAACAAAGCAGTTTCCAACCAGCAATATCCTCTTTCCTATCATTCACCAGCATCCTGGTTTACAGCACCAGGGACCTAGAATTCTCCAGCTGGTCTCCAGTAGCTGATTGAGTGATTGATTGATTGATTGATTGATTGATTGATTGAGTTCCACTGATTTCCAGCTATCAGTGATGCAATGCCCAGGGGAAAGGCAGTTGCTGCTCTCCCACTACTGGGTCATGGTCAGATATATTTTCTGATTCAACCCAATATGCCCAGTTTGCAATGGGAAAATGGGCCTGCAGTTTCTTCCAGGTCTAATTGTCCAACTTTGGTGCTGATTTGCTGGACATTAATTGAAGACAAAAAAGAGCTTTTTCAGATCATCGGCAGTGCTGACTTTTAGTGGGGCTTAATGACACTCATTAGATGTTTCACCATCATCCCTCTATTTATATCCAAATGAAGGAAGCTTCCTCAGTGTGGCCTAAAATATCTAATTATGGATTTCTGGCTTCAAACGGGACCACGTAGGTTTCCCCAATCATTCCCTGTAGCTTTCCAGCACTTTGTTTTATCTCAAAAGCTCATAACAAGGCTGGAATAACTCCTCTGATGACAATTCCACAACTTTCATTGACAATTACTTCTAATCCCAGAATGATTGTTAAGTTATGATATTTCTTTTCATGTTACTTTCAAGTCCTCGTTAGTGAAGTCCCTCTAGCTTTGCACACCCTGCTTTGTTCTGTTTACGGGCTCCACTTGACTCAAAGAGATGCTTAAGTTCTACACCAACTCTTTAAGCAATGGCTGCATCATTTTCTATCATTTTCTCTGAACAGAGGCTGCTCAACTTATTTAAAATTACCAAAAGCCCATATAGAAAATTTTCATCTTTATTTCATATATCCCCTCTCAGCTCTCTTCTAAAGAACCACCATATTGGGATAAATTCAGCATTTGTAGTCCAACTCGTTAGTGTTGTATAGATTATTATATTTTCTTGTAAGTACTCCCTTTTGAGTAGGCATGCAATTTTTTTGGATGTTTGAGGAAGACAAAGGAAGAATTTTTTTTGTTGTTTTCAGTTATTAGGTTTTTCATGTGCTCAAAGACTTATTTAATCACACATAAAGAACTTGGGCTGTTTGTCTTAAAAAAGGACAACCAAGAGGTGACTCTATTATGGTTTAAATATCTCCACAGGGAGAAATACCACGTAGTAAAAAGATCTTTAATTTAGTAGAGAAAGACATAACAAGAAACAGAGCCCAGAAGCAAGAAACATATAAATTCAAATTAGAAACAAGACATGAATTCTAAAACATGTGAAAAAATTAACATAGACTAAAATTCCCAATGATCTTGGTGAATGCTCCATCTTCCTGAGTTTTACAGGCTGTATGCAGGCTTTTTTTTTTTTTTTTTTTTTTTTTTTCCCTGGAAGGTATTTCTCACAAATATGCATTTTGGATTCATCAGAGGAGAAAAGGAAAAAAATTCTAGGATTTTTTTTTTCTTCAGAAAAATGTTTTAATAAATCTTTTGGGCCTCAAAACTTGTGAAATATTTGATTGACAAGACAATCCTGTTGCCATGGATATTAGGAAAAAAACTGACAACAGCAGGATGGGAACTTAGTTGTGAGACAGATAGCTTGATGTATAAAGGGTCAAAACAAATTTAATTTCTGTGTGACACATTCACAAAGAACCTGTCTTCACTAACAGAAATATATAGAAACAGGCACACTGAAGAGAAAAATACCCTCACAGAAGCATATGGGCCATCCTGCTCCCAGATCTCGCTCTGGATATAAGTGGGTGGAAGAAAAAATAGAGTAGGACAGATATTAATTCATATACTCACAGAACAGCCTAGGTTGGAAGGGACATCAAAAGACCATCTGGCCCAAGTTTCCATGGGAAAGGGGGCCTGGATGAGGTCATCCAGCACCCTGTCCCATCCCATCCTGAGAACCCCTTGTGAGGTTGTTTTGTTGGTTGATTGTTCTCACTCTAAACATTTTCTCCCTTAGATCAAGATGAGATCTCTGCCATTGGTACCAATTTCTCCTCGTCTTCTGCAAGTGGCTCCTCATGGAGAGAGACTCTGTTCTTTTTGAGCCACCCTCTAAGTACTGAAATATTTTGGTGAGGTCTTCCTGAGCTTTCTCTTCTCCATGGGAGACATCACTCCTTCACTATTTCTTCACAGGACAGATTCTCCAGCCCTTTTATCATCCTTCCATCCTCTTGAGCTCCTTTAACAGTTTTCTTGAATGCCAAACTTCTGTGTTGGATTGCATTTTCTACAGAAGAATGATTTTAATTTTGATTTAAGAGTCTCACTCCATCAATCTGAGCCTCACATGCTAATTTCTCAAGATCATTTTGAATGTTAATCCTATCCCTTTAAATCCTTTAATAACCTCTTTCTTTTTAATGCCTGAAGTGCTTTTCCTATGGCATCTTCTGCATTTCTAGTGAAAATACTGAATGTATAAAATCCAGAAGCAGTTGCTACTTGATTTTCCCCCTAAATTGTGCAACATCATTATAGCCAGCTGCACACCCATTTTACAGTAGTTACAAGGAAAACACATATTCCCCTTTTTAAAGACTCCACAAGGATTCTGGAAATGAAAGGGTGTGGGCCTGGCTCCCTGCCTTGTCAGTTAGATGCATTTTGTTAAAAATAACTGGGAGAAAGGGAAGATTAAACTTTGTGCTGTAGTTGCTTAGAGATCTCAATAGCAGCAAGTTTTTTTAATGAATTTGCAGTTTTGTCCATTAATCCTGTAAATATTTCTCTTTCATTCAAGATTAAAGAAGAACCTGGATAAATCAAGACCCACTTCAGATTTAGGATGAAGTGCTTTGCTATATCATGAAAATACATGGTACAGACAGTTACTGCAGGAGAGAAATGAGCCAATAACAATCTCACTTGGTCTTAATTTCCTTTTCTTTACTTTGGCAAATATCACATAGAAAGAAGTTCAAATTCACCCAGTCGAAGTTGTTTCCTAAATTGGTCACGCTCAATTTTTTATATACTGTTTCCCTTTGCTCTGCTTTGGTCACTCTGTAGCTCCTGTCATTAAAAGAAAAATAAAATTGAACCCCTTAATATACAGGCCTCAAGCTCACAACAAACACATGGGGCTCTAAACATTCCTTTTCCCACTTTTAAAAGTTTGGTCCTTCTGGTGGCTGTGGTCACACCAAATCATAGAATTGTGGAATCCCTGAGGTGGCAAAAAGCCAACAAGATTATCAAGTCCAAGCTTCAACCAAATACCACCATGCCCATTAATGTGCTACATCTGCTTGTTTTTTTGAACCCTTCTGGGGATGGTGACTCCACCACTTCTCTGGGGAGCCTTTTCCAGTCCTTAATCATCCCTGGAACACCACTGCTAACTGAAGAAACTCTTCTTACAGGTTCACTTCCATTTCCCAGGATGTTTTGCTGCTGCTGTCAAGCATTTGATATAGCACATGATCCTTTGGGACAAAAGCCTCCAGTGTTCAGGGACAAGTGGACTCAGCAGCAGTGCAGGGATCCATGCTCAGCCTGATGGATCAAAATACTGCAGGAAAATAGGATTTTATTCCGTGCGTTGTGAGGGCTGATGCAGTTGCTCATGCAATAGAGATGTAACGACACCTCTGGGTTATACACACAATTATTTCAGTGTAAACACAGGAAAACGTTGCTTGCAGAAATAGTTACCCACAGTTCCAACTTGCTCTGCTCAGGTATTTAACTAATTTGAAACAAGAAAGGCAGTCATTATGCATTAAACTCTCCCAGGACACAGTGAACAAGTTTTCCCTGAATAATTGCGTAGATAGCTCTGAAAAATTGGTCTTGGAGTGCCTGTAGCAATAGATACATTCATCATGAGAGCACTACCAAAATGCTATATTTAAACTTATCTAAGACTCTGAGAAAGTGGGAGTCTTATTAATGCAATTGTATTTGCAAACACAATCTAGTTAAAAAAGAATGGAAGGAATATAGATTACTCTTCCCCAGGGAGAGAGTAATTTTCTCCAGAGGCTAATAAAAAAATTATCTACATTCAGAAGATTATTTTTCTAAGTTAGTTACACTCAAAAAATCATAAATAAATAAAATAATATTTAGTACTGTGTTAATTGGTAGGAAAAACACTTTTAACACATCAGACATCTGTAATATGTTTTTTCTACACACCCATATTGTAATACAGATAACAGATTTAATTAATGCCTATTTGTTTGCAGAAGTGTTCCCATCATTTATTTTAATGCTATCCATCATGGAAAACCATCTGCTGTTCACATGGATGTTATTTAAATTTCTATTGAGATTCCATTTAAGGGCAGAATTACCAAATAACTGGCTTTCAGATGTTAAAAAATATTTATATCCTCTCAGTTTATTTGAAATGAAACCTGCTCAAGGTCTGATAATCTCTGTCTTTTTCAGACTCTATATTTAATCAATTTAAGGACTAAAATAGAAATAAATTTTTTGTTTCAATTTTTTCTACATTATATACAGATAATAAGGGCAAAATATATGGAAATAGGGCACACACCTTCCTCCCTAGAGAAAATCATCATTTCAGACTGGCCACTGAGGCTCCCCCATGCCACAGGGGTGTATTTAAAGTCCTGAAATCCTACAAGAAGAAGGCAGCATGAAAAACTGGGAGCTACCTAAGCTACACCTTTAAAAATGCAGACCAGAGTTACTGGAATTTAATAACTCGGTCTCCTGTAGCCCTTGTACATGTTTTCAGCAATGTGACACTTCATTTTCTTATCCCAGGTAAATGTTATAACTAATCAGACCATTCTATGGTGATGATAACAAAGATTTTCAGAACAAAATGTGTCACAGGAGGCATTTCTAACAACAGGATGGATTGGGACTTAGCTCAGCATTGAAGCAAGAGATATTTAAGGTGAGTATTAAAAACAGGGAGCAGGTGACACAAGAAACGAGTTTGTACTGTGAGGAGGAAAACACATTACCCAGGACATCATTTCTACTTCTATTGCTGTCATTTTTTATTCACTTCTCACTGGAACAGATTCTTGTGTAATGCAGGGTGAAGAGCAGAGTGCAGACATTGATTTGAGATGTTCAACAGATCCATCTTCATGTCGGGATATATCTGTGAGTGAACATCAGTCCTTCTCTTGGATGTCTGCAGCTGCTCTGAATCATCCTCACCAGGAAGATCTCTGCTCTCTGGTGACCATACAGGACCTGAAGGAATGGCTGGAGGTTTAGGTTGAATATTAGGAAACAGTTCTTCATCCAGAGGGTGGTTGGGCACTGGAGCAGGCTCTCCAGAGAGGTGGTCCTGGCATCAAGACTGCCAGAGCTCAAGAAGTGTCTGGACAAGTCTCTCAGGCACAGGGTGGAATTCTTGTGGTGCCCTGTGCAGGGCCAGGAGTTCGATTCACTCATCCTGATGAGTCCTCTCAGCTCAGGATGTTCCAGGACTCTATGAGTGAACTGGAGAGTCCCAGAATAGGTGATTTGAAATATGGACAATTCCCTCGTATGGTACAAAAATAGTCTTGGAATCCTTGAATCCCAACTTCAAAATTCAGTCATGTTCAATTATCATGAATGGCAAGCCTGGAATAACTCACAAGTTCTTTTATTTCTTTTTTAAGAACATGTAGAAAAAGAACAAGGGAGAGGAAGGCCAGGTTGGTCAGGGCTTTGAGCACACTGGTTTCATGGAAGATGGCCCTTCCCATGGTTGCAGTGAAATGATCTTTAAGGCCTCTTCCAACCCAGAACATTCTAAGATTCTGTGAAAATATGAAATATGAACTCTTCAGACAGAGCTCTGCAGAGTGCATGGAAATATGACAAACAAGAAGTCCTTAGTGGCTCTGGATTTCTTACAACCACACTTGTCTGGAAAATCTACTTGAAGCTTTTTGTCTTTTACAGCTCAGATTATGCACATTTTGTCCAAAATGAAGACTATCCCACTAAAGACATTTCTCAGGGGCAGCAATGAAAATTGAGGGTGTTTGTTCTTCTGTGACTCTTTTACATAAACATTTCATCCTCCTTGTTGTAATTTAATCATACATTGATAAAGAATAGCATTTTAGATTTCTATTCTGTTCAAGAATTGTTTTTCAAGTGAGGGTTATGGAGGAGGTTAAAAGACAATGAGATGAGCAAAAATACTCCTAATGCAACATAGTTTTTTTCTGTATAATTTCTACTTAAATAAATAATACTTCCCCCCCTCTTTTTACAAGTTTTTTTTTTGTAAGAAAAGTCAGAACTATAAGTTTCCTCTGGTCACAGGAGCATAGACCTCACTCAGATATTGAGCTTGTATTTGTATTAATGAAACAATGGACTGGAGGTTATAAAATCCTATGGGGAGTCTGAATTTATAAGTTTCAATACTTCCCTATGATAATGATTTTTATCAGCTTGGAGTTTGGTCATATCTTAGTGGCTTGAAGGATAGAAAAAAACTAGTTCAGAACTTTTTTTCTTGTTTTTAATTATGTACAAATTTTTCTGCTTTTCTATTTGAATTGTCTGTCTTTGTTTTGTCATTTTAGATAATAACTGGATGTTGTCTTCTGATTTGTTTTTTGTTTCATGTCCAAAATATTTTCAGTTTTTTAAACAAAAGCAGAAAGGATTTTAATATTAATATTGGTATTAATAGTAGATTTTTAATGTTGTCCAATTCTCAGTCAGCTCCTTAGGGAGTGGGATGTTAACCTCTCAGGCACAGGGTGGGATTCCTGTTGTGTCCTGTGCAGGACCAGGAGTTGGATTCCATGATCCTTGTGGGTCCTTTCCAGCTCAGGATATTCTGTGATTCTTTGAACTGTAAGGAATAGGGAGAAATCAAAACAAAACAAAACCAAGAAAAGTCAAAAGACGGCTTCCAGCCGACCTAGGAATAAATCATCAATGGATCTCTCTCTACCTACACTTTAAATCAATATTCTGTATATTACTCCTGTGGTTCTGAGAATGATTAAACGAGACTTAATGCTTTGATGGTGTGGCTGATGTGTTTAATCACTAAAGCAGAATAACAAAGTGCAATCAATATTGTAATGGAGCCTTTTTTAGCCCACTAGATTCAAGATACCAGTTTAGGCAGTAAAGCAGGGGATGTTCTGCTTTAGTACCTCATTTGCTGTGTTTCTGAGCAACATTATTTTTTCCCTATCTAATGCATATTTCAAAATCAAACTCAGAGATCCTCTCGAATTAATGCAGGGAAGAAAAATATTTTTATCAATAATTATTTTTTTTTGTTTACTGGTTGTTTGGGGGATACTGCTATTTCTTTAATATGTTTTTCTGTGCAAACACATTTCTCCATGGTCTGGGATGAGGAATTCAGTGTTTAAAAGAAGATGCAGCAACCTTTCCATCACTGATTTTATTATTATAAAAATTAAATGAAATCACTTTTTTCTCTTTATAGAATTGCGCTGCTCCACTATAAATTTCCTATGTATGAAACTACTAACTACTCCAGTAATAATAATAATAATAATAATAATAATAATAATAATAATAATAATAATAGTAGTAGTGTTGAAGAGTCACTTTGTAAATATTTTACAAATCCTGTTGTAGGATTAATTCTACTTTTGTGCAGAAATGTTGAGGAAAGCAGGAAAGTAATTTCATGAGAACTTTAAGTACCTACCATCCCAAACTGGAATGTGAAGTGCAATTCCATTCTGTCCAATAAAAAAGATCCCTGCAGCATGGAGATGACTGAGAAGATAAAATAACCAATCAATATCGGAATAAAAACTGTTGTTATGTCTGTTTGCTCAGTGAACAACCACTTTAACACATAAACTTTAATACCAACCAAATAAATGAAATTGCAACCTAAAGATACTCATGCCTAACTAGTTTTTGTTCCTTAAGGCATGCACTGTAATGAAATTTAGTTGAAATTTTAAATACACTGTGTTTGTTCAGAGGGACTATGAGGTCTGATTGCTTTTAGCTCTGCTGTGTGGATTCTCCAGTGTCTGTTGAGATGACTGATCTCATTAGGATGTTGAGAACCTTAATTCAAGTTTCTCACTGGGTTCAAGAATCCATTTTCTTTAAAACTTTTGAGGCTTTTTATCTTAATTAGATGCATCTTTCTGATGAATAAGCAGAGTGAAGCACCTTCAGCATGGACAGACAGACAACACATCTGAACAAACGCACTTTCTTTAGAGAAAAGGCAGAAAAAAAATTTCTTTGCAGCTACACTTGGCTCAGTCTCCTTACCCAGGGAGTGAAGTCACTAAATTTAAGGCAGATTTAAGGAAACCAGCCTCTTTTACATGGAAAATTGCTGGCCATTTGCAGTTTTCTGCTAAGTGGGAACAAATAAGGAAGGGAGTTTCCAAAGCAGCAGGGAAGGGAGACAGAAAGATTAAAGAAGTTTTTCAGGAGAAAATGGAAAATATCCTGGCAGGTAGAATAAAAAGCAAGGTTTCACAGTCATTGCTGAGGAATCTCTCATCTCTCAGAGGCTGAGCTGAGTTCCTGTTGTGCTAAGTTCAGACCTGGAGCAGGTAAGACCAAGTATATTTGCCTGAAAGTCTTTATAATATCTGCCTCCTTAAGGAAAATTGAACTGGGTATTTCTCTGAACACTGAAAAATTTCAGGCACAGGTCATGGTCTTTGGAAATCTCTAGTGGGAGAGATCAAGGAGGGGCAGGATGCTACTGGTGCAATGCTGGTGGCTGCTTCAAAAACAGCTCTCGGGTTTGGGGATAAAAGTGCTCCAAAGCAAGGATAACATCTCAAATCTCTGCCTGTAGCTCCCCACCCTTTCTGAGTTTATCCTAAATATTTCCAGAGAATCAGAGAATGGTTTTCATTGGAAAAGACCGCTGAGATCATCAAGTCCAAACATTAACCCAGCACTGCCAAGTCCAGCATTAATCCATGTCCCCAAGTGCCACATCTTCTAAATACCTCCAGGAATGGTCACTCCACCACTCTCTGGGCAGCCTGTCCAGATGCCTGACAATCCTTTTGGTGAGGGAATTTTTCTTAATATCCACTTCCTTTCATCCTAACACTTCTTACCTGGGAGCAGAGTCCTACCCTCACCTGGCTACACTCTCCTTTCAGGGAGTTGTAGAGAGCAAGAAATTCCCTCACTGAGACTTTTTTTTTTTTCCCAAAACAATTGTTTTCCTAAACAATCCCAGTTCTCCCAGCTGCTCCTCCCAGGACTTGTACTCCAGCCTGACCCCCAGCTTCACTGCCCTTCTTTGCACATGCATTTATTTTGGTCCCTTCAGGAAGCTGCAGGATGATAATTCAGTTTTAGGAGTGAGAGCAACTGCTGCAAACCAGAATTCATCCACACCACTGGCCAAAAAAAAAATATCCCAGTGAACGAGAAACAACAGCCTGAACAGCTGGTTTTTGTAGCATCCTGGGAGGCAAAGATTGAAATATCTGAGACACTGTGGTCCTACTGATATGAATTTTGGAAAGCTGTGCTTTCACTCCTGGGAATTTAGAGAGATGTCATCTTCACAGAGAATTATTTATTTATAATTTTAATGATTTGTTACATATATTTTTAGTGGTTAAGAGCATTTAATTTAATAATAAAAGACACTGATATATACAATTTGATCTATAAGGAATTACTCTCTCCCTGTGCCTTCAACAGGGAATTTTCCACTTTCTGATGGGCTCTGTGTCCCATGTTCACCAAAAGCATAAAGAGCTCCCTAGAGTGAAACAAATTCCTGTAACAAAATTTGGGAGCAACAGGACTGAACCTTAAACAAATACCCCAAATTATTATCACTGTTTTTCCCCACGGAGTTGTAGTAATACATACATAGAATAGGTGATGCTTTTGAGGTGCTTCCAAAGGATCTGAGAAGCCTTTTCTGCACTTCCTTTTATTCACATGTCACCAGATGGAAGTAGCCATCCTTGGGATGGACAATTGTTATGATGCTGTGTTAAATGGCAAGTCCAACACAACTTCTTTCATAGTTTTATTGCAGTAAATGCAAAGTGAGCTCACTCAGGGTGATAGTGGTGTATCTCCTACTAAAACAACATTTCCCCCCGCCCTTATTTTTTCATATTATTAGCTCAAAACAAGTTGAACCTGACAGATAGAAGATTGTGTGTCTCCTGCACTTAGGAGCTCTTGCATCACAGGCACGACAAATGCTGTTGACAAAATTGAGCTGAAAATAAAACTTGTGCCGCTGAACACCTGCAATAGCTAATATTAGGATTTATAAAAAGACACTGCAAAGTCAGTAGGATATTTAGCTCACTATTTACTCTCTTGGAAGGCAGAGCAGAGTCCAATTCTGTGTCCAAGGAACAGCTGCATGTGTAGGTGTGGAGTATTCCAGAAATATTCCAACAAAAGGCAAAGAGAGGCAGCTGGTTGTCACAAAATTATTTCAATACATAAAAGGAAAATTTGGAGGTCAGTGTGTCTGCATTTATTCTAGACTTATGGCTTGACCTGTTGGACAAAAGGAGGTGATGACTGTCTCCTTTGCTTCAATCAGCTTTAGAAATACAAAAAACAAAACATAGATAAAATGAAAAATTAAAAGCCATAAGTGTATTTTATTAGACACTCAGGAAATTGCAGTTCAAGAAAGGCCACACTGATTATTATCCAGCCTGGGCTCCCAGGAAAATTGAAGTAAGATATAAAAGGATGACAATTTCTAGGTAGACATAGAAATATATATAAATAAACAAACAGAAGGAGGGAAGAATTGGAACAATCAATATAATTAAGAAGTAAGAAAATGGATAAGTGGTAAGGGAAACAAAACACAGGGAAATATTTGATTAAAAGAACTATAGGTTAGGTATAGCAAATCTTGTATATACCAAAACCAAAATAAAGGTAAGTGGTGTTACTGGACCTTTTATGAATTAAAGTGGGAGAATTGATGGTAAAAGTAAAGAACTATTTGTAATATAACTAAATAATTTAGACAATGCTAAAGGATGACCAAGGACACCTCATTCTACTCCACCAGTGGCTGAAGTGGATTCTCAGTGTGTACTATAAACACTGAGAGGTCCTAAAAATTCATTAAAAAATGTGAAGATAGGTATCTTAGAAGTTTGCTGAAAAATTCCTTTGTCTTCAGCAAACCCTGGGGAAATATCCTGGTCAGTGTTGTTGCTGAGAGTGGTCTGTGGGATCTAAGAGGATGCTGAGTCCTCATGTCACCACGTGAGGTGACAGTGGTGCTGTTCAGCAGGATGTTTTCCTGTTAGGTAAAAAGAAAAAGAAGCAGGAGTAAAGAGGTTTCCCAAAGATGCTGCACAACCTTCATTTTTGGGTGGAAAACCTGATCTAGCACAGGATTTAGACCTCCTTTGTGCATTATTCCTGCAATCCTGTATGATATTCCTGGCCTTAGACCCATGGAATCATAATGTTTGGGAAAGACCTCCAAGATCACTGAGTCCAACCTGTGACCAGACACCACCTTGACACCCAGACCAGACCCCTGAGTGCCAATTCCAGTCACTCCTTGAACACCTCCAGGGATGGGGACTCCACCACCTCTTTGGACAGCCCTTTCCAATGCCTGACCAGCTTTTCACCCATTTCAGTGAAGAAATTCTTCCTGATGCCAAACCTAAACCTCTTCTGGCACAGCTTGAGGCCATTTCCACTTGTCCTGACTCTGGCCCTCTATTTATAACCTAAACACAGATTACTCCAGGGGATGAGTGCTGGCCTGACCAGAGAAGGTCTCTTCAGATACAGAAAATTTGAACTGATAAATACTGGTGCAAAAGTTGGGATTTTTTTTTTTTTTTGTTACTGTCAATGAACATGACAATATTATTAGATCTAGGATTCTTCTGAATGCTTTGTTAGACTTTGGGGAAAAAAAGTTTCCTCATTCTTTAAAGGAATAATTTGATACAAGAGAAGAGTTAGATTCAACCCCAGGTGTGTTTCTCTTCTTGCCTCACCTCAGTTCCCCTCTAGGAAAAGTGTTCACCAGCTCTTCTGTAAAATCTGTTCTCTTATGAGGATGAATTTATGAAAGTTGTGAGCTAATGGAAAGAGAGTGCTTACACATACATTAGAGAAATTACAGTAAGCAACTGTCAGACAGATTGGGTATCATCCTCTGTCAGTCTATCTCTTAAAACAGAGGTATAATTACTTTTATCTCCCCCCTACTGTGCTTTGAAATCTCCATGCCTGGAAATACTCATATTTGTACCTTAAAAGGAGTCAGTTTAGGAATAACTTACAGGACTATAGCTCAGCTGCAACAGTTTTAATGAAGAAGTGCCAGAAAAACAATGAAGACAGCTTTTGATTAATGTAGGAATTTCAGTCCAGAACTGTCAGAACTTCATGTGTTGTCATCATAATGAAATTATAATGGATGTGATCAGGAATGCCATCCATCTTCCATTTGTTTCACACCGAATTTAAACCAAAGGTTTCTAGGGAATTTTTAATTTTTACTCTCATTATTTTTCCAAAGTAATTTCCCTATTTAGAATTCAAGTGGAAGAGAAGGGGCAGAAGAAGTCTTTGAGACTGGGAATTAGGACTCAGGCCTGAGAAAATTAAAAGCAGATTGAAAATGTTGATTTTGATCAATCAAGACAGCTCAGAAGAGGAGAGGCACCTAGGAGAGGTGAGGTGATCTTTGAAAGAAAGAGGTAGGAAGAGATGTTTCTTCTAAAGTCTTGCTTGAACAAACAGATTAGGGGCACAAATTACTCTGCAAACACAGGAGCTCATGAAGCTTCTTCCCTATGGGTTTGGGCTCTGAGCAAGCTGGTCTGGTTGAAGATGTCCCTGCTCATTGCAGGGAGGTTGGATTGGAGGTCCATTCAAACCCAAACCATCCTATGATTATATGAATTATAACAATTTATATTCAAAATAATAATATTATCACCTATAAAAATGTTCATATGAATTTTCTGGTCTCTCAGAAGGCGTATGGTCACATTGTGATGTTTTCCTCTGTGAGGCACTTCAGTTCCCTTAGTTCTCAGTTCCCTCATCTATCTATTTTTATATCAATTTAATGACAAAGGTTAAGATATCCCAGATGTCTCCATATTTAATTGTTTTTTTGAAATTGGCCAATAGCTAAAACATTTTTAGGAGAAACACAAAGATCATAATGATATCCCAAGTCTGATTTCTGAAAGACAAAGCAGAAAAAAAAAAGAAGTAAATATATTTGTAATATTCTGTTCATTAAAGAATCACAGAATCACAAAAGATTCAGGATTAGAAGGGACCTGTGGAGTCTATGCAGTCCTATCCCTGTGCCAAGGCAGGGTGCCCTGGAGCAGGTGACAAGGAACACATCCAGGTGGGTTTGGAATGTCTCCAGAGAGAGAACTCGGTGCTCTCCCTGGGCAGCTGTTCCAGTGCTCTGCCACATTCAGTGGAAAGAAATTCTTCCACCTGTTGAGGTGGATCTTGTGTTTTAGTTTATGGCCATTGCTCCTTGTCCTGTTATTGGGCACCAGTGAAGAGAGTCTGGCACCCTCCTCTTGACACCAACCTTTGAGTTATAAAATATTTGAGATATTTCTATTGATGAGATTCCCTCTCAGTCATGTCTTCTCCAGACTAACCAGGCCCAGCTCCCACATTTCCCTCACAGCAGAATTGTTCCAGGCTCCTCATCATCTTTGTGGCCTCTGCTGGACCCTTTCCAGCAGCTCCTTGTCTTTGTGGAGACCAAAATAACACCAGGGCAGAGTAGAGGGGAGGATCACCTCCTTCAACCCCCACACTTTTCTTTGTGAACTCCAGGATCCCACTGGCCCTCCTGCCCCCCAGGGGACACTTCTGCCTCATGGACAGCTCGTCACCCACCAAGACACCCAGGTCATTCTCAGCAGAGCTGCCCTCCAGCAGGGCAGCCCCCAGCCTTCACTGGTATTTGGGATTATTCCTCCTCAGATACAGGACCCTACACTTGCCCTTGTTGAACCTCATTGCCTTTCTCTCTGCCCAGCTCTGTATTCTCCTGTACAACTCCTAAGTCCTGTATTCATGGCCAGTGACACCACCAGCATTTCTCTAGCTGCTATCACCCATTCAGCCTCTTTAATTGTTGTTATGTGATTACAAGTTCCCATAGAGACTAATGGCCATTGCCACTGGATTATTGATATTCAATTATATCTGCTCTCTGTTTATGCTGTACTCCCTTCCACTTTCTTAATTTGAGAGATGAGTCTGTGCATCAGGTTGATGTTTTTTTCTTTAACCAATAGAAAAGCAGATTAATTAAATTTCTTCCTCAATAAAGGATATATTGCTCAGGGTATACACCACGTTAAACTTCTGGTAAGGGAAATAAACCATCCTGAACATTGCAGTTTGACCAGTATAACAGAAAATTCAAGAGGAATAAATCTATTTCCATTCCACCTATTATCCCAATTATTGGCTTTGCGTCTCAGAGAAAGGAAGCAGAAGGACACATCAATTTGTAAGTCATTTGTGGAACTCATTGACAACCAGATCAAGCTTCATGTTCTTGTAATTATTGTCTCTGTAGGAAGTTAATTCCTTACAATGGAGATGAAAATACTCCTTAAGGGCTGGAATCAGTCAGCCCCTGAGTTATTGACTCTCAGATGCTTGCAGATGACTTGCTGTAGGTGAGATACAAATGTCTCAGTGATGCAATAATTTCAAATATGTTTCTCTAGTCCTCAAAAGTCTAAAATAGACCACTGGAATGCTCAGGGTTTAAAAGGACTTTTAAAAGTAATCTAGTCCAACTGAAATTATCAGGGATACCTTTGATTAGATCAGTGTGCTCAGAGCTCCCTCCCACCTGAACCTTTCCAGGGATGAGACACCTGTCACCTTTCAGGGCAACAAAACTTATTTGCTCTGCTCTTCTTTGCCACAGAGACATCTATGTGAATTTGGTTATTTAACACCTATTTCCTGGACATTTTCACTGTTATTCCCAGATCAGGTGTTATCTCTTTGAATTCCTACCAAGTTACATCCTCTCACGTATCTTTATTTTCAGTATATTTCGGTTTATTTTCCATATGTCATTGTTTGTGACGGGCATGACATTGATATCGCAGAGCCCAAAGGGAATAAAAGAATAAATACTCCATAAAAGTATTATTTAAGACTAATTCTCCATAAAAGTATGATTTAAGATTAATTGTTTACTCAGGATAAAACATCACATAAAGGCATTACATAAAATATCACATAAAGGCATTACTTGCCCAGCAGTGCAGAATTGTTTTAGCAGCCATGACTGAGTGGAACAGAGCAAAGAGTGGAAGTCTCATTTTCAAAGGATGCTTATCCTAATTGCAGTCCTACTTCTGCTCCAGATATCCTGTGAAAATTTGAAAGCTATAATGCTGCATTCCTTGGGTGAGATGAAGACAGGACTTTTGTGAGTGGTAGCTGGTGCTCTCATGGGCTGTGGCTTCAAGGACAGGAAAAATACTCATGACAACCTCCATCACATCTATGAAATATTCATTTAGATATATATATATACACTAACTTTATGAGCTTCTGTTTGTAAACAGAAACACCAAAATATCACAAATATCTTCTGCTGTCAGTTGTGGTTTTCAGTGGCAGCTGCAACAGATATTTCTGCTGAAAAAAAAGAAAAAATTCAAAGCTTAGTACTCTAGGCAAAGGAAAATTTCTTTAGCAATCAAGAAGTGATTGCACTCCGTGATTGTTTCTACTGGCAAATGACAGTGATTAATGCTATGCCAGTGCTTCTCAAAATTTTGGAAGTAGAAGCTTCTTTCGTTCATCTGTGTCTGTGGAGCATTTTTTCTCAGAAGCAGCTTGGTTTCTTCAAGACTCAGGATGAGGAGAAATTATAACTGACTTCAGCAAGTATTAACACTCATTCCCTCTCACAAGGAACTGAGCTGCTTCCAGAAAGTAAAAGTGGCATAAAATTGGTCAGGCAATAATCACAGCCTACATTTGCTCCTCTCTTACATCTGGAGAATGATGTAAGGGAAATGGAGAAGTAGTTGACTGCTGTATGTGATGCTTTCGCCTCCCTTTGAAGTCCTTGGCTGTGGCTTGAGATGTGGGATGAAGAAGGAAAGGCAGTGCCACTGCCACATTTTCATCTTAATTTGAAAAACACCAGTCTTGGGGTGCAGTTGTTTCTGTTTCTAAGGAAGGTTCAGGCAAATTTTAACAGAAGAACCAGAAGACCTTAAAAATTTGGAACCCTCTTGTCTCCTTCCTCTGATGACACTTTGAAAAACCTTTACAGATCAATTATGGACTAAGCAGGAAGTCTGACAAAGGGTGTCACTGCCTTTAAATTGCTGAATTCTCTCTGAAAAGCTGGAACAGATGTTCTTTGAGCTGGCACTTTAAACTTTTATCCAACTCATTTCCCTGCACTGAGTCTGTCTGGTCTCCCTGGGCCACGTTCTGGTTGCATTCAGACTCCAATGTTCAAAAGCGAGGAAATTATTTTTATCTTGCACCAAAGCCACATCGATGCATGTGAGGGTATGGAAGAGTTGCTGTGGTAACTGTTCAATAAACACTTGGATCCACTGACATCCAAGAGGTTAAGGAAGTGCTTAATCAGGGTTTTAAACTGCAGTCAGTGTGAGCAAAATATCCCTCTGCTCCTCAAAAAAACAAAAAAGAAACTTCTCATAACTCTAATGAAAAGAAATTTTTGACCATTTATTTCTAATATGTCCTAAGACATCTTGTTTCTCATTTAACTTCAGCTCTGAGAAGGACAGGAACTGGATAAAGTCATCATTTAAATAAATGTTAAATTGGGGAGGAAAAAAAAAAATGATGGTGCTATCACCTTCCCTAATTTGGCTATTATCACTGAGAATTTTGTGGAAATGATGTATTTATATGCAGTTCATAAATGACTCTGCTAATTCCAGCCACTCAATGTGTCCTACATATGCTCCGTATGGTGTCTGTGGGCGAGGCAGATAAACAGTCGAGCTTCTGGGAGTGGAGCGTCAGGATCAGCATTTTGCTAAAAAATTGCTTTTCCAAGGGGTATGAATTTGCTTGTTTATTCCAGTGCAGCAGCAAAGGGACTGAAGATTTCACTGTTCTTGGATGGGGTCATAAAAGCTGGTTTGCATCTCATTTAAATGCTACACATATTTTTGATAAAATTATTTTTTACAAGACATAAAAGTGCTGCATGGTTAGTTGCTAGTCAAAGAAATTATACCTTTTAAAAGTATACTTATAAAGTGATGTTTAAAACATTTAAATGTATATGACCGATATTTAAATCATGCTCTTAATAGCATTTAATAATTTTTTTATTCTCAATGCTAAACAACCTTCAACAAATTTACTTCCTGGAAGAGATTTTATTTATTTATTTATTCATTCATTTATTTATCTTTAAACTAATGATGCAATGAATGAGAATTCAAGACATGACTTAGTTCAAGCCCATCTTAAATTTTCAGTATGATCTATAAATTACTCAGTCTCTCATAATGTCAGTTTTATCATCTGTAAAATGAGAGAGAAGTTATTTATTTTTATCCAGTCCCTGTTCTTTGCATGTTTTACTTGAAGTACTGTAGCCATAGCCTAGGAAATGGGACTTTTGTTTGGATAGGAAAAGCCTTTTTTTGACCAAAAAAAAAAAAATCACCTCATTGGATTATTGCAAGTGCTAATTAAACTTTGTATTTGCAACAAAATTAGGATAAATTTAATTGTGTTTATCAATTTTGAAAAGTAACAACATGCTAATTCTTGTCTGTTTTCCATGTTCCAGTTCTTGGATGTAGAATTCATTTTGTTCTCAGAGACCTGGAAGCATTTTCCCTGTTTTACTATAGAACTGGAATGACATATTGCATAGTTAATTCAAGAATGCTATGAGGTGTTGTTTTCCCTTGTCGACTTCTCTGTTCAGAATATAATCACTTTAGAAAAGTATCATTTATGTTTGCTGAATATTATTTTTCACTTGGTTACACATGATATCTCCCAAGTTTTCAGGTTATCTTCTCAAAAGTTGTACCACTTTAAAAATGACCATAAGAAACTTGCCCAAACTGTTTTTCTTATGCTCCAGCTGTCTCCCCACCATTCTTGTCTGATGATGGAATTACCAAAACTCAACAAACCACTCACAGGTTATGGGCAAAAAACATGGATACCATTTATATATTTGTAAGAACAATAATTAAAGAAAGACTAGAATCTTCATATTTCTGAATACTATATCACAAAGTCACAGAATGGTTTGGGTTGGAAGGAATCTTAAAGATCATCCAGTTCCAACTCCCTGCCATGGACAGGGACACCTTCCACTATCCCAGGTTGCTCCAAACCCCATCCAACCTGGCCTTTGGCACTTCCAGGGATGGGGCAACCACAGCTTCTCTGGGCAGCCTCTGCCAGGGTCTTACTATCCTCACAGGAAATATTTTTTTTTTCCATGTTTCTATGATGCAGGACTTTCTTGTATCTCTCTTAATCATTTAATATATATGTATATATATATACACACACACCTAAATTTCCATAGATACCCGTATTTAAATATTTATAACTGTTATGAACTAAAATATGATGGAATTATGCAGTGAAACTATGACAGCTTGTCTGTAAAAGATGTGTTTTCACAGTGCAACTTTTATTTTCCAGACAACCTATAACAAGATTCCTAATTGTCAAAATTCCATAGCTTACAGTCTCTCTACTGGACTTTCCAATAAGAGAATCATCAAAATCAACACTGTAATTTTGAATAGAATAATATTCAGTGCCACAAAGAAGACAATAAATTGTAGATCTTCTATGTGGTTTCTCATTCATGCTTCAGAAGTGTTCAGGTATCTTTAAGTCCTACTTTGTTGAGACTTAAAGTGCAACTTGGAGTTTTTCTTTCAGTAACTCGTGACACAGAAACTGCTCCCATAGTTTGTGTTCTGCATCTCATAAAACAGAGCTTGATGAACAAGACGAGCCAAGAACTTCAGCAGGTAACACAGCAATCATTTCCTTCCAACAAATAATGATAAGTAACAACTTACAGAGTTATAGAGTCAAATGTTCCTAAGCGGTTCTCTGCTTGAAAATTTCCTGATTAAAGAATGTCCACTCTTTTTAGCTTGAGAGAATTCCTCCTTGGGCAGTATCAGTGCTCTTACCCAGGTGTTACTGGGAAGCACATCTAGAACAGCTCTCAGGACTGGCTAACAGGGACTTTGGCTGTCAGAATTGGGGTGGGCTTTGAATTGATTTTAAGATAGTGTGGGATTGAGGGAGTTTGCACAGACATGGTCTCTGGTACTAGATGAAACTACTGCTCCAGTGTCCTTGTTGCCCAGAATAACACACAAAACCTTTCTAAACAGTGTTAAAATGATAATATAAAATACAATATTTAAATAAAAGCTTCCAAGGTGCACAATATGGCACAATATGCACATGTGATATAGTATTTCTGAAATTTTTATAAGGTTAGTTGAGTAGTATATCTATTAAATATTGTCCAATTAGTAGAGCAGTTGGTTAAGTAATTTCCCTCCAGGGTTCTGCCCCACTGGAGCCCCCACCTTTCCCAACTTTTATTCCTACACTTTATTGTGTCTACAATGTATGGTGCAAAACAAAATGTCCTTGCTAGACTAAAAGCAGGACTAAAGAGAATTCAAGATTTAATTATTAAGCCTTTGATAAACTATGGTAGAGGGCAGGAAAAGCACTAGAAGTTAAAAGTATCTATTAACAGTCCACAAAGATACAAATATGTAAAAAATATATAAAAAGGTAAAAATCTTTAGGCATCATCCTCTTCCTAGAAATCTCCCCCCTGGCTTCAGGCAAAGCCTCTGGATGGAGGATTCGGTGGCCCAAGTCTCACTGCTGGGAGATTTGGCATCAGAGGCAGTGGTGGTTTCACGTGTGAGAGATGCACCGCAGCTCAAACACTGAGTTGCTAAGTGAAGGAGCTATAGGAGGAGGTGGGCAGACTGTAATTTAGCTTTCAGTATGATTTTGATCAGAAAACCTCAGATCAGAGTTTCTTTCCACTGTCTGTTATCCTTTATTATCCCATACGTCGTGCTTCTCTGTTTTCCTGGTGAACTTTGCCAGGGATTTGTTGTCTTTCCATCTGCAGCTGGATTTAATTACAAGCAAGAGGTGACGAGTCAGAAACAATATGCTGAACTAATAAATTTCCTGTGCAAGAATCATGTTGCCTATTAGGAAAGCTCTAAGAACACCGAGGAGGGGCATAGGTTAAGAGAGAGGAAACATTTCACACTGTCATCATCTGCAAAGTTATTACGCTCCTGAACAAACGACAGGCTGAAATATTTGCAAGATTCATGGTTAATGTCTGGATATTCATTTACACGTATCCTAAGTTCCCAGTGGGGCACATGCTCTTAAACTGAGGCTAGGCAGACATATTTGAAATTTCTTTTATCCAATTTTTTCTTATAATTTGTTTATTTGATTTAGTTGCTTAGCAGCACACAGACAGATACATGCACACAGATTAATATACTACCAAAAGTCTCTTTTAATATGAATTTTGAAGCTATTGAGCTGATCCACACAGCTTGGTCCTTAAGGACCAGTTCCTCATACAAATTCACCAGCTGTAATTCAAAGAAACTTGTAAGGTTAATGAGGAAATACTATCTTTGCTGTCACAGAGAGAGGAAAATGCCTCTGACTCATTTCCCTGACTGAAAAGCATTTGTTCCCTGATGTTAATATCAAGTCTGGTAAAAATATATATTTATCAAAGTTTAAACGAACAGAAGGAGAAGAAATCAGCAGGAATCCTGTTTAACCTCATTTATCAGCGCTCTCATCAGAGGTATTAGGCATATTGAGCAGTAATGAATTATTTAAGATAGCATTAGATATTAAATGCTTTGAATTGTGGGCAAACAGCCAAATAGATGTCTTTCAGATTTTTTCCTCTTCTAATAGTAGCCCCCTGGACATTTTAGCTAATAAATGACTACGTTCTCACAGACTAACTGTTTATGTAATGTGGAATCCATCTCTGAAGCTGAAAATGGGCATTCCAGGAAAGAAATCGGCACCCTGTAGTGGAGAAACAGGTCTGGAAGATGTGTAGAAGCACAGATTGCTTCAGATGTGCCCAAATGTGCTACATATTTTATTCACTGGTGGAATCTCTCTGATCCTGGAAATTGTCAGGGTAGTCACAGAATGGAGTTTGCATGAGCAGGAAGATATCAAGGTTTTAACAGCCCAACAAGGACAAAAACCCCAAAAGTTAGAGCTGTAACCTCTAATCCACAATTGCACTGATCTGGAGTCCCACCACTTAGCTGAAGCTTTTATTCTGGATTTTGCTTAGCTGGGACCAAGCCGTGGGACTGAAACTGCTCTCTAGGCACTGTCAGACAGGAAGGCTCTGCAGTTGGTCATAAAGTACTGCTGTCTAATCTAAGAAATAAAATGGCTCAAACCCTCTCTGGATGAACATATCCAATAAGTAGAGAGAATTAAATTGCCTTCATCTCTACAGTTTTGCAAAAATAAATTGTCCCTTCTCTTCTTATTTCTGCCCTCAAAAACTGTACACAGCACTGGAGAAAATAGATCAGAAATAGACTCAAGTGCCAGCAAAAAACTTGTGAGAACACAAGATCAGCTTAGACAAAAAAAAAAAAAAAAAAAAAAAAAAAAAAAAAAGAAACAAACCCAAAACCAATCACTGTCGTGTAGAAGTCAAACCCTCAAAGGGAAGTCATGAAACAATGGAAAGCACTTTGAGGAATTAAGCTGGTCTTGTATATAACCACCACTGATGATATGCTGCTATGTTTTTTAGGGGGAATCCTGATTCTGAAACGTCTTTGTAATGAAAAGTGACTGAGTAGTTTGACTATATGATTTTTATTCCAGTGTCTGAATGCCTAGTACTGCATGACCTCACAAGAAAAAAAGAATCTTCACATCAGAGCCAAATCAAAGGAAGAGTTATTTTGATTTAAAGCATTTGATTGGTTCGGGTAGCTGTAGGTTTACTGATGATTTCAAGGTCTGGGAATTTTGATATGAATACCTGAAAGATATGAATACCAGTCTAGAAAAGAAGTTAATGGAGTAGAAAGTAAACCCATAAGTAATTGATGGTTCTGATTATTAGATGTATTACAATAGAAATAATGAGAAAATTCAATTATGTCCCAATGCTCATTTCCATTAAGGAAGGGTTATTTTACTGTGGATTGGACAGGAAGGTCCAGAAGTCACTAGTAGGTCTGTTAAATCCAAAATGGATTAAGCTTCCACGAGTGTTCTGTACAAGAGTGTTCTTACCATGGCTTGGATCCTGGAGTTCTGAATACTTCACCACAAAAACTTCCATTGATTTGAGAAGCCCACGATAGATCAGAGATTTTTTTTTTTTTCCCCACTTCTGTTTGATGTCACATGGGCGTTTTGATTGTTTTTCAGACAATTAAAGGCAAACTGCAAGAATGGATGCTTGTGCATGGAGTGTTTGTTCTCCCAGTCGAGCTTGCCCTGGAGTCTCAGAGCAGCAATAGCTGTCAGACAGGCACTTACATTAAGCACCATGTTGACATTAAAGGGATTGGGAAAAGTGCCCTAAAGAGTATTCCCCTCCCAACCCTCCTCCCAGCAGAAGGTAACATTTACTCCTCAGCCTGGGATAAATTACCGTATTTATTATTCAAAATACTTAATACATCAAACAGAAATGAATTTACCAGATGCAGTCAAGAGCCAGAGCAAGAAATCAATGGAGTTTAAAGGCCTCGGCTCTCAATGAATCATTAACTGGGTGCTCTCCTGAAGTGTGGGGAGTGGAGAGGGTGTGAATTGCCTCAGGAGGGAGGAGATGAGGTCAGGCCAAATTGCAGCTCCAACGAAGAGTGAATTCTCCCTTCTGCCAAACTAAGTATCTATGATAATGTCAGCACTTAAGGGAATATTTGAGAGTGTGATGGACTCACAAAGAGCTCTGAGAGCAGGATGCAGCTGTGCAAACCAACTGTGCTTTGAACCAGGGGAGTAAATCTACCCTGCTCTGGTAATCACACCAGTACAGGTAAGGTTTTTTTAGGTTGGAACATGCTGCCCCACAAAACTCTGTTGATCAGGGAATGTACATCCTAATACCTGGACAAATCTGTGCAATGAAAAGCCAGACTAATTTTTCAGATTGATTTTACAGTGGTAATGTACAGGACAGAGCTCAGCCTCAGTTCTTCCTCTTTTACTGGCTATCTCCTCCATGCTTACTGTGGTACAGAAATCAAATGTTTCTTCACATCCTTTTTTTTTTTTTTTTTTGACATTTCCTAGCTGTGGCACAGCAGCATGGGGCAGTTTCTGTCTGCTGGTTTAGTGCTGAGTAGTTTTGAGTCTGCTTGCATACAAAAGCTGTAGTGACTGAACTCTCTCAGTCATGGCTTATTGCCACAGAAGCAATGTGGTGAAAAAGTTTTAGAAAGACAAAGTGAAATTTTCAATACAAATCCATAGGAAGCATATCTAGACTAGAATATCTTCTGTTTTCAGTATTCTGGGGATAGATGACTCTCTAGCTGAGTTTTTAACACATTTTGCTAATTAAGTCTTCCTTTTGACTTTGGCTTGCCTTGAGAGCCAATGCAGTTAATTCTGGGCAGACATTAGGAACAATTCAGTTGGAGGGAGATGCAGGCGAAATTCGGCTTCTGGCCCTTCCTACCCCAGTGCTCTCCCAGTGAAAGCCTCTCAGAGGCTACTTTGGCTTCTTGCATTGCAAGACCTGTAAATTCCATATTTTGGTGACTGACACTGGCTGGCTGTGCCCAGGTGTTGGCAGTGGGGGCTGCAGGGTAGTCAGGGAGGAGAAAGTGGATTTCCCTCGTGTCAGACACAGGTTTCAGCCTTTATCTTGACCTTTTCCCACCTGCTGAGTGGGAGTGAGAGAACAGTGAGGTGCAGGGCTGGCAGCTGCCCATGGCTAAGGTGGGTTAAACCTTCTCCTCCTCCTCCTCCTCTGGCTTTGGTGCTCACAGTTTTTCCTCACAATTTTTCCTCACTCTCCATACTACCATGCACAGGTTTTGCCTTCCCAGCCTAACAAAGTCAGAATGAAGCAGAAGCACCACATGGGAGAGAGGACATTCCCAAGAAAATGAGTGGTGCTAAGCTGGTGGGATGGTGGAAGTACACACACACACAATCTTCTAGTTCTTCTCACACTGATTTTAGGGCTTAAAAGCATTTTGTCTAGTGGGTGTCTTCAACCTTTTCTGTGAAGGAGGAATGACAACCCCTCGTCTAAGGAGACAAGGTGTAAACTCCAAAATGAGTTCTCCCTCTTGGATGACTCCTGTCTGATGCTCATTTATTGCCTGTCACCAAGTCCTATTTAATTCCTTTCCTTTCTGATCTTCCTCAGCTTTCTGCTTCCAGTCCTCTTTTACTCTTGCTTGTCTGCTCACTGTTGAAAGTAACAACTCATTTTAATATGAGCTGAGGGAAAGGGGAAAAATTAAGCAGAAGGAACAAAAGTCTGTGAAACTTTTAAAGCCATGCTCTCACTGACTTGCTGTGAAGTGCATCAGCTGTTCATAAATGCATCAGGAATACATTCCTTTGGGATCAGCTACTGGAGTGCAGTATCTGTGAAATCATTTAGAGAACATCCAGAGATCAGAATTGGAGCAAACCATCAAACTAAAACCCAGTCCTTCTGTCCTGTAAAATAGTGAGTATGAAATTAAAAAAGCCTTAGCCAGGAAGGTACATATGGCAGGATGAGCTGGAATTGTGCGGTGATATTGGAGATAAAGCAGCCATGGAATTTGCATAGAACCATAGAATTATGGAGTGGTTTGGATACGAAGGGATCTTAGAAATGGTCTTGTTTCAACCCCCTGCCATGGGCAGGAACATCTCCCACTAGACCAGGTTGCTCAGAGCCCATCCAGTCTGGCCTGGAACATTTCCGGGGATTTTCTACGTTCATAATTGCTAGTGGGGTTCTGGAGGGTTTTCTTTGGGCTCTCTGAACTTGTTGATGGTGGGTAGTTCTGATAAAACCAAATTAGTCCTTTCGCCCCTTGCACACACTATTCACACTGAACCTGTGACATGTATTGTGTGTTTGGGGACAATTCATCCTTTCCAGCCCTTCAAGGTCTCCTTGGGAAGGACATGGAGGTTTAGGTTCTTCAGCCAAGGTTTAGGTTCTTCTTTTGGCAATGCCAAAAAAAAAAAAAAAAAGAAAAAATTGAAAAACTTTCCCTTCCCAGATAAGCTGAGGCATTTATGGAAGAGCTGAAAATAGTCAACTCTTTTTCCATGAACAATGATTGAGTTTTTATTTTTTTAGGAAGAGAATCAATTTTATGTGAAAATACATCAGATTCTGCTCAGACAAAATAGAGTTTCTAAGGACAATTTTAAATCAATATGAAATGTTCTCTTTTGCCAAATGATTACAGGGAGAGGAAAAGTAAAGATGGTTTTTGGATGTACTTTTGTGATTGGTCTCTGCAAGAGTTTCTGATGGAGGGAAGGGGATGTGGGCCATGATTTATTAGTGAAAGAGTATCACAAATTCTGAATTGAGAGCTACACAAAAAAGCCTAAAAGACTGGTTGGAAACATATCCCTCTCTCTCTCTCTAAACAACATTTTCTATAAAATACACACTTTGTCCACATCCTGCTAAGAAACAAAATGTGATGGAAATGATTACATGGACATTATTTTTCATAGTACACAGTCATTTGTATAGTTTTACAGAATCTCTGTTGATGAGTCAAGAAGAATAAACATTTCTTATTAATAAATAATATTACTGCTCTGCAGCAGTGCAGAGCAATAATAATATCTCAGATTATTCATAGAATCATAACTTACCAAGGACTAATAAACATAGAAAAATAACCTCTGGTTCGGGGAGTTCACAAGCTGCAAATTGCTGGAATTTGAGGAAACATCATGGTATATTTGCCATCCTCTAAGCATCCACATTGGATAATTATTTATCATCAATCAATCTGCTTTGTGTTCTTCACACTTTTAAGTCTCATTGTTATTTGTACCTTTTCAAGCTGAACTTATATAATAAGTTTGCTTCCCTGTTTTTATTGTCTTGTTATAACATTTCAAATTTCTGGCCATGACCTAGGGTTTTAGAGTTTTTTTTTTGTTGTAGAAATAATTATAAATACTAAAAGGAAAAGCATCTCAAGTATTGTGCTTTCCTGGGAAGATCTTTCCAAACTCAAGCCCCCAAGTGCCAGTTTTCCTTCCCTATAACTGGAGTCAGGGACAGGCATTATTTGGAGGCTCATGGTATCATGATTCAAGAGTGGAGTTTTGACCATCAAGTTTCTCAAATAATATAACATCTCTATTCTGGTGATGATGCTTGATAATGAATGCACTCCTCAGTGAAATTCATTCTTCAAGGACATGATGAGATTAATCACATCCCATCTTCCCATCAGCTCAGTCCCAAAGAGACTTTTCTTTCTCCCAAGCCGCTCCATAAATCTAATTAATTCCAGCACAAATACAGCTAAAAGAGATCTTTGCATGTTCCTCCCTGACCATAGGCTCAGAGCTCTTGCATGGTCCATGAGGGCAACAGCATTGAGGAACAAATTTAACACTCTGGTTTTAAATTTGTCCCACCTTGCAAGGAGATCTGACCACTTTTTAGGCAAAGTATCTTCATTTTCGATTTCTTTTATAGGAATAGAAAGTGCCAGTAAAAGGTTGCCACAAATAATTCTGCTCTCCATTCCTGGATGAATAAATTAATAATTATAAGGGATATGATGCCACTGAGGGAGGCCAGGGTGAGCTTATGGATACATTACTAAGCACAGCAGAAAGAACAGTAAAGACACAATCTAATTTTGTGAGAAAATTAATGAAATAAAACTATTACAGAAAAAAGTATTGACACCACTCAGGCAATCTGACTCCTTGTGATGTGAGTATATGGAGAGTAAAATAGGAGAGGCCAGTGATAAACTGAGCTAATTTCCCAAAGAACATCCTGGGGAAAAAGGAAACCCCATGTGAGTGCATCATTAGTAAAAAGAGAGGCACTCTGTGGGCTCAAATCACTCAGTGGGATGGAAAATTAGTAGAAAAGTTAGAGTGACCCTTCTCATGTGTTATCAGGGTTCATAAAAAATTTCAGTGAGAAATAACTGGTCCAAAAATACAAACTCACAGATTATAATAGGAAAAGAATGTTAAATAGTAATCAACTAAAATATACCTTCTTCCAATTAACTTCATCCTGGGTAATTTATTTAATTGGCTAATGCTATGTCAGATTTTCAAGACCTTGTGGAAGGAAAGGAAATTGGGAGAGGAAAAATCCACAAGAGATGTCTTTAAAATGGAAAAGAAAAAAACCCCACATAAATATTCAGTCCCTAGTGAACAACATTGAGCAGACAACATCTAAACAAACAGGGTGACAAGGGGATGGATTTGTCAAGAACAGCACAATGTGGTTTCCTTGTATGGCAAGATAATAAACACTGTGGAGCATGGTGAAGGGGGAAAAGCCTTCAATCCCTGTCTGCAGTGAAGCTCTGTCACTGTAGGACATCACTAAGATAAACATAAACTAAACAAAATTAGTCTGAGGGAAGGCAAACCTGACAATAACTTCTGTCCAGAGCACATAACAAAGTTGTGCTGACGAGTGAAGGGTTGTGTCAAATAAGGTTTGTGAGACATCTGTGCTGGGTAGAGCTCACTTTCTATCCTCAGTGGTGACACTGGGATTGGGTTTGTTCATGTCAAGCTTTTGAGGACTATTTGTATTTTGCAGGACATAGTGGTAAGTCTTGGCAAATGTGAGAAATAGTCTGAAAATTGTGGCTACATATTTTTCTAGATTGGCAAATGCCTTCAATTTTGGTAAAAGTACTTTCCAAAATGAAAGCTGGGGAACACTTGGAAAAGTGGGAGTTGTTCTGCAAAGGATCTAGGGAGTATAGTAGATCTCAGGCCAAATACAAGGGAAATATTTCCCATTCTTACCAAAATATAAAAGAAAAAAAAAATTAGTGAGCCAGATGGGGCTTTCTCTTTTCAGATGGATAATAATAGACTAAAGATATGAGGAAAGGAAAATGCACTGAATAATTTGAGACAGATCATTAGTATGGTCTATGTATTCTTTTACAGAGAAATTTGGGAGCCCCCTAAGTACTTTTTAGGAGTTAGTAAATCCACCAGCCCAAGAAATGCCCAATCAGTGGTGGGACTGAGCAGATATTCCCAGCAGGCACATACAGAGCTCATAAATCCATATATCCATGGTGGCCACACTGTTCCAGAGATACATCCTCACTCATAGCCTTTCCTGCTGCCCTTGTTTGGCAGCTCAGGATTAAGGTCTGTTAAGGAGAGGGATTTTTGCTTTTTTGTTTAATTAGATAATTGTGTTTTTACCTATATACACATATATATATATATATATATACATACATATATATGAAATATAAATAAAATTACAAATAAAAAGTAAATATAAATATAGCCGTATCAATAAATATTATTATCATTATAAACATAACATAAATATAAATGTAAAATTATAAATACTAATCCATAACTATACCTATAACATAAATATTATAAATAAATATAAATATAAATATAAATATAAATATAAATATAAATATAAATATAAATATGAATATAAATATAAATAATATACGTGCAGAGTGTGGATCCAACTCCCCTGGGTCATGGCCTTCCCAGTTTCTGGCACATGGAGAGATGAACCCTGGAGGCCACAGTCTCACACAACAAAAACACACCCAGGGTGAGAAATGTGTGATAACTCAAACACATAATTCTAACCCCCGATCCCTCTATTTCACAATTCTTGTTCCTTCTCAAATCACTTAAACCTATTCCTTCCCCTGCCACTGCTTTCTCCCTTCCACATGCAATAATAATCCTTTTGGAATCACAAAATACTCTTTTTCTGCATCCCATGACATTTCCCCAAGGAAGTGACCCCTCTTAGTGTATGAGTGGATCCTCTCCCGACCCACTGAGGGGGTGTCCCCACACCCACGGGGCTGGGGCTTGCTCTGACCCATCACTGAGGGCTCCCCCACTGCCCTTTCTGCTCTTGGCTCCTCTGTGTGTGGGGAGAGTTTCCTGTGATAAGCCTGGGAGCAGCCAGGGCAGGGTTTTTTTTAGGGGTCACCTACCCCCAGTTGCTCCTCTGCGGGTCTTTTGTGGGTGTGAAGATGAATTTTGCAAGGAGACACCAATGGATTATTCATATGTACTTCACTTATGGGCTGTCCTGAATAGAGCCCAAAATTAGCCATTTTTATGGGGGAAAAAAAAAAGGAAAACTAATTCTACAATTTATTTTTGGTAATACTAAGTTTAAAAAAAAAGGCTTTCAATTGTCAGCTGGCAAGCCACTGCCCTCATACTTACAGAAATTTCAACCAGCTGTTAATTTTTCATCCTGCACAACTTCTGCTTTTGCTGTGATAGGATGCAGGTGTGAAATAACTCTCAATGATTGTCATGTTCCCCTCAGTACCCCCAGTACTGATTTGCTCTCCTCTGTCCTGCCTGGTCTGTCTCCAACTGGTGCCACTTCTCTGCCAGCTCCAGCGTGTCTGTGGACACTTCAGGAGATCTTTTGTGTCTCATGAACCACAGAAATGAACTTAGGAAATCCTGAAAGTCTTTATCCAGCATCACTCTTGAGGAGTACCAAGCCAGAAATGAGGAACAGTGTCATGGAATAATCACAGAATCACAGAAGGGTTTGGGTTGGAAGGGTCCATAAGGGCTATCCAGTTCCACCCCCCTACCATGGGCAGGGACACATTCCACTCACCCAGGTTGATCCAAGCCCTGTCCAACTTGCCCTTGAGCACTTCCTGAGATGGGGCAGCCACAGCTTCTCTGTGCCAGGCCTTCACCACCCTCACAGGAAAGATTTTTTTTTTCCTACTATTTAATCTAAACCTACTGTCTTTCAGTTTGAAGTCATTCTCCTTCATGCTGTCACTCCGTACCCTTGTTCAAAGTCCCTCTCCAGCTCTCTTGGAGCCCCTTTAGGAACTGGAAGGAGCTCTGAGGTCTCCCTGGAGCCTTCTCTTCTCCAGGCTGAACAACCCCAACTCGCTCAGCAAGTCTCCAGCAGGCTGTGTCCTGGCAATCCACATACCAGCCTTGCAGGTTTAAACAAACCTGGAGCAATGAATGCATCTCCAGGGCTGTTCAAGTGCTGCCAGGCAGGAAAACACTTTGCCAACATTATCCTCTGTAGCTCACTTCCACCTAGGATTGAGGGAAAGAGAAATGCTTAGCTCAGGAGTGCTTTACCCAGAAGGGAGTGCATAGCTGGGTCGAAGTGGATATATTTCTGATCACAGGGGAAGAAGCTTTGCAAGGTTAAGGCTTCATTATATTGCCTGGGACAGGGAAAGTCAGCAGTTTGTTTCTGAGGATGGAGTCTCCTCCATCCTTTCTCGGGAGGGCGATGCTGCCTCCGGTCGCACGCAACGTCAGTGCTCAGCGCGAGCTGCCTCGTGATTTCCTTCTCAAGGGCAGGAGGGCTCCTCTGGCAGAGCAGCCCTCCCAGAACTAATTCAGCAGATGTTTAATGCACTTAAATATATATGAGTTTACCAGGAGCTGACAGTGCAGTCACACCAGGCTCAGCCCTCACAAAGGGACTCTGTGTCCTTTAGCAGCAGAGAAGCCAAGTCAGGAGAAATTCTTGGGCAAGATTGTCCCACTGAGCAGCCTCTCAAACTGCTTTGACTTCTCTCCAGCTAATTGCTCAGCATAGAAAAGTGGTTTGTCATTGTCATTGTACCTCTGTTAAGAAATGTGTGTGAGGATGTGGAGAGAAATGTTTTTTCTGAATCTTTTAACAGTAACACCCAAAGCAGAGACAGAAGACAGAAGTCCACAGCGCCTGGAAACAAACCTCAGTGATAGGAATTGTGCTGGAAAAAGCAATAAAATCCATCTAAATTACATTTGGCATTTCCTTGGCTTGAGTTATTTGCAGAGAACCTGTTCTCTGACCCTTGGGTCTTCTGGTTTTAATTTGCCACCACTGCTATTGTCTTTCTAATCTTGTGCCTTTCTTCTATAGGAAAAAGGCTCAACCTTCAGGAGTTCAACTGCCATGAATTGGAAAAGAACCACATCAATTATTGTCACTGGAAGTGTCAATGCTTCACTCTTCTCTCCCCCTTTGTCTTCTGCAATCTCTTGGCCTTCTTTGTGTGGCAAGTTTATGACATGCACAAAACTATCTCAAAGTACTCAAACCCTTGCTTGTCACAGATTGCAGCTCCCAAATACCCTTTCTGCTCCAATCAGATTAGTATTTGGCTACACTAATTACACACAATTCTAAAAATATAATCTGGTTTTTCTGGGAAATCAGTCACCATCCTGGGAAGCTCATCTGCTTTTACCATTGTTTTATGCAGGCAAATAGGCTCCTCTGATGTGTTTATTAGGAAGTAATTATTGAACAAATATGGACATTAATCAAGCATGATGATGGAATAGATTGGATTTAGCTGGGATACAGTTACATTTTTTCACATAACTTGTATGGATTTGTGGTGATTTGTTGGATAACTTGCATTTTGGATTTGTGGTGAAAGTTGTGTTGGTGTTTTTATGACATCAAAGCCTCTTCTGCCTCTCACTGCAGGGGCACAAAGAAATCTGATGGGCACATCCAGGACAGCTGGCCCCAAGTCACCAAAGGGATATTCCAGACAAACCATGGCATGCTCAGGATATGAAGCTGGGGGAACAGGAAAGAAGAAGGGATGTTCTCAGTGATGGATTTTTCTCACCAGGTCACTGTCACACATGATGGAGCTCTGCTTCCCTGGGGGTGGCTGAACTGCCCTTGGCAAGTGGGGAAGGAATTTACTGGTTTCCTTTGCCGGTGGGCACAGCTTTTCTTTTCCCTATTAAACTGTCTTTATCTCAACCCACAAGTTTTCTCACTTTTACCATCCCATTTTCTTCATTGCCCCATCCCAGGAAGGCGGGGGTGGGGGGGGGAGTGAGCCCTTGTGTGTGGCTCAGCTGCCCACAGGAAATAAACCGTGACATGGAAGAAAAGATTGTATAATCAAAAAGCAAATATTATTGTGTACTTTAGTGCAAGGTTCAAGTATGTCTCAATTTCAAATAACATTATGCAGCACTGTCAGTTCCGTGTCCCAGGAAAATTTTCTGCTCCCTCCAGAGTACTGCAAATGGGAGCCTAGGGCAGTATATTTATTTGTGGGAGAAAAGATCACCTATCTGAGCATCAGATGTAAGTATAGATGTACATGTGGCAGAACAAAAGAAAAGCTATCCATCAATAAGCCTGACTGAAATGTTGAGCTCTTTGGATACGTGGAGGTCGACCTTGAAATTTGAAAGTTATAGAGCTTTTATGTGCACAGAGATTCTGCTGCAGATGAAAACAAAATAAAAGGCTTGAGGATATAACTGAGTAGTCATCTGGGGTTTAAAATTTTCTTCTGATGCCTCTTTGGCTGAGTGAGAGAAAGAAGAGTCAACTCAGAATATCAGGTAAATTGATAAATCAATCAGATATGTTTATGCCTAATTCCTAATGACAGGTTTTCCAACAAAAGTTGTAGCTTGTATCCAATGGTTGCAAAGGACACAGAGATCAGCATAGGAATGATGCAGGGAATTCAGAGACAGTTTTTGAGCATTTACCTCTCCAAACTCTGGCATTTGCACTGCCACTGGGGGTGGGTACATTGCTGGCAAAGGGCAGTGGTCTCACATTCCAGTGTAATCTTTTCCTGTTTCTTTTCACTGAAAAACAAAACCACAGCTGCACCTGGGGAAAAAAGAAATCCTGCTTAGTGCAATAAGTTCAAGTGCCCCATCTTTCCCTTGGAGTAGAAATCACTTCATCTTTCAAAGTCAAGTGAGACCTTGAATTTAAGGGTTTATAGTTCCTCTAGACCTCCAGTAACCTGACCTGAGACAGCCCTAACAAGACAGGATGCCCAAACATCTCAATCTGTCAAAGTTACCATTTCACTTGGAATCAATATCTTTGAAAAAAAAAAAAAAAAAGTACTTTCAGTCACAGGCTTGAAGGGCAAGACTCAGAAACAAATGTGATAAATTTGGCAGTCCATAAATGACCTGTGGGATGCAACCTTTGGCTGCTACAAAGTCCTTCCAGCCCCTTTTGCTTCAGTATCCAGGACACTCTGATTCCTAAGTTCACATTTTAGCTGGCACTAAAATTAGAAAATCATTCTGTAATTCCCAAGCTAAATGCAGACTCAGTTTCAAGCAGCAAGAGGAAACCATCGGCCTTCAGAGAGCTCTGATTGACAAGAATTATGTGACAGCACAGGGCAAGATGATTTCGTGATTTGCTAAAGAGGAGAAGAAATTACTGAACTGTAAAAGCCATGAGCTGCCAAGCAGACATTAAACCAGAGTAAATGTGTAAGAACAGACACCAAGATCTAACACTGCAGCCTCATCAGATTCTCCCATCACAGATGGTGCTTCACGACCTTCCTACACAGACAAGCCTCACCAGGAGAGATACCTGAGCCAAGAATTCCTGCTGATAAATCCCATACAGTCCCTCTCCCCTTTTACTTTTGAGCTAACTGATGGGCTGAGCAGGGGGAAACACAATTCACCCTGCTGCCTGTAGGAATGCCTTAAAAGGCAGATAAAATGCCAAATAATGGAGGTTATCTGTTGGGAAGTGCCATGAATAAAACATGTTTTGCTGTCTGTGTGCATTTGTCCTCCCTGCCCTTCAGTGAAAGATCCCTGTTACACATCACGATTTGGAGAGCAGAAAAAAGGACCTGGGTGACTTTGCCCTGACTCTGCCAGGGCAGGTGCAGACAATCCTTCCCTGAAAGAAGACAAGACAATTTCTGACCCATGGGCCAAAGTTCAAAGGCAGAGACGTTCAAGCACATTTAAGCTGACAATTCCTATCTGAATGAATAAACCATTAAAATTAATGGGACTTACTAGCAATCAGATTTTTAAATATCTATTACCTCCTGAACACTTGTGTGGTTCTGGACTTTATTTTGAAGGTCTTTCTATGTTGCCCACCCCTTAAATTCTCTTCATTTAATTTCTGGTCACATTATTTCAATGGAAAAGAAAAATATAAATGAAGAAAAAAAAGTGTTGAAAAATTGGAGAATTTTTGGTTTTTTAAGCAGAAGGAGGGTAGATTTAGATTAAATACTAGGAGGTAATTTTTCTGCCAAGAACAATGCAGCAACTTCTTGTTCCTTCTTTCCCTTTTTTAATTTTTTTTCCATAAAAAATCTGCAGGTCTTTCACAGGTGGGTATGGTTTTTTGGTTTTTGTTGTTTGGTTTTTTTTGTTTTTTTTTGTTTTTTTTTTTTTTGTTTTGTTTTTTTGGGGTTTTTTTTGTGGTTTTTTTTGGTTTTTTTTTTTTTCTGAGGGGGAAGCTAGAGGATATTTTTAGTTTTCTTCATTTGTGTGTTTCTTTTTTCAAGGAAAATAAAAATAAGCTCTCCCCAATCATTTTATCAATAAGAATAAAGATAACTTTATCCTTTATTGCACTAGTTTAAGGTTTGATCCTCTCTTGTGTATAAATTATACACAGAAAGAGATAAAACTGGTTCATTTATTCAGTAATTTATTGTGTCTTTTGACATGGACAAAACAGGTCATGTAATCTACAACGTGAGAAAGACACAGGGAGGGAAAAAATATGTACCATATAGATGGCTTGAAAGTGAAAGAGGGTAGATTTAGGTTGCATATAAGGAATAAATTCTTCCCTGTGAGGGTGGTCAGGCTCTGGCACAGGTTTCCCAGAAAAGCTGTGGCTGCCCCATCCCTGGAATTGTTAAAGGCCAGGTTGGATGGGGCTTGGAACAACCTGAGATGGTGGAAGGTGTCCTTGACCATGGCAGAAGAGTGGAACAAGATGATTTTTGAGGCCATTTTCAAACCAGACCATTCTATAGATACTGAACTATACACCAAAAGGAAGAAAAAAACCATTGCAGCAAGGCTCTGTATTCTGCCCGTGCTGATAAATCACCTTAAACCCAGCCATGGTGTAAGCACCCCTGAGAAAGCTTTCAATATGTAATATAACCCAGGAGTATCTTGATTCTGGGACAACAAACCAGTTAATTTGATAACTCAGAGTGTCTCCAAATGTGGAACAGTACCTTACAATATTTCTAATGTATTTAGAGACTGTAAGTCTGAGCCAGCAGAACCCTCTTTTATCTATTTGTACATTTATGATCACATAAAACTCAAACACAACACAGGATTTTGCTCTCCTGAGACAACAGCAGGTTTCTTTATTTGCTATTTTTGTTGTGAAAGTTTTGCAAAGGCAAGGCTCGATTTGGGACTTTAGGTATGAAATAAATAAATAAATCAAAGCTTAAAAGTGTTTTCTATGACCATTTATGCAAAGGTCATCAGAGTTCCAAAGATGTCATAGGGCATTAAAATTGTCTTTGGAAGGGTACAAGACATGGCGTTTGTAAAATGTGAAAATTTTGGGGGTCACACAAGGAAAAGTGTTTGAAAAAAAACCACTGAACACAAAATAAGTGGGGAGTGTTTTTTTTTTGAGAAAAATGCTCAAAATATTTCATTATTAAGTGTTTCTTTTTCTTTGAAGTGAGCCCAAACTATTTTTTTTAAAAATACATAATTAGCCTAATCAATACAATGAACTGCTTTGTTTTTCTACAAACAGTTTTAAAAATTTTTTCATTGTGTTAATTTGTCTCATCAAGAAATACGTGAGCTGATTAGGAAGAATTGGACCCAAAATTATTTATTTTGACTCGTGTGCACTGGGAGAATGCGGCAGGTTGGTGGGTTTGGGTGGGTTTTCCTCCATTTTATCCACCAAACCGGATATTCCATTAGTTGCACCAATTCTTATCTTGGAATCATGCAGAGGTTTGGGAGATATCACTTCACCTTCTCTGTTTCTGCCTCTTAATCTCCTTAGACTGTAAATTCTTAGGATCAGAACTGATTTTTTAAGAATTTGTACCAACCCCTGAAGAAATGGGTCCCTAATCTCAAGTAGAATCGTTAACTACTTCTGTAACAGAAATAGTAAAATAGTGAGAGGAGCAATAATAACCACAGTGCCTGGGAACCAAAACTGATTAGGAGGCATCATTCAGTGTCACCTGGCACTTGACCTTTATCTCAAACAGACACAGATTTTTTTAATATATATTTTTTTTCCCCCACTCTCTTTTATTGCTGTGAGGCACAACTGATATGTGAAAGCTGCTGCTGGAAAGCTACTCATTAAATTGTAATTTCAGTGTGCTGACATTTCAATGGGAGCTTTGCTCCCTGTGTGGCTCAACAATTTAGATTTGCAAAATATCGTGCAGGGCTTTATAAGCTTGGCTGTGGATTACAGCAGCAGAAAATATGGAGTAAAATGAATGGCTAGAGGTTGCTGTAGGGCTCTGTGTTCTATTCAGTCTTCAAGTGAATAGAATTAAATTATAATATATGCCTCTGATCAGAAAGAAAAAGAAGTTGCCCTTTCTTCCAAGACTGAAAATCACTGTGGTGTTTCCTTCACACATCCTGTGGATTTTGTGAGGATGAGGATGCAGATCCACTGCCACTGAGAGAAAGGATTTCTCGAGTAACTGGTAAAGGCACCCTAACTAATGGAATGCTTTTTATCAATCTTCTGAGTTAGAAAATGGACAGCTAATGAAGATGGACAGGTAATAAGGGCAAGGACAGAATCAAGATTTGGGCAGCCTTGGGTCAACTCCTGCTTGACTCTACAGAGGGAGAAAGGTGTAGAATGGTTTGTAAGGGTATAACAGAGGGGTTACACCTCCAGTGATTGATCAAGCCTTCATCCTTGCCCATTTGGGGGGTATTAAACCAAGCTGTACCCCTTCTCTTTGATTACAAACCAAGAGTCTTCCATTAAAATTGAAATTCATAATGACCCAATATGACAAATGCCCCAACGTTCCTGAACATGGGAAAGGAACTTCACATTTGCCCATATCTTGTTAGGTGTTTTATTGATCTTTCTCTGAACAGCAAATTCTAGAGCATCTTGCAGTTTTCTGCACAGCATTGAGAAGCAGATTGTTAAACAGAGACCATCTCTAACCTTGATGGCAGCAGCTCCAGGGCACAGAAGAAAAACCCTTTTGAATTAAAGTTGCAAGCAGCCGTATTAACAAGCATATGATTACAGTACAAGTTGCCCTGAATAATTCAGGAAGAGTCCTATCCAAAGTTTGATGGTAATCACAGCTTGGGAGAATATTATTAAAAATGAAACCTGCTGTCAAGGGAAAAAAATCTCTTCTCTCTTCTCTCTTCTCTCTTCTCTCTTCTCTCTTCTCTCTTCTCTCTTCTCTCTTCTCTCTTCTCTCTTCTCTCTTCTCTCTTCTCTCTTCTCTCTTCTCTCTTCTCTCTTCTCTCTTCTCTCTTCTCTCTTCTCCTCTTCTCTCTTCTCTCTTCTCTCTTCTCTCTTCTCTCTTCTCTCTTCTCTCTTCTCTCTTCTCTCTTCTCTCTTCTCTCTTCTCTCTTCTCTCTTCTCTCTTCTCTCTTCTCTCTTCTCTCTTCTCTCTTCTCTCTTCTCTCTTCTCTCTTCTCTCTTCTCTCTTCTCTCTTCTCTTCTCTTCTCTTCTCTTCTCTTCTCTTCTCTTCTCTTCTCTTCTCTTCTCTTCTCTTCTCTTCTCTCCTGCAGTGCTGTATCCAGCTCTGGAGTTCTCAGCACAGGAAAGACGTGGACCTGCTGAAGAAGGTCCAAAGGAGGCCACAAAGATGGGGATTGAGCACCTCTTTTGTGAAGACAGGCTGAGAGAGTTGGGGTTGTTCAGCCTGGAGAAGAGAAGGCTCCAGGTAGACCTAACTGTAAACTTTCAATGGTTAAAAGGTGGTATAAAACCACCTTTTAAAATTAAACCTATTAAAAATGGTATAAAACAAATGGGGACAGATTTTTTTATACAGCCTCTTGCAATAGGACAGCCCAACAACATTTTAAACTAAAACAGGGGAGATTTAGACTAGATAAAGGAGGAATTTTTTTTATAATGAAGTTGTGAAACAGTGGACCAGGCTGTCCAGAGATGTGATGGATGCCCCAACCATGGAAACATCCAAGGTCAAGTTGGACAGTGCTCTGAGGAACCTGGTCCTCCTGAAGATGCTGGGAGGTTTGGACTAGAAGATCTTTGAAAATCCCTTTCCCAAACTATTCTGTGATCCTAGGATACATTTGACAGGTTTTTCTCATCATCCATGGTACCAGACACCTTCTTATTTCAACTATAATCTGTTAAACCTTAAAGTAACCCATAAATCTCGTGTATTTGGAAGTGCATCTCAATATGGTGATACCAGGACCCCTAACACTCATTTACTAAGGATAAATTATTGCCTTTTCCATGAATTTTTTTGATCAATCAGGAAAATTCTGATTCTGCCATTTAGTGGGATCTCGAAAGGGCCAAAATAGAAGAAATAAAAGGCATATGACTGCAAAATGACTTTTTTTTTTTTTTTTTTAATCACAAACACACAACATGATTAATGTTGGTCAGTACAATTTATTATGATCTAGAAGAGGAAATGACATTATTTAGTTAAATTGAGCAGGTTGGTTGTTTTTGTGTTTTTTTTTTGTTGTTGTTGTTTGTTTTTGTCTTTTGTTTGTTTGTTTGTTTTCTGTTTTATTTTGGTTTTTGTTGTTGTTGTTTTGGGGCCGTTTTATTGTGTGTGTGTGTGTGTTTTGTTTTGTTTGGTTCTGTTTGTGTTGTTTTTCCCCCTGAGACTTGATCTGGAATTGTATTTTACTTTCTGATGACCTTTTAAAAAACGCCATCATGCTAAATAAAATACATGCTGACCAAACAGCAGGCCTGTAAACAAAAGTAGAAAATGGGGCTGCTTTTTCCATAGTGGGCGGATGAATCACAGGAGCAGGAACTTTGTGTGTTTCTCAGGAGCAAAACTGGCCGGAAATATTAGCTACAAATATCTCTGCAGGACATTTTCCATATAAATGCCGCTCCAAGAGTTCCTGTCCCTCCCAGTAAGGCACTGGGCAGCAGCTGAAGTTGATGCTGGGCTCAATCCAGCATTGGATCCACTGTGTCCATACATCCAGAACAGTTATTTCACATTCCAGAAATGGTAATGACTGTTGAAACAAATCTATTGACTTTTAATCAAGACACAATCTGATGGCAGTCTTGCATAGTCATGTTTTAATTTTTTTTTATGTAATTCAGAACCCAATGAGTGATTCCTCTAGTCTAAATGAAACTCTTATTCAATACGCTTCATTTAAAATTGGTCATGCAGCTTTTTGTTCTCCCTCTGCTGAATTTTGCCCTTTGACTGGGAATATGAGCTGTGCTTTCTGCTTAAAAGTTGGTCAATTTGGGCTGAGTGGGACAGATTCTGCAATTCTGATAAATGTTATGAGTCCCAAAGTGGGTCTGACAAGGTGATCTTAGTGCAGGGATCTAAGCTAATCTAAACTGAGCCATTGGCATTAAATCTGCTGGAGACTAATGGCTAGAAAAATGGTCTCTGTAAAATTAAATTTTAATTGGAAAATTCAGCAAATTAGATCAATCTGAGTGTTTCTGTTCAAGGCACACCAATGAATAAGGGTAATTTAAATGGTTCTCTTAGCCTTGACAACCCAATACTGCAGTGTTGAGATCTGAGGACCAGAAAGTGAAACTGGACACAAAAGAAGCCCAAAACTAACAAGACAGTGTCTTATTTTAAACTTCAATACGGAAATGAGAAACTGAGTAGATGAGAAGAAATTAGAATTATCAGAGGATTTATTTTCTAACAGCTTCAGTATTTTAGTGCACTGCCTTGTTGGCCATGAAAACACACAGCTGTACATGTGGATGCAGAGCAGAGAGAAAAATCCTGTTCAACCATTGAGTGAAGCCTGCTGAGTTTTGCTTCTCTGCTTGCAGCAGCTCTCACCCTTCACAAACACAGACACATTTGTCTCCATCTTCCTTCCACCAGCTCAGGCTGTCAAAACTTAGTTTCAGGCTGTGGTGCTTGGCACTTTCTGTGCAAGCACACACATTCCACTGCTTTGTGCTTCACTTCCTTTACCCCCTTCCACATTTATGTCAAGAACTCAAAAATCTGTCGCTGGAGTTGTCAGTCATTATCCTGAAAAAAAAAAAGAAAAAAAAAAACAACAACAAAAAAAAAAAACAAACAAACAAAAAAAAAAAAACCACACAACAACTTGTTCCTATACTTGTAGTGAGTTGCTGGGAAGAAAGGACAAAAAGTTATCAGAGGAGTCCCTGCAGCAACAGCAATATCTCACCAGAAACTCTTTGGGCACTGTCTAAGCTCTGCAATGAATGTCCAAGCTGTGCTGAGACCTGTCTGCCTGTGAGGGAGGCATCTGGAGACCTGGGAATTGCCTGTGAGTTTCTCTGATTGAGCTCTCCTAAGATAACGTTTGCTGCCCAAGAGGTCTGACAAGATGCCGTGGCAGGTCTGTGCAGGTTGTCAGATAGCATTTCTGTGGCTTGCTTGCCTTTTACAAGGAATATTCTTACACTTACAGACGTTCCCCCAGAATCCCCCAGAATTTGAGCTTCTGGGCTTTTTGCTGATAAGTGCAGCACAAAGGAGAAAAAAAAAAAAAAAAAAAAAAGTTACTGTCCCCAAAGCTTGTTCAATGCAAACAGACAGGCACAGATGGTGGAAGAGACAAGGCTGACACCACGACTTAGTCCAGCTCTGGAAACTGAGAAGCAGCAGAGCTGAAAACAGAGCTGTGTTCGAAGCACCACTTCACTGTCCCACCCTGGGCACACCAGGGCCTCTTCTCCACCTCCAGCCAGCACCATCCCCTAATATCTCGAGAGGAGAGGAGAGGAGAGGAGAGGAGAGGAGAGGAGAGGAGAGGAGAGGAGGAGAGGAGAGGAGAGGAGAGGAGAGGAGAGGAGAGGAGAGGAGAGGAGAGGAGAGGAGAGGAGAGGAGAGGAGAGGAGAGGAGAGGAGAGGAGAGGAGAGGAGAGGAGAGGAGAGGAGAGGAGAGGAGAGGAGAGGAGAGGAGAGGAGAGGAGAGGAGAGGAGAGGAGAGGAGAGGAGAGGAGAGGAGAGGAGAGGAGAGGAGAGGAGAGGAGAGGAGAGGAGAGGAGAGGAGAGGAGAGGAGGAGGAGAGGAGAGGAGAGGAGAGGAGAGGAGAGGAGAGGAGGGACGTTACAGCCCCTTCCAGTGCCTAAAGAGAATGGAAAGGAAATTTGGAGAGGGAATTTTAAGAAGGGCCTGGAGTAGCAGGACAAGGGGCAATGGCTTTAAATTGAAAAAGGGTCAATTTCTATTAGATATAAGGATGAAATTCTTGCCTCGAAAGAGTGAGGGCCATAGACAAGTACATCATCTTTTAATTTAAAAATTATTTTTATTGAACAGGAAATATCTTCTGCCTTTAAGTCACAGAGGAAGATTGAATTGTGAGCCCAGACTTGTTATAAATAGTGGTTCATAATTATTTGCAAAGTCCTTGCTGAAGAAGAGTAGGGCAGGGCTTACTTTGAGAAAATGAGAAGTGATACTCAGACTTTCCATTTCTTTTAATAAACAATTTATGTAAATTTAAATACATTGCATATGCATGCTTAAATCTGCTGCTCATAATGATGACAATCGCAATTAAGCTCTCTGTTCTTCTGGCAGTAGCAATAATACAGAACAAAAATAAAGAAATAATAATAAGTTATGTTTCCTGTGACCTTTTTAAAAATTTGTGAGCAAACTGCAAAATCGATCTTTTTTAAAAATCTGATTTTGGCAACAGCTTAATAAACTTATGCATTTATTTAAGTATTTATGTGTTGCCTTGGGAAAAAAAAAAGAGGGACAAAATATACAAGAAACCTATTTGCAAAGGGAAAGGCTAGCTGTGAACACAAAGCATTTTCCATTGTTTAAATTATTTATATACTGTCTATAAGTTGAGTCTTTTATGATCAATGAAAGAGAACTGCAGTTAGAGCAGTGATGCTGGGAGATAACATGTCTTTCTGTGAGCTAACGAAGTTCATACTTCAAATGGAATTGCAGACACAAAAAAGGAGTAAAACCTACTCAAATTTAATTGAGCAGCTTTGTTTCCAGGCCTAATTTAATGACTGGAAATGCAGAGTGCTTGGATTAATATACATTAAACTTCTTATGTAAACATTTCTGTCAGGTAAGGGAGGGGAGTGAGAAGGGATGGAGAAAGAAGAGAGGAAGTGATAAACCAGTGACAAATGGTCAGAAATTCTCCTCCAGGCCCCAGCCAGGCTGGCCAGGGGAGAGAAGTGCCCCAGTTCATCCTGTTTATGCCACACTCTCAAATTATCCCATCCCTGACTTTCAGGAGCTGAATCCCTGTTCATCCCACAATGAGATCTCCAGCTCCTTCATTGCTGCCTCTCCCTGTCACTGCTGCAGGTCATCAGCTGCCCACACTCATTTGGGCTCATTGGGTTAATTAAGTCTCCCAGATCTGTTGTTGATAAACTTCCTCTGAAGCTCAGCCAAAACCTTTGTTTTGTCATTCTGTGGCCATTCCATTGCATCTTTCCAGCGAAGAGGACTAATGAATATTCATGTTTTTTGGAACACTTGGGGGCATTTTTCTTCTAGGTATGCGGTTGTGAGTTCAGATTGAGTCTTTTGTAGCTCCAATCTGGCATGAGATTCTGCTGAATAAAAGGACATTCCCCAGTTTGTTTTAAGGCAGCTGGATATGCCTGAGAGTAATGAATCTTGGGTCAGACTCCCGGTCTGGGATAATTGGAAAAGTGGGTATGTATACCCAGGAAGCTGTCCTATTTGTTCCAGATATTTTATCCTGTGTGGTTTTGCCTAGGAGACAGACAGGAGCATCCCAAACAAACAAACATGTTTTTCATTAGATGTGTTACCTCCTCTAATGGAAACAAATTCACTGAAATGAGAGGAACAAGACTGTCTCATTGATTCCTTATCTACTTGCTGACACGGAAAATTACCCATTTCCAGTGGATCTTTCATCTGCTAATTATCCTCATTGATTTTGGATGAGGAAACGTAGTGAGTGTCTGAATTCAACTCCATGTCCTGCCAGCCAGGACCTGTTTGCATTCTGACATACAGGACAAAGCTGGGAAAAAGAGCCAGGAATTCGATTTTCCTGCCACCTCCTTGCCCAGAGATGTTGTGGGCTCCCCATCCCTGGAAATGTTCAAGGCCAGGTTGGATGGAGCTCTGAGTAACCTGGTCTAGTTGAAGGTGTCCCTGTCCATGGCAGGGGTTGAAATGAGATGATCTTTAAGGTCTCTTCAAAACCAAACCATTCTGGGTGATTCTGGGATTCTATGATCACACCTTTCCCCTAGGATATCTGTGAGACCTTTCCATTTGACTCAGGAAGTAGTGGCTCCTTTTGATTGCAAGAAGAATTATTTTTGCTGCATTGCATGGATTTCCTATGGCAGTGACACACAGAGATAGAAAATTCCAGTGGTCAACCTGCAGGAAAATCAGAGGAGAGACAGGTAAAGAGGGGAGAGACCAGCAAGATGAAGTGGGGGTGAGGAAGAGATGCTTTAACCAATATTGAGAAGTTTCACCAGGTTGCTCCATTCAGTGGAGAAAATAATAGACCATTAAATCCATCATGATGTTATTTAATTTTGTCCATGTTTTTGACTAAATGTGGCTCAAACATTCTGAGCTCAGACATGCATGGCAGTGCAGAAAGCGGCATTCAGAAAAGCCTATTTAAAAAAAGTTGGAATATTCCTTATTCTTGCTGTACTAAATTTATGGCTAAGGAAATTGCATTAACATAAAAACAAGCCCTGTCTCTTCAGCAACACAACAGTGCCAAACAGAGTGAATCCAGTGTATTAAAATACCAACCCAGATTGTCTCCTGAGCTTTATGGCTGCAGCAATTGAGAATTAGTACCATTAATTAGCTGAAGCTATTTGTTTTACAAATTACAACTGCATGTCTAATCCTGTAACTTTCTGTCCCTGAGGAGTTACTTAGTGAGAGCTCCACAGCAGAACCAGGGAATGAATGGACTTAACTTCTAGGAGCATCTGAGATAAGAAGAAAAGAACTGTTATTTTTATTTCCCGCTGCTGCCTTCTTTCTTACAGTCCAAGATGAGAACAGAACACCACATCTGCCTTCTCTAAGCCATTAATTATTTTCCTGAATTTCTACTGCATTCAACGTGTTTTTTCTAAATTTTTTTGTATTGTGATAATTTATTTTTTTTTCCTTCACTTACAGTATGCAAGTGCTTTTGCAGCCCTTTAATCATTCCCACTGGTTCAGTCCAGCCCCTTCTCTTTATATAAATAGTTTCTGTCTTGATTTTACCAGTTGAAAGGTCTGATTCAGGGAAGCTGCAATACTGATTTGCATTAGGGCATCACTGGATGGGATGGTCTTTTTGAGGAATATTTTACGTGGTCCAAATATATTTAGTCAGAAACAAATCACCACCCTGGCTTCAAGTGTCTCCCATGAAACTCATTCCAATAAAAACTCTCACTTTGACAAAGGAGTGCATAATATTTCTCTTGCAACTCTGCGGAAGGAAGTCAACAAGTTCCCTGGATACATCAAGAAAAGAAATTATTTCACAGAAGAATGGTAATATTTTAAAAGATGACTTATGAGCTGTTTTTTTGCTTGAGAATACCCAGCCTTGAAGTCCACTTGAAAATTATTTTTTATTTTGGTCGTTGTTGATAAATGCTTTACCATCATAATAAAATCCACAGCACATGAGGGAACATCTGAAATCTTGGACATCTATTGAACAGAGACAAGACTGCACATCCATTTCTCTAATGATTCATGACCTAGCCACAGACTGATGGATGGCAACTGGGTGTTCCTAAGGAGCAATCTCAATGTCTTACAGTCATGGAAAACTGCAGGCAACTATAATTTATTTATTGAGAGTGTGTGGTGCTTTCATGTCTGACCACATTACCCAGGGTTAAAAAAAAAAAAAAAAAGGTAGAGAATACATTTAATTTTCATTTGAAAGAGTTGGTTCTTTTCCTTCACCTTATGTTGACAATGGCAGGTGGGTCACTGAGTAAAGGTGTGTGATAAATGGATGCAAAGACAGAGTTTTTTCTGTGATTTTACACCTATGGTGAAAGGAATTATCTGAAGAGACTTTTGGAGATCTCAGCTGAAATGTGGAAACGGGAGTTTAAGCTTTGCATCAAGGCTCAGCCACAGAGTTTGCATCCCCCCGTGGCTCCCTGGGAATCTGAAGCAGATGGTCCCACCACTTCTTTGGTGTGGAAAATGACACATTTTATTGGTTTAGACCCAGATGAAATTCTGACCTTGATTCTGAAAGACCTATTTTTACAGACATATTCCATTCTCTTGTTTTGCATTTCTTTAAATACCTTTAAAAATTATCTGTATCTCTTAATATTTCTTCTTATTCTTTTCATTATATTGAAGAATTTTGGAGTTTTGTTTGGTTTTGGACAGAATTATAGATTAACTAGAATGTGAATTAAGAAAAAACACTTCTTCATGGCTTGGATTTCTAAATTTTTCCTGTATATTATAATGTCAAAGCACAGTTAACAAGGTTTCTTTGCAACCTATTGTTTTTAAAAATGTTGCTTTACAGAAAATTCCAATAGTTTAAAATGTTCTTTGTTAAAAATATATTGAAAACAAAGTATCAGGGTTGTTGGTTTTGTTTTTGGTTTTGTTTTGTTTTGTTTTGTTTTGTTTTTACTTTAAACCCAAGGCTATTTCTGTAAACAAAATAAGTTTATTCTGGAAGGTTTGTGGAAAATACCATCTTCTGACAAATGTATTTGACAAAAGGCATATACAGTCAAATCGCTGAAACGCGCCTGCAGACGGAGACTCAGCTGAGATTAATCTCATGTTTGGGTCTGAGATGTATCAGTGAAGAACTTTTTGCTCTTCCATGCAGGAGATCTGCAGCAGAAAGATGCCACTTGGGTTTAAAGATGTTACTCCAGGGGGACGTTCCTTGGTGGCAGGAGCAGGGCCAAGGGTTTGGTGCTTGCCCGGAAGGAAGGGATCTCAATTCTGAGCAGGATTTCTGCACAGCTCCCTGCTACAGGTGACAATAAATGGTCTTGATAGGCAATGGATATTTATGTTTATGAGTCAGACAGGATCATTATGATCTAAGTTGTTTTCTTGTATAACACAAGCCAGGGCACTTACACCCTCATTCTGCTCCTGAGAGTGTGCATTACTGATCTCTTCATGTAAAGGTGAGTTGATTGCATCTCTGCATGTGGTAAATTGTTCTCCCTGTTGAATATTTGGGTTTTATTTATAATCTGAATTTATCTTGTTTCAAATAACAGCTCCTACATTTGACTATTTCATTGAGTTGTGCACAGTACCAAGCTGTCACTTATCAATAATCTCTTCTCTTACCAGTGGGAAAAATCTTAAAACTCACATATAGACCTTAATTAAGTTCCTTGCTAATCTCCTCTTCAACATGTTCAATGCGTTTCACACTCTGAGGAAGCTGAATTACTGTTTTCTAAGCCCTTTGTAGTAATCTATTTTTTTCTTCAGTGTGGGTTTCAGAAGTGCTTCCACATTATCTTTGTATTGCTAATAGCAGTTTGCTGTTTGACATCTCCAGTGATTATATTTATCACCATATTGCAGTCTGACTTGGTGAGCTGACTGGAGATCAGGGCAGAGCAGATGTGCTCTGCACTTCAGGTTAATTTCCCCAGTCCTAAATTAGCACAAGCTCTGAACACATTTATGATACATTAAATATGTCTTCACACACTTCAGCGTAGTAATCTTCATGGCAGTCCTGCAAAGCAAGGCAATACTGTCACCCATTTTTACTGAGACAGAACTGAGACACAAGCAAAGTAAAAAAAAATAAGAATCCTAATCCTTGAAAGGCATTTAACTAGGTAAGAGAATCATATTGGAAAATTTAATATAAAAGACTCAGGCAAGACAATTGTGGGGAATTGGCACGTGTGTCTCAGACTCAATTCACAGGGTTGTAAAATCAGGGAAGGGAGAGCATGGCTGATCAGAATAGGAGCAAATTCTACTGTCAGCCACACGAAAATATTCCTAAAGTGTGGGATTCAGGATGTCCTTTCTGTGGGCACGTGTCAGCCAGGCTGGGAGTTTGTCTTAGGGCTGGGCCTGGGCACACACCACCCCACTTTCCACCACAGACATTTCCAACAACCCCTTTGCACCACAGAATAAGAGAGAATGATGTTGTAATCAGGGTAAATGGGAACAGGCAATTCAGAATGTCTCCATACATCAGTTTACATTTAGCTGAAGGGGTGGCCTGAACACCCATGTGGATTACAAGCAGAGTTTGGAGGGACCAAAGCATTTCCCACCTCCCAGCTCTTACCATGGAGCTGCTGCATTGCAAGTTCATCTTTCTTGTGGGTCTTTCCAAGTCACTCATCAATCAGAATTTTGCTCATTGAGCCCATAGGTAACACCTCCAGACCCCCTCTGACAGAATGGTCTGAGGACATCTGCCTGATATCAGACCTTGAAGGAACTCGTTCCTTTCTTGGTTTTGGGTCCTTTCTTCCCTGAACTCCGTTCCCTTCCCTGAAGTGGTCCTACTCAGTTTTCAGGCTTACAGCACCAGAATCCAATATTTGTGGTTAAAACATCCAAGTGCTGTTCATGAGGATGTTTGAACTCACATGGGGTATGTAAGTAAAGATTCTCAGATAGCTCAATTCAGTTTTCATCCTTTGAAGGTTTAGTTCAATGAGTTATGTGATTCTAGGCAGGAGCAATTTACAGTAACATCACAGGTAATTTGGTCATATTGAATTTTACTGTTTAATTCAGGAATTCCGTAGGAGATTTTAGAAAAAATCAAGTGTAATTTTTCCAGCCTGCTGCTGAGATTCAAGCTTGGGAAAGTATTGCAGAGATTACTTATTTAATTCAGCTTTTTACTAAGCTACTGTTTATACTTCTGTTGGAATAATCACAAGTCACTGATGAGCTTGTCAGAGATTGTTTAGACTGGTTCAAGGTCATAAAACAAAGAGTCAGGTGGAGGAGTCATGGTGGGGGAATGCAGAATGAATATCATGGTGAGTTTCATGTAAGGCAAGTTAAGCTGGAGAATGCACTGACTCTGTAATAAATCTCCCTTTTACCAAGGAATGAGCACAGATCTGCCCAGTGCCCACAGATTTCTTTATTTTCTAGACAGTAGGAAAAAATTGTGTAAAAATCTACACACATATACGTGATCCAAAAATGGCTTTAAACCCTTTAGTAAATATCCTTTATCTTGTTTCCAAGCCCCTCTCTGTCACAGAGAATATCAGAGAAATGTCTAGAATATTCATGTATGAAATGTCCCATAACGCTGAGAAAACAGTGAGGAAGGAATTATTCAAAAATATCCATGTCCTTGAATAGAAAAGCAATGAGGCACAGATAATTCTCCAGTAGGACTGTGAGACATAAAGAAACCATCACGGGATTACAGAATGGTTTGGGTTGGAACATATTAAATAGCAACACAATCAAATATTTTGATTTTTGCAGGAAATATTTTAGATATTACATTACTGAGTGTATGAATCTGTGCATAATTAATTCCATTATTAATTCAGGGAAAAAAGAAAAAAAAATCCCAAAATATTTAAAATCTTATTCTGACATTTTAAATTGTAATCAAAGCTTATTTTCATTTGTGAAAATTCAAATATAGCTACATTTTGTTACTGTGACATAATCATAAGATCTTCTGCAAAAGTATTTATGATCTTATGAACATATTTATTTGCAAATAATTAACTCCACTTCCTTAGAAGCTTGAAAGCTATGGTTGCTTGGGTTTTCTGTTGTCAAGATCTTGCAGAAATACTGAAATTTATGTTGAAATTTTTAAAATTATATCTGATTATAATTGATTTCTCTATAGTCTCATCTTTGTCTAATTTTCTTCTTCACCTAAACCTGTAGAAGGTAATTGATCAAAGTGATCAAGCTTTTATTCTCATGTAGATAGTTAGGTTTAAAATAAAAGAGTAAAATCTTTAAATTACCAAACAACTTAAGCTTCTAAAATTTATTTCCCTTATGCTTCTAAAATTTCCAACCAAAGCATGGAAGTTTTGTTACTACTGATGTGTGCATGGAGGTCTCGTTCCTTTCACTGGAAAATGTCTTTACACTGCTTTTGTTCAGATGTTTTATGCACTTTACTTGGATTTGGCTTCAGCAACCCCAGAGGACGTGGGAGGTTTTGGAGCTCTGTACATGATCTATATTTTAACTCTGAACAGATTGCCCAGGGAGGGTGTGGAGTCTCCCTACCTGGAGATATTCCAGCATTGTCTGGACACGATCCTGAGCCTGTGCTCTGGGATGACCCTGCTGGAGCAGGGAGGTGGCACCAGGTGACCCCACTGATGTGGTTGCTTCCATCCTCACCTGTTCTGTGATTCTGTGAACATCATAAATTAATTAATTTATTAATAATAACAAAAATTATATATTCCAAAGAATAGCACTAACACTAACTCATTCTGATTTTAAACCAGTCTATATTTAGCTGGTAATAAGGTATTAGAGTGCTCTTGTCAGCAGTGTTGATCTCATCTCAGCTGGGCAGTGAGCAGCCTGTTAAATGATTTTCAAAAAGCAGAAAAGCCACGAGGCCTGGCTGGTAAAAGGAGAAGAAAGGGATGATGAAAGCTTTAGGGTTCAATTCTCCATGGTCTCTGAGATATGATGCTAATTCAATATAGTACAAATTACTATTCAAATTCATTAGCATCACACTAAGCAATATGCAATCACAGCCAAGTTCACAATTAGCATTAATGATATTCTCCAAGTGGGGAGAAAAAATCAAGGATTGAGTTTTACACTCCAGACAAGATAATAGAAGGGAAATAATGCCAGGGATTAGTGTCTAAGACAGGAATTTATTTCTGATGTTTACAAGTCCCAGAGCTCACAGAGCCTGAAGTTAACTCAGGCTAACTGATGGGACATTTCTCTCTGCAGGTGCTCCCATCCAGCTGCTCCCACTTTCACCTGTTTCTCAGTAGCTACCAAACAGAACTGGGGGCAAAGCTGGAGTTCCTCTAAATTACCTTTGCCTTGACTTATAGGACAAATCCTCACCGCATCTTTGTTAGCGCCTTTTTTGGAAAATGAAATATTCAGTTCTGGGTGTCCCTTTATGTCTGCTCTGACTGCAGGGAGAGTCTGACACAATTTCTCAAAGACCAGCTAGTGAAATTTACAGATGTAGCTGGTAAAAAAATTTTTTTTTTGAGTCCACAACTATTAAAAAATATTCATAGATTTTTGAAATTTAAGAGATTGTTACTTATACTTACAGAAATTATTATTATCTTGGTTGCTGCACCACAAAATTCACCTGTATGGCACCTGGATTGGCAGCAGCTGGATTTGAAAGGCGAAATTCTTACAAGGTTTTTTCTACTTGTTCAAAATAGAACTACTCTTACACAATCAGTGGCAGAGGCTGCAATTCAGATTAGTGTTGTGCACTCTGAAACCATGGACTGGCTTATTTAAAAATCACTTTTGCATGAATTAATGTAAGATGTTAGTCTGGGAAGAGAATCTTTTAAGAATATAATGCTTTTTAAAGCAATGCAAATGTTTCATTGCTGAAGAGAGTAAAAATCATAATAGAAATTTGAGTAACAGTTTATATGAGTCCTGTGTTTGATAAGGACATTGGTGGTAACTTTCCTATTCTGGCATATAACTACTCTCTTATGGTGTCAAGATGTGACTTTCCTTTTTGTTATTAAACAAAATCTAACCAATAAACACTGTGGCACACAACTCTGTGTGTGTGTGACCTTCTTCTTTCCTTTTAATCATCATTAAATGAACTAGACTATTTAAGACTTGTTTAAAAAAGCTAAAAAGAAGAACGTCTAGATGAAGAGCAAACTCAAATGCAGAATTACTGTGGGCATCTATAATCAATTACCAGAGAAATTATTAAAACTTGCGATATAAAACATTCTGTTTCTGACAAATCCAAACTAATATATAATCCTAATATCATAAACATGCTATTTCATTATTTGGAAGATGCCAAACACTGTTTTATCTTTTCTTTGTGGAGCTCTCACCCTTCCTGCTGCCTGAGAGTTCATTGTTTTGGGAAAAGTTTCTTAGTCACAAGGCCCCTTTTTTATCTTCAGTACATCAAAATAATTGCAATGGTAAAAAAAAAAATAACTTATCCCAATGATTCAATCCATCTTCATGGCTTCCTACTAAGAAGATGAACTGAGAAATCAATTTTCTGAGGAATCTTTTTCAGATCTATTCCCCTTCCCCCACTTGCTCTAGAAAAATGCTCACCTGTTTAGGATGGACTGAATCACCCTCCAGGAATGTCATGTTTTATCTCAAGATGCCTTGGACCTCGACAGCAGTTTAATATTCATAGAAAATCATAGGAATGCAATGGTAGAAACTGAGATTCGTGGATACAGTTCTCTGGAGGAGAAATCGAAAGACCATTTCTTCCTGTTTCTGACCTAAGGCAGGGTCAAACCTTATCTAAATCATTCCTGACGTGCGATTGACTCTCCCATTCACAGCGAGGGCAGAAGGAGATTTCATGCTCACAAAAGCAGAGTGCAGGGGTGACTCCTCTGGCTGGCTGAAGGTTTTTTCCCTGATGTTCAACCTAAGGAGCATTCCTTGAACCAAATAATTGCCTGCTGAAAGGCAACCAGATTTCCAGGTACAGTGGCGCTCTTTGTTATGCAGATGGAGAGAAACTTGACTGAGCACCCTCTGTCCTGAGCTGTGCCCTGGATTTTCAGGATTATGCCATGGTTCCACTATAGGACAATTTACTGAGGATTAAATAAAAAACAAAAGAGATGGGTACAGACTTTTATCTGTATAAAACGTCTAAAGATCTACTTTTCTTATATATCAATCTAGTGTTACTATAGAAGCATGAAAATGTAAATGATATTTTCTGGATGTCTTCCTGGTTTTCCAATATTGAATTGGTGTTGTCATTAACACCAACACTAGAGAAATAAAAATAATCTCTTATTTGTGCTTGGCACTGCTGAGGCTGCATCACTAATTCTGTGTTGCTTTCAGCCCCATCACTAATTCTGAGTTCAGTTTTGGGCCCCTCATTATAAGAAAAATCTTGAGGTGATGGAAAGTGTCCAGAGAAGGGAACAGAGCTGGGGAATGAATGGTCTGGAGCTCAAGGCTGGTGAGAAGCAGCTGAGGGAGCTGGGGGAGGTTCAGCCTGGAGAAAAGGAGGCTCAAGGAAAATGGGTCAGACTCCTCTCCCAGGTAACAAGAGATAGTACAAGGGGTAAAGGCCTCCAGTTTCACCACGGGAGGGCAGATTAGATATTAGGTAAAATTTATTCATTGAAAAGTCAGGCAAGCAGACCTGTCAGAACAGGCTGCCCAGGAAAGTGGTGGAGTCACCATCCCTGGAGGTTTTTAAAAGAAATGCAGATGTGACACTAAGGGTCATGGTTTATGATGGAATTGACATTTGGACTTAATAATCTTAAAAGTCTTTTCCAACCTGTGATTCTGTTTCCTTAGAAATTTCTAGCCTTGGACCTGTGAAGGTCTCCTGTCCAGCAGCTCACTGGAAGTTGGAATACTGTCAGAGAATACTCTCTAGGTAGAGACAGGATAATATTTTCTGGCCAAGCCTTGAAAAAGGTCAAGGATGGATTTTGGTCATTGGAAAGTGTCTGGCTTAACCAAAATCCAATGAACACAATCCAAGGCTTGTGTCTGGCTTAGCCACAAGGGTCTTCTGCTGGAATTCCCAAACTTCCTACATAATGAGACACCTGTTCCTCAGATTTCTTTGCAGATCTTCTGACTCTTACCTTTTTCCTGTTGAAGTTTCTTAGGGAATTCTGCCAGGAATCATTACCTGCTCTCCTAAACCCACTCTTGCCTCTTTTGCTTGCCTTCCACTCCATCAACTCAATCATCTCATCTCCACTTCTGTGGCCACATTTCCCAGCAAGTCTTCCCAGCCCAAGAACAGCATCACCCCTGACTGGCCCCTTGGGCATTTGTATAAATCAGCTCTGACCAACACCATCCAGAAAGTCCCTGCACGGTCCTTCCAGTGCTAGCCTGCCTTTTTATGGGATGCTGGATGTGTGAAAAGCCCCTGGTGGAATGCAGGGAGTGGTGTCTGAGACAAGGCTCTTCCAGTCCAGGCTGCTGTCTGTGTTTCACAGCTGTTTTCTACACAAAGTCTCTGTGCTTAAAGTATGCCAGACTCTGCTTACTGAGAGTCTCTCATCAAATTTGAGATGGACAAAATAGCTAAAATGTCAAGAGAAGGATTCTTTCCATCTGATTTCACTTCATTTTCCATCTTATGCTTTTTTAGAGGGAAAAAAATGGAGCATTTCAGCATCACTCTTTATCCCATAGGTAGGAGACTGTAAATCAGGACAGTCATTCAAGGGGTGTGAGGTCTATTCACAAATATGAAATTTAGGTTTTCCTCCTCTTCCTTTTTTATTTTGAAGTCTATATATTCACTTTCATTTAAGTTAATGCTCTTGTTCCACTGTATTTAATTTATCTGTGGAAGAATCCATATTCATCTGGCATTTCAAATAAGAAAGGCATCAAAATTAAAATTGTAACTGGAAATTTCCCATATATATACAAACTTACATATGATATATATGCAAAATCTGCTATACATGCACTATAATGTAATACTGGTGTGTCTCTGATCTGATTTTATTCTAGAAAAGATGGAAGAGGCTCCAAATTTTTTCCAAATCCACAGGAAATCTTGTCTCTGTGCTGGAGCTCTGTTCTTCAACAACTGAAAGAGTAGAAGACAGTAAAATTATTTCATTAACATCACAAGGAGAAATGCACCAAGGAGAAGGATCTGCAGTCTTCATACACCTGAGGTCAGAAGTTATGGATTCATTCCTCACTAATTTCCATAATGAAAGATAAGTGGCAACAAAAACACAGTCGTTATCACATAAATGATTTTTTAAAAAAATTAATCACTATATGCTCTAATTACTACCCTTTTATCTGTCCTTACTTGCACTTTTGCTTGAGGCTTTTGGCAGATGAAATCAAGTGAATGGAGAAGTATATTTTAGCTAACAAGCTTCCTAGTCTAAAAATTCCTCTCGAGTGCGTGATTCAAGCAAATTAGGAAACAGAGAGAGAGAGAGAGAGAGAAGGAGAAAAAGGAAATGGCAGACGATTGCCTTGCTAATTTAATCCTTTTGGTACACAATTAGCACACATCAGGCTGGTCGATGGGAGCCTGCCCCGCAGGTCAGGATTTCGCTCTGAACAGCTCCTCGAGTGTTCTGGGCTCTGCTCTGCTCCGGGGAGCTCCTCAGAGCCTGCACCTGACAGCTTGCCAGAGATGAGCTGTCAGGAAAGTGCCACTCGGAATTTCCTCTCTCCCTGATGGCTTCTATTATCTGGTAAACAACAGCCAAAATGTGTTATTTTATAACTCTCTCTCATCGTCAGAACGCTGGGCCAGGTTGGTGTTCTGGCAGGATGGATCCTGAGCAAAGCTCATTCATTCTCTCTATTTTGGGTAGCTATGGAATAAAAAAAAAAAAAAAAAGACACACCTCCAGCCTGTTGTGCATCCCTGCAGCAGAGTAGAAAAATTGATGAATGACTGCTGGAAACACATCCTCACATCTTTCAGGCTAGAGGCAGTAGGCTGGACAGTGAAATCCTGTGTGGAGTGGAAAGCAGCTGGTTGATGGGACTTGCTGCTGTGCTCAAAGTTCAACTGCTGCTTAGATTTGAGGTCAGAGAATGTGAGTGTTCCCTCCAGGCTAAATTGGCAGGCCGGATTGTTTGTTTGCTTTTATGTCTTCCTCCGCAGGCAACTCATTGTCAGCTTCCAGTAATCACCTTTTTTTTTCTCTTGAGTTGTCTAATTGATTAACAGAATTATGTTGTCACAGCAATTTATTCTTTAGCCCGGAGTTTGCTGCTTCTGCTGCAAGCCTAAAAAATGGGAACAGGCAGAAAGTCTTGTCTTTTCCCAATCTGGTGTTCTTATATAAGATTTTCCCTTATCCTACACACCCAACTTCACTGTGATAACGGTACCATAGACCCCTAATTCACTGCATCTCGAAATGGATTACACTGCTAAAATTAGTTGAAATAAATTCTGCAGTGCAGGAGCCTGAGCAGTCAGCTCTGTTCCTTTTATGGAGCCAGTGGATAGGAACAGACGTGGCACATCTGATCTATTTTAGATGTCAGATATATCACATCCCAGAAATGTCTGTTTCTTTCTGTTGATTCCTTTGATTCTGGGAAAAGAGTATAAATCTGGGTTTGTAGCTCAGAAATATGCAGTTGGACTGAAGCAGGAAAAAGCCCCATTCTTAATTTACAAGTAATTTTGCCTTATTCTGTTGATTTGTTTTGCATATATGGCAATAATAGATTCAGACATCCAGCAGATGCTGAGTTGAAATAATCTGCAAAGCAGAGAATTCTGGAAAAATACAAAATATCCATGTTTTCCTTACCAGGCATATGAACCATCTTGAATCCCTTGTTTCTGTCCAAGATATTGCTGTTTCTTCAAATACAGTACCAGGGCATTGTAGGAAAAGTTGATGGTAGAGCTTCTGATAATTTATTTCTAACATCATGGAAAAATCCAAACTTGGGACATTATTAGCAAGATCACCTTGACAATTATATTTCTGGTGCCTGAACCTGGATTTGGGGGACCAAAGGATTTATACATCATAAAAAAGTGATAGCAATGAGACCTTACAGCATAATAACAGCAACAATGATTATAATAGAATAGGAAGGAGAAGGAGAAGGAGAAGGAGAAGGAGAAGAAGAAGAAGAAGAAGAAGAAGAAGAAGAAGAAGAAGAAGAAGAAGAAGAAGAAGAAGAAGAAGAAGAAGAAGAAGAAGAAGAAGAAGAAGAAGAAGAAGAAGAAGAAGAAGAAGAAGAAGAAGAAGAAGAAATTTTTTGTACAGATAGATAAGGTGTCTGATGTCATGGAACACAATCAATTATTTCTGGGAGCACCTGGAAGCTAATTGTATAATAATAATAATAATAATAATAATATGTATAATTTATAGATATTAATATATTATATTACTATATTATAATAGATATTATTAATATATTATAATATTATAAATATTTCAGAAGAAATAAATAAATTACTTCTCTAGGAGTTGATCACAATATATTGCATTTCTCATAAATTTGGAAGGAAAAAACCCACCACCAATAGCAACAACATCAAAAAATGTAACATAACCATATGTAACCAAAAAACCCTTTCTGATTCCTGAGTGTGAAAGTCTAGAAGTTACTTGTCTGTGTGATTGATACAGCTGCAGAAAACTCATCTTTGTTTTTTCAGTACATTATCCTCTCTATTAGTTCCTGTTCTGAAACTGTAATCCTAAAGGCATTTTCTGGGATAAAAAATTATCTTCAGTTGGAGGTATTATCTGAAATTCTAGGCAAAAGATCTTAATTCAGAACAGAAACACTTCTCAGAACAAGTGAATGCCAATATTCCCTGAGCCGATGGGAAGCATGGGAAACTCTTTCAGCGCCTTTTTGATATGCTGGGCCCATCAAAGATCCCAGCAAGATAATAATGCTGGTATCAAAATTGAAGACATGGATGGATTTCACACTCTTTCTGAAAATCAGATCTCTCTAAATTGCTTTACATTATATATTTAAAAATAAATAAATAAATAAAATCAGAAGCAAAACTAACCATCAGTCCTTTGAAAGTCCTTAAAATGACCTTCACACATCCAGTGGATAGATTGCTAATAACGCCTGAAAAACATCTGAAAAATTACTATATTTTGGGTGTCATAATTACCCAAAGATATACCAGATGGTGCAACTGAAATGATTTGTTTAAACTTCCCCACCTCCAAAACCGTATTTTAGACATAGACTCAAATAAGGACATTAATGACTTGGGAAAAAAAAAAAATAAAAAGCCCAGAGGAAAAAAAAATAGAAAAAATAGTAAATAAGGACTAAAGAAATTTGTATTTATTATTAAATAAATACCTAGAGGTTTGTAACTGAATTATTCTTTATGTTATATTGACTATACTGACCAGATCTCACACAGATGGAGATAACTTCACCCATACACCTACATTTAGAGATATTAAAGTGGGATTTCACCTCACCATAGGGGAAATTTCCCTTCCCAGTCGTATCTGGTGTATTCCAGGCTGTCCAGGATGTCTCTATAGGGCTATAAACACAACAGCGGATCCTCGAGGGAGCCTCTCCTTCCTGGAGCAGTGGCTGGAGCTCAGGTGGGACTCCTTTGAATGCTTCAAACAGCACCAGGTTATCTGGGAGTCTTTCATATTCCCTAGCTCTTGGAAATGCTCATAATGTCCTTTTTTGACCTCTGTCTTCTTAGATTATTTCCTTTGTGAGAAAGGATTTTCTGTTGTCATGGCACCTCATTCCTTGGGTAGATCTGTGTGTCCAAAATGTTAAATAACATGGAGTGAAAGAGACAATGCAAGGGATGTGAAACAGAAAATTACATCAATTCCCAGGAAATTTGCTATAAGAACGTGTTTTATAATATTTTATTATTAAAATTATTAAATTGGCATAAAGCTTTATAATAGATGAGTATTTGGCATAGAAGGAAGGTGAGCTCTCCTCAGTAGGAACACAGTTAGAAATAGGGTGAGAAAGGGCATTTTCAATAATACTGATTTCTTTATTTTCCCCGCTGCCTAAGGAAATGTGCGTGACTCGAAATGGGGCCCTCCAAGGTATGAGTATGTCCAAGCCTGCAGTGTCTCTGAAATGAGGATGCTTTCAGGACATCTTCTTGCTGTAACGAAACTTTAACCTCAAAGGATCTTTCTGATCCTTATTTTGGGAGAAGAGTCTTCCAACTAATTTATGGCGACATTAGAGGATAACAACATGCACAGTAATGAATTCTCTTTAGCCTTTGGGCTGTAGCTTTGTTTTACTGTCTCCAGGAAAATAAAAGTGGATCCATGGAAATATTCAGCATTTGTGTTTTAATTGCCCCCAAGAGTCTTAACTGTTTGGTAAGGAATGCAACTTGTAATGGTATGAGAAAAGAAAAGAGGGATGTTTTCAAGCTAAGTTCTTATAAGAATAAGAGGTAAAGTCCAGCAGCAGCAGTGAAGTTCCCAAACACTGAAGATAATTAGATTTATTACTGTTTAGGGTGAGCATTAAGGAGAAACAGACGGAAAGGGTTAGTTAGTCCTGGACAGGACAAGAAAGAATGAAGGATGGGATATGCAGGATGAGACAGATCCTCTTTCCATGTGTAAGAATCTTATGGCTTGCAGAAATTTTACAGGATTTCTTAGCTAAATTAAATAACTCTATATAAATGAAAGGGTTTGAAAGGCAATCAGACATGATAAGACTTTCAGATTGCAGAGCTGACCTGCATCCCTCATGTCCCCTATAAAACAAGTCAAAGGTAATAAGAAAGGAATAGGGTTGCACTGTCTTTAAATCTGCTTTCTATTTTGGTTTAAAAGGTTTGTCTTTGACCTTTCATCAGGCATCACATGTATTCTGAAGAGTGGAAGATGATAATTTGTTTAAGCAGAGCTCTCATGATTTAAAGCGATACTGGTACCAATATTCTTTCCTACCATTAACTACATGATGTTACAGGATTTCCATACAGTTATAAGCAATGGGAAGAAGGAAAAAAGAAATGTGAAACATAACAGAACCCACCTTTCAGTGGGTTTCAGTGTGCTACCTCAGGCCAAAATAAGAAGCTTGTCTAAGAACTTGATATCAGACAGAGATAAAAATCCTCCTATTTAACCAGTTTCTAATTCTTTTAAAAGGGATGGAATGTATTAGTGGAAATGGAATGGATTTTCCCTTTGCTTTAATAGAGTGGAATGGATTACCCCAGTCTGGAAGCCAGACCAGGCTCCAAATCACAACAAAGTAGAGACTGACATTTTCCTTACCCTTCCTGTTCTTTGGGAAAACTTGGGAGTGCAATTGAGGTCTTGCCCAGCCAAGCTGCCTCGCTGATGTGCTGGCAGTTCATAAGGCCAGAGTTGAGGGACCAAGGTAATCTCATTGATCCACACAAACCACCCTGTGACATTTCACAAACTTCTCTCCAACTTTCCAATTTCACTTGGATGTGCCTTCAGCTAAATGAGTTACTGTTGTTGTAGGGGATGTTTCCAATAGCCAAAATATATTTCCCTTGGTTCCCAAGCCACAGCAAAATATGGCATTATGGGTTAATGGCAGCACTTCATGAGCAGAAGAGACAAAACTGGATGTCACAATGATCCATAGCACAGGGGGAAAGTTCCCTCTCTGGACTAACCAGTGTGGAAATTTTTCCCTGCTGCAGGAACTGCTGACATTTGGTTCTTATTTGGCAGACAAGGCAGGGAATGGAGGACAAAACAAAGGGCAAGTGAAAAGAAGAAATAAAGCATGGGAAGAGATCTGAAAGGAATGTCATGTGCTCTTTGGTGGGTTATGTGATTAAGGGCCATTCTTTCCAAACTCAGAGACCCAGGGATGAGTCTGAGTCCCTGTAACCTAAGCAGTCCAGGTGGGTGAGTCAGCCAAAAACCACTTTCTCAGAAATGCCCTGAAAACTGGAGGAGTTCCTGCATGAAAAAAATCAGGGCTTACTGTAGGACACAGAAGCAGAAATAATTGTGCAATAATTGAATGTTTAGCAGGAGCAAAGGCAACAGAAAGGACGGGTCAAGATGGAACAGGAAGAAAAAAAGAGTGGGAAAATAGATGGAAAAGGGTTATGGGCAAACTGTCTGCTGGGCAGGATGTTTGTCTGGACGAACCCTTCACCACAATTTACTCTGTCTTATTCCTAAATCCTGCTGCTTTCTCCTGTGCTAGTGAACTCACTGTTGTGAGCCAGCACATGAAGGTGATGGGATGCAAGCCAGGCTGGCTGTGGGCACGATGGGAGCTCTGGTGCCAGACTGGGGCCACCAGAGGTCTGAGAGTCCTGGTAAAAGCCTCAGGCAAGGACTGTGACCTCAAGGCCAGCTGTTCCAAAATCTGTCCAGCTGCTGGAAAAATCTCTACTGTGTCTATTCCTGTAGCAATTTCAACCCCAGTTAGCTAAAGGAGGGGAGCAGGAGGGCAATGTGGTGGGTGTGCTGTTCATGTTTGAGTGCTGTGTGAGTTTATGAGGAGCTCTCTGTGTTCTTCTCTGTGGCTGTCTGTGTGTGTGTATTTGTGTGTGCCCTTTTTGGGGACACATGCTCAGCTTTGCTGCTGCTGGACCTGGGGTCACAGTGTCACAGTAGCCCCACACGTGGATGGGAGGAACCTACCTGGTTCTGAACCCCACTTGTCTTGGCTACCTTTATTTGTGCACAAAATGCAGAAGATGGGTACCCAGAGGATTAACCCAAAGTACACAATTGTTGCACGTCTTTCATGTCTTTAATTTGAAAAAGAGTAGGTTTAGATTAGATATAGGGAAGAAATTATTTCTGTGAGAGTGATGAGGCCCTTGAACAGGTTGATGAGAGAAGTTGTTGACACCCCATCCACGGAAGTGTTCAAGGCCAGTTTGGATGGGGTTTTGAGCAGCCTGGTCTAGTGGAAGGTGTCCCTGCACATGGCAGGGGGATGGAACTGGATGAACTTCAATTCCTTCTAACCCAAACCATTCTGTGATTCAATGACTCAATCACAACCTTGTGATGGCCTGACTGCTGTGGCTTGGACTTGGGTGGTCACGAGCTGAAGATGTTCATTGCTTTTTTGTGGCAAATGCAAATGCCGAGTCTTCCATGGGGGCAGTGTGCTGAAGGAATCACACCTCTCACCCCAGGGATACAAACTTTGCCACAATAATTCTGTTCTGCACTCATGGCTGCAATGGAGCAGTACCTATTTAACCCATTTTCCCATGTAGGAAGGTTTTTTGTGGATTTTTGGGGTATTTTTGCAGACCAGCATTTACAGATTGTTTACATCATCCTTTCTCTATAATCCACTTCTTCCTTGCTTTATTGCTGGATCTTTGATGCTGTATGAAATCATTTTGCAAGTCTTTAAAAGGCAGTTAAAAGGTGAAACATAATTGATTTCCCCCTGACATCACCACCAAAGGCAAGTAACTGGACAAAACCTGTCCTTAGCAATGATCATTACATGCTGGGAGTGTTAATGCCATTTCTTTGCCTACTTTTAGTTTGATTATCTAATTGGTTTCCATTTACATTTGGCAAGAAAAGCCAGTCTAAATTTTTTTTAATAAAATTTCCACCCTGCTGGTTGACCTTTCTGTTGACTTCCAAAAGCTTTTGCACACAATAAACCAGGGAAGCTGACAGAAATATAAATGGTTTGTTTTACCTTTGACACTGGGTTTTATGGAAAAGAGCTCTCACATATTGCTTTGCCCTGTCTATCTTCCTCCTCAAAGGACTGTATCTTGTATTTTTTTTCTGCAGGATCCCTTCCAAAATAAGATCTTCTTTGTTTAAGTTGCATGTCTTGAGTTTGCCATGCCTAATCTTGGTTGTCAGCAACTTTTCAAGCTCACAGTGTAGCTGAATTTGCTTTCACCTAATTTAACTATCTAAAAGCTCAATGCTGAATCTGAGCCAGATGTGTAAACTTCCTTTATATTTATTAGAGACATCACAGCTCTGCCTCACAATGGGATGAAGCAACTTCTGGTGCTGAATCTGTCAGTCCAGCAGCTACAAAGGGAGCCTAAATCATCAGCTTAGACTGAGCACATTACTTAGGGGCAGATACAGTAAATGAAAAACAATCTGTTTCCTGAAACACAGCCCTAACAGGAGCAGCTGCATCTTACCCAAGTTCATCCAAATCAATTTCAGTGCTCTGTCAGGGGGTGGGGGTGTAGACATTTTATATTTGGGAACTCCTGATGTGGTCAGAAACATCAGCACAGGTGATGTGGTGCCTATAGGCATAGAAGGACTGGGCTTGGCTCGTCCCTTCCAGTTCTAAAGCCCTTATTAACAGTTCAGTCGTGTAAGCATTTGTCGTGGCATAAAAATGGGGTTTGTGACCTCAGCTTGGATCTGAGTGTCTGACCAAAGCCAACACCCTGAGCTGGGAAGCAGCAGAAACAGTGAAAGATAACTTGCTATCTCTTTCCTGCTTAAAATGTATTTTCAGAGGAATAATTATAGAAATCCATCTTTGCTCTTTCTCTTATGCAGATAAAGGGAAGGTTTAATCACTGAGAATCTAACACAAACCCACATCCCAGTCCCCTAGAAAAATGTCCTCACAAGCTCTCTGTATTTTAAAGTTATAACTCTTTTAAAGTTCACCTGATTAATATTTTGCTGGGTAGCTCTTCAGTTTCTGTTTAGAGCTGGTCTTTACAGAAAGACTTGCACCAGATTATAAAAAAGTACTTTTCCAAAACTCCAAGTTGCTGTCATTTTAACTAGGACATCAGGTTCTGGATGGTTTTAGCAGAAATAAGTTAAATGGTATCTATATGGCTTTTTCAAGTGCCATCTGGGCACATTCATTAGCTTCACTTGGGCTGTAGCATTAAAAAAAAAAATCATATTATTTTATGTTATTAGAAGGCTATTTTTTCTTTCTTTGAGAGAAGTGCTTGCAAAGCAACAGGAGTGCAATATGACTTTTACCCCTAGGTAGAATGTCCAAATGTTGCATCCACTCGTTAATGGAAGGAACATATTTTCTTCAGCAAGTTAAGAGGCAAAACATGCAGCTGCATTGCAATGACCCTCTTGGAGGGGATATGTTGGTCATTCCATTAGCTGAAGTTTTTGAAACCACATAAACTTCAGCAGAGACAGGGCACTGCACTTTGTAGATTGAATATAACCTTGTGCTTTAACATGAATGCAGTGGAGAGGAACAGGCAGGGGAGAATGTGATTCCTTCAACCTACTTCAACATCTGCATGAATATAAAATATATCTGTCCTCAATACCTCTAATTCTTTCATTCAGCTATTCCAGAAAACTAAACAAAGTTGAGCTTTGTATCACCAGGTGGATGACAAGTAACCATGAGAGAAAATCATCTTCCCAATGAGCCCTCACACTCTCTGAGCATTACAGTGAGTGACAGAATCACCAGGGTTGGAAGAGACCTTCAAGACCATCCAGTACAACCATCAAACCAACACCACCATAATCACTCCCAACCCGTATCCCCAAGTGCCATGTCCTGATGCCTCTTGGAAACTCCCAGGGATGATGACTCCAACACCTCCCTGGGTCACTTAATCCAATGCCTAGCCATATTTTCAATGGATTTTTTTTTCTTGATACCTAATCTGAACCTCTCCTGGTGCAATTTAAGGTCATTTCCTCTCATCCTTTCACTTGAGACATGGCAGATAAAATGAACACTCTCCTGTCAAGGGTAGAGAGCAATGAGGTCCCATCTGAGCTTCATTTACTCCAGGCTGAGCCCCCCCAGCTCCCTCAGCTGCTCCTCATCAGCCTTGTGCTCCAGTCCCTTCCCCAGCTCTGTTCCCTTCTCTGGACATATTCCAGGACCTCAACATCCTTCTTGTCATGAAGGACCCAAGACTGACCCAAGAATTCGAGGTGTGGCCTCCCCAGTGCCCAGCACAGAGGGACAGTCCCTGCCCTGGTCCTGCTGGCCACGCTAGTGCTGACACAGAAGGCCAGAAGGCCACTGGCCTCCTTGCCCATCTGGGCACACACTGGATCATGTTCAGCCACTGCCAGCCAGCACCCTCAGGTCCCTGAACAGAGAATTAAAGATGGGCTGAGCCACTTGTGTTGCCCACAAACTGCCATATATTTAGGATGCACTAGGGTTTAGGAGGGCAGATTAATCCCTCCTCACTTCCTATTATTCTGGAAGAAAACATTGGAATTCCAGGCCATAAACAGACACAGACATATCATAGGGCAGGGAATGACTGCTCATTCTCTCAGCTTATTGGTCTTAACTAAATGCCAAGCAGATTTGTTTTAAGCTTTTGAGCTCCTGTGTCTTTGTCTTGTGTGTGATGCTTTCTAGTAATGCGAGTTCCGGGTCCAGGCGAGTCACAGCATTATTGCTGTTTGCTGAAAACATGCATTTTCACTCAGATCCCATAATTGAAATTCAAGCTGCACATGATGCAATTTGACATTAATTTCAGTTATTTGTGTCTGAGGTTTGCCCCATCCAACAAGAGACGACAGTAAAGAAGAGCACTGGAAATGGAAATACACAGCGCCATTAGATGCAAGGCTTGATTTGTAAATCACTTAGATAGCAATAAAACTGGGGATGGAAATAAAAGTGGCAAAGCTCAGCTTTCTAAGTGTTAAATAATTCAAGAAGGAAAGGGTGAGGGGAAAAAGTACAGAGCAAGAGCTTTGTATGTGAAAACAATGGCATCTGAGCAAATCAGAAATTTCAAGCTCTGACTAAATGTAATTTCAGTTCAATTAAAGCATAACATCAAGATTGTGGGCTGCTAAAATCTGGGATGAAGCATGTCATTTCTGTGTGCAGTTCTAAAAGATTTACAGCAAAACCTGGATCTAGGAGAGATATTCCCTGAAATGATGCTGCAGGGCTCTTTACTGAACAGACAGCTCCTGTACAAAACCAGGCTGTGGGGAGTCAGATCAAGCAAAATTCACGATGAAAATAATTCTTGCCCCTTTTTGTATTTTTATTTATTTATTTAATCTTTGGGAAGGTAACACTGACAGTAAGCTAGCCAGAGGAACAGATGCCTGAAGAGAATTCTTTTGTCACCTGAACTTTATAAATTTGGAATTGAGGGGTTTGTTGTTTTTACTTCCTTTCTCTTCTCAAGATAGTCTGTGCTCCAATTACAGGTTTCTGATTTCATCACAAGAATTGCAGAATGATATTTTATGCTTTTTGTCTGGCAGGATGTTACTGCAATACACTGTGGGGAGGAGAAGAGGGTCGGCAACAAGAAAATGTAGGCCAGATTCAAGGAAGCAGATGTTAACATCTGTTCCCCTCTTCTTTCCCTGGGAGAGATTGAAAGTATTTAAGCATCAGATGCTGCCTTAATAGCAAAACATTTCCTCCAGTGCTCACAAACAGTCTGATAAAAAGCTAAGAAGCAACATTATCTCAAGATCTTAAGGAAATAAAGGCTTGGGAATGGAGGTAAAAGATAAACAAGTTACCCAGCAGGGATCTTGTTCCTGCTATTGTGGCCCATGCTGGAGGACTCTAAACCTTGGCCTGATTTTTAACAACAGTTGGACTCATAACAGTTTCTTTTGAACTGCAAATTTAATCATGTGTAGTGCCTGGGAGCCCGTCTGACCTCTGGATGCTCAGAACTTTGCTGTGGGATGAGAGGGACAAGGGAGACAATAATTGTGGAGAAACAGCTGTGACAGGAAAGAGGAAAAACTTCTGGAAGGCCTCTTGAGAAGTCCTTCAGCTGCATCATGATCCGTGTTACCAAGGGTTTGGATGATCCACAAATTGGTGAAATTACTTGGGAAACATCTCCAAAGATTCCTTGGCTCACAGCTGGAGCAGAGCACATTGTGACACGTTTTGAATGGGATCTGCCTTGCACCTGTCACTAGCAAATCTCCTGGATAATGGAAGGATGGGAGGTTTGGATTAGATATTTGGATAATTTTTTTTCCTGTGAGGGTGGTGAGGCCCTGGCACAGGTTGCCCAGAGAAGCTGTGGCTGCCCCATCCCTGGAAGTGTCCAAGGCCAGGTTGGATGAGACTTGGAGCAACCTGGGATAGTGGAAGGTGTCCCTGCCCATGGCAAGGGGCTGGAATGAGATGAACTTGAAGATCCCATCCAACCCAAACCATTCTATACCATGAGTAGTTTATTTTAAGCAGATAGTGAATAATATTTATCATTTGTTCTATAGTAAAAAAATCTGCAAAATAAAAAACATAAATTGCATTTTCTCCCAACTCCTGAAAGTGAAGATTGAGCATTTTGACTTCTTGAGTCCTCTAGTGTGATCACTGAACAAATTCAGTGCCCCAAATCTGAAGGGATGGATAAGTAGCCTAGGATGGTAATCAAAATTGTTTCTATCTTGACACCTCTATCTGATATATTCCTCTGAACTCCCTTTAACAAATGGAGAAAAATAAGACCTATCAAGTGTGACTCATCTCATCCCAAAACAAACACCCAAGTAAGAAGACTTGCACTCAAAAGTCCCATTTTTTCTGCTTTGTCTGGGAGGTGACTCAGCTCCAATGGAAACATCAGTGCACTAGAAATAGAAAGTGAAAGATGTGTTTCCAGTTGTCAAGTAAACAGAGAAAACTAAAGGTAGGAGAAGCATCCAAGCACCGAAACATCAAACCATTTGCCCTGGGTGTCAAAAGAAAAACAGATCTTCACCCCAAAGTTTTTACAGTAAAAAACTGTTGAGTACCATGTCCCGCTCCAGGTATGTTGTACAATTACACAGGAAAGCCTTGGAGACTGAGAAAGGAAAGATCAAGGGAAATTCAGAGCAACTGTTTTCAAGCTGGATTTTATTTTGAAAGCTGCTGTTTCTAACAGAGATTTGAAGAAAAGAGTTGAAAGCACCTGTGGTGGTTTTGGTTTTTTTCCAAGGATATCATAAAACATATTTCCTATTTCTCCTGACCTTGCCTCACCTCTGTTCACAGCTACAAAAGGACCTGTATAAGTGTTAGAACCGTAATTTTTCCTTGCAAAATCTCTACCATCTTTCCTCTTCAGAAATAATGATCCCCAAAGGTGAATATTCTGATAAAAATTTAGGAAAGGTGACAATTCTGCTGTGAGCGATGCTACCTGTCACAAAAGGTCAAAATGTTTGCTTCAGACAATTTTTAATGAACTCATTATAATCAAACCAAACTCATGCTTGCACTGGAAGAAAATAATGCTTAAGTGCTTGTGTTTATTTGGTCTTTCATTGGCTCACACCTGAACACCCCAAACATTTGTCTGTGATAAATGTTTCACAGAAGAAATAAATGAAGAAACAAGAAGAAATATTTTTCACTTTTATCCATTTCCTGACTGTTTTCTCTGTGCATTTCATAGTCTGCAAACAGCATGGGAGGTTATTATTTGCCAACAGCTCTAAGAAAATCATCCACAAAAGCTCCTCCTCTTTCAGAAATGTTAATTCAGTCACATTCCTGTTGTGGCCAAAAATGCCTTTTCAAAGCCATTCCAGATCTGCTGTGCTCAGTGCTTGGTAAATCTTTAATCTGACACCTAAGAATACAACAGATTTTATAGAAAGACATCCAAGATTTACAGATAACTATCTCATGTTTTTCTCTGACTGGGATATTTCTTCCCCAAGATGATAACCAAATACTGCAGCTATCTTTCATTTATTTACATAGGTAACTATTTATTTTTTATGTCTATTCATCTCTGTTGATGTTCAGATTCTCTAAGTCTTAAAGTGTTATTATAAACCATTGTCACAAAGTGTTTTCTGGCTGAATCTTACAAGAATTTTCTTGGAGGTGGCTGCAACATTCACCTCTAACATTCAGTAGTTTGTTATTTTAGGGATGTTTTCCACACAAGCACCTTTCCCCCTGTATTTTTTTTTTAATTTTATTTTTCCAATCCTTGAAAAATAAAGTACTATAAATGCTTATAGGTTAAGCATTTAATGTTACAAAACTCTACTGCTAAAATAAATTTCAGCATATTAACTCTAAGAATTAAACTTGTGCACTGAATCAACATAGTCTCACCTGGGCACAAAGCAGGGCTTCCAAAGTGTCAACAAAATGATGAAGTTGTTTTCATAAAATAAAATAAATTGAAAAAATATGCATTTTCAATAGTACAAGCAGCATATAACATCTTCAGCTGTTTCAGTATAAAATGTGGTAGCTTTCAGAGCAGAGGAGGATAGATCTCACTGACTGATAGAATCAGAATGCCTGAAGTCATTTATTGTCTGAAACACACAGGCACACACATCTCCTGAGCCAGTTAAAATATGTAAACTTCAGTGAAGGAAACAGCAACACTAAATAAAACTTCTCAGCTCTGCCAAGGTCAATAGCACCACAAAAAGGCCCCTGGACCTGGGGAAACAGAGCAGACAGAGCTGTACTATATCATCTTTTCCCACACTGACAACTACCTTACACTGTGGATGATGGACATAAATTGGAGCTATTTGTTGAGTAACTCTGCTTCTCAGTCTGGATAAAGGAAGGGACAAGTTGATTGCTGGATGTAGTAGTCTTGGTCTGGCTGTTTTTGAGGGAACAAATAAAACAAAGTGAATTAATTTACTGCATCAGCTGGGAAGACCTTCAGTTGACCTTGGAAAGAATGAGGAAAAACAAAGAAATGACTCAAGGGAAGAAATGGACAACTGGAGAACAGTGCAAGGAGAAAAATGAAAACTCCAACTGTCTCTGCAAAAAAATGTATTACCTTGAGATACAATGAATAATGAATTCTGGAGCACCCAGCAGATTGTTTCAGATGTTGTTTTTAAATGTCTTTTTTAAATGACAGTTTTACATTTTTGTTTTCATCTTCAAAGGCTGGATTTGTTGATCTCAGAGGTCTTTTCTGAGATTTTGTAATTCTGTGATTCCCAAACCTCGTTAAGATACTTGAGAAATGTCTTAGACAGCTGTGAATAGCCAAATTTCCTAAATTGCTTTGAGCATATTGTGCCACACAACTGTAAGCCTCCCTCAACACTATTTATATATTAATATAAAGGTAACTTTTTATTAATATATATTATAGCAGTGACTTACCAATTTGTTCTGGGCAGGTTGGATGGGGTTTGAAGCAATCTGATCTAGAGGAAGGTGTCCCTGCCCATGGCTGGGGAGGTGGAATAAGATGGTCTTTAGGGCCCTATCCAACTCAAACCATCCTGTGATTCCATGAATTTGCAGTGGTTTGCATTCTCTGTTGAGCACTCTGTCTAGAATAAGTTCTAAAAATCTCAGGTGATTCATTCAAGCAGATTTTAGGGTTTTTTTTCAGAGAGAATAGTGCAGTTCAAAGGTGTCAACACTCCTGGAAGAGGTGAAAAAACAGAGCAAATTAACTTGTTTATTAACAGAAACTATAATAAATGATTAGCAACATAAAATATCTGGAATTCTTAGAGCAGGATTTAAGGAAATCCCTCACACTAGGCCTGGTTAGATATAATTTCTCTCTTTGTCTGTCTAAATATTGCATGGGCATTAACTTTCTCCTTTACAATGTTAATCTGATGTCTTGTCAAGGGAGAAAAATTACTTAAAATGTGTAAAAGCTACCAGCAGGCTGATGGTTATTACTTTGTGCAATACGATTTGAAAACATTAATCTAATGGGGGATAGACACAGGTCTTTCATGACTAAATGGGAAACGTGTCCATCATCCACTGCTGCAGTCTGAGGAGCTGAGGGAGCAGCAAATAGCAAACACAAAGTTAAAAGAGAGAAAAGAAATTAGTGCAGTGCTAATGACAAACAGGAACTCGTGAAACAGCACATGACCTTCTCTCACATTCTCCCCTTTATGAGTAAAAAGCCCTTTTAATTCCTTCTCATTTACATTATTGCAAAATCAACCAGATGCAATATGAATGCTTTTCTTTTTTGTCTCTCTTTTTCCCTAATTCTGCCCCCAGTTTTCTTTCTCTACTTCCTGACAAAGCACATTCAAAGCAGAAGACATGTCTAAGTGGCCTGATTCAATAAAGTATTTCCACTGGGCAACCCCAGTTTGCATAAAATAATTAAAGGACTTGGGATGAGAAACAAACTGGCATGATGATGGAACTGGCAGGCTGGAATACATTAGTTCAGTAATCATCAGTGAACAAGCAGAGCACATGTGGTCTTTAAAAAAGAGACTGAGAGCCAGAGGGAAAAGAGCAAAGTCACATTTTGGATGTCCACAAGGATTTTCCAGGACATCATATAAATGTTTTTGAAGAACAAACTGTTTACTGATGATCTAAAGCATTCAAGGCGTGATTCCATTTCTGTAGTGCAGTTATCACCTTCAATTTTGACTGTAATTATCTTCACAGCATCTTTCTGGTCCTGGGAACTATTGGATTATTTTAATAATTCTAACAAAGGCTTAAGCTTTGAAAGACCAGAAATTGGGTACATGAAAGGACCTGGGAGCCTGCAGCCAAATTACCATTTCAACAGAACTGAAAGTGGAATTAAGAGCCTCGTTGGTTATGATTTGCCACTGAGTAACCCTGAAGTTTTTGAAGCTTTCAAAACAACGAGCAATCAGGAACATCTTCTCTCAGACAAGAGATGCACTAAACAGGAATTCTGCACCAGAACTGGTTGCACAACAAAATTGATTTTGTAATGAATTGAGAAGCACATTCAGACTGTGACTAATTTTAATTAGCACAAACTTCTTATGATGAAGAGTCTTGCCTAGAACTGCTAAATGACAAAGCCCTTTTTGCTGCCCAGGGACAGCAGGACAGCCTGGGATATCTGAGGTTAAGCAAAAGGGACAGACTTCATGCAGGTTTCAGGTTCCTCCTGTGGGCCAGCAGCGTACAAGGCCAGAATTACCTGAACGCTGGGAGCATTTAATTTCCAGTAATTGCCTCAAGAGGAGTCTTTCCTTTCTGTCTGTAGTTTTTAGATCCAAACATCTGAGTTTTCTTCAGAGTAAACAGCTTCAGGAACTCAGAATCATGGAATGGTTTGGGCTGCAAGGACCTTAGAGATGCTTTAGTTCCAATCCCCTGACATGGGCAGGGACATTATGCAAAATAACACTGAGGGAGGAGCTGATACTGCTCCTCTGCCTGTATTTAATGTTTCAACAATTACTCACCCAGCCCAGGAGGGATCTGGGCTCCTGGCTCTCTCCCAAGCATCGTCACCAGTGAACAGTTTGGATCTGAACATACATCCAGTGATTTAATAAGCTGCTCCCATTGCCTCCACCATGGTGAACTTCTTGCCTAGAAAATGGACAAACAACATTTGGAAAACAGTCCATCACTAGCAATGCCAATCACTCGTTTTCTAAAAAGGAAAATCGAGCCTGGTAATAGAAATTGATCCTGGTGGTTTGTCTCTGAAGCAATCTTGCTGATGTACTCTCACCTCTCTTTTTACATGTTTGCCTTCTTTGAATATTTTTTATTACTTTTATAGGAAAGATGTGTGCTAATGCCTTTACAAACAATTCCATGGGTGAGGGCATGGATGTTAACATCTTTGAAATGGGTCTTAATGTCTCTATTAAATTCAAGGGTTGTTACAGAACTCAGACAGTTTGACTCCTGAAACAAGTGGGTCTGCACAAGCCTGAGTTTCTGAACTTTGGGGTAAAATTCCAAGTTCAAGGGGGAATATGGGGTAGGCAGTTTGGGAAGGCTGCACCTTCCTGGTACCTGAGGCGATGAGGAAAGGAAGAGGGCAACGTGCTGCAGTAAGGTAGAAAAATTATAAAAGAAAGGCTTCATAAAATCAGGCCTGCTCTGTTATATTAGTGGCTGGCCTTGTCAAGCTAGCACTTTGCAAGTTCCCATGTGAAAGCAATCCTGGTGTGAACAGTTCATTAACATAACAATCTATTCTTTGGTGAAAAACAACTAGCACCTTCGTAAACATTCAATCTATCCCATGAGAACCAGTGAATAAAATGTGTAAATTTAAGAGTAGAGAGATTTGATGGACAAGTAAAATACCTTTTACTAACCAATAAAGTAATTGGCAAGAAAGCTACTAACCAATTGGAGTCACACATGAGGTCTGTTAAACTGTATAAGAACAAGTTATGTGAATAAAGGGGCTTTTTCCACCATGAAGAAAATGGAGTCTCATGTGATTTATTCCTTTAGCTGGGAGTTTGGGATAAAAGGAGGCTGTGCCCTCCAAAACCCCGAGAGAGAGAAAACCTTGGAAGGTCTCCCTTCATTTGTATAAACTTGCAGGAGTCCTCTGTCTCCTTTATGGACACTGGCTTCTCACAGCATGATTTTCTGTACATTTTCAACTAAAATGTATAATATTTGCAGTAATTATATTTTCTGACTTGGAAACAGTGTAACAGAAGCAGGTGCATGTTACGGAAATAATTAGTAAACTGCATAATATATAGGTATAACGTTCCCAAAAAAAACATTCAGAAATCCAGACTGCACGGGAACAAATTGGAACAACATAAGCTGCTTAAACTCACAATATAGGTAAGAGAATTACTAAGAAGCACTTATATTCTTGTTTAACAACCAGGGAAGGTTGTTTCCTTTGGAGGCTCTTTTTGCTCCTGGTGAATCCTCACTGGAAAGCAGAAATGAGCAGCAGGAATTGCAATGGAGATATTACAATACTGTGATATCCCAGATCTCACACCTCAGATCAGAACTTCTGCCCACAACATCCATAAAATAAAGACAGGCTCTGTCAGAAGATAAAACCCTGTTTTAGCCCTAAGCTCGGGTCCTTCTTGAATTTAATTCCCAATATGGAAATACTGATTGGGAAGACTGTAATATAGCTTCCTGGGGAATGTGAAACCCCAGGAAATAACAGTATGTGTGTGTCCTTGGACAATTTGTACACAGCTTGAAGAGGTGTACAGGTCTGAGCTGCTGTAAGGCTTATGCTCTGAACCACAGAGAAAAGTTGGCTGCTGCAGAGGAATGGGTGGATTTTTTGTGTGTTCTCACCCTTCCAAATACACCCAAAGCTGTAGAACACCATAGGAGAAGCTGTAGTTCCAAACCCCTTCTTCTGCATCATCTCTGTTTTGCTCCATAACTTCCCCACCTGCAATTAAATTTCCATACTACCAAAACACTCCAGCTAAAACCCAGCTGGTGGGTGGTTTGGGGGAAAATATCAGTCTTCTGAAACACATTTCATTTTGTAAGTCTTCATTTCCCTATTTTCAATATAAAAATAATTTAAAACTGAAAGTTCTCCTAATTACTTTGCACTATATTTCAATAAATAGATAAATTAATAAATAAATCTTCTCTCACTATGCCAAATACTTAAATGAAAAATAATGGAACAAAATGTCACCATAGCTCAGATATAAAGGACATAACCTAGAATATTGAGACCAAGAAATGCCCAATTTCAGAGCACCTTTAGGACCAAGAAAAACCTTTTTAAAGACCTGAGAGTTCAATCTATATCTGGTATCCTTAAACTGTTGTTTCTGTGTTCCCCGGTGGGGTGCATGGGAGCTCCAGGACATCCTTCTGAAAATGAGTTTTTCTAAAACCGGCAAGATCTGCTCCATGGTTGAAATGGATCCATTAAAAAAAAAAAAAAAAAAAAAAAAAAAAAAAAAAAAGCAAAAAGCAAACCTTTGCTTGTTTTTGAAGGATGGGGTTTTGGGAGAATATCCCAAAACAAAATTATCCTAATCATGTGGAACTGTTCACAGAAAAATAAACTTTGCTTCTCTCTAAAACATTTAAAAAGTGACACAAATACACAAACTGTGTTCAACTCTATCAGCAGATTCTAAAACATGAGTTCAGCCTTGGTTCTGCCTCTGTCTTTGATTCCTTTTGGAAAGGAATTCTGCTTTCGTTGCCCTGATTGAATCCCTTCTTGGAAAAGGGATAATTATCCAGGTGAGCTTGTTCTCTCACAAGTGCATTTTGCTTCACAGTCAAACTGCCTATTTGTTGCAGAAATTCTGTTTTATTTTTTTTTTAATTGTCAGGGATCAATTGACTGTAAAGAAAGATTGGAGCATGTTGTCACTCCCACCAATAAAATCCAGATGTTATGGCATTATTTTCTCTTCTGGAGCTTTAGGGGATGGGAAGGCTTTCATTAAGAGGAGAAGGGATAAGGAGAGGCAGTTATGTGGTCCCATTTTCAAGGAAAATAATCTTGTGTGCAACAATGACAAGTACACAAATGAGAATAATTAATCCTAGATGGATGGAGACAAGGCTGAGCTGATAGCCTGATGCATACAGCTTTTCCTGAAGAAATGTATTTGATCCTTGCCTTATTATGTGCTTTACAGCAGCATTTTGTAGTTCTTGGCATTCTGCTGATCAGGCTGAAGCCAGCAGGGAAAACAGAGATGCAGAGCTTAGTTCATTTGCCTAATGATGCACCCAGTGTGATTGGAGATACCCCAAGGTACCTGAGACATTCACAGGGGTTTGGCAGATCTGACAAAGGTCCTACAGGATGTGCATATATTTTTGGAACTGGGAGCCACTGCCCTAGAGACCTTCAGATTTCTCCAGGTACTTTGTCAGGAATTAATATGAAACAATATTTTACAATAGGTCGTTAATTTATAAATTAAATGTAACATAAATTTGCATTAATAATATAAAATAATTTTTATTGTGTCCTAGCCTGGAGAAGAGGGTCAGGGAGGACCTCATTCCTCTCTACAACTCTCTGATATCAGCTTGTAGCCAGGTGGGGGTGGATCTCTCCTCCCAGGTAACAAGTGACATGACAAGAGGATGTGGCCTCATGTTGTGCCAGGGGAGGCTCAGGCTGGACATCAGGAAGGGTTTCTTCAGTGAAAGGTTGGTTAAGAACAGGAGGGTGGTAGAGTCACCATCCCCAAAAATGTTCAGGAAATGACTGGACATGGCATTTAGTGGTCTAATTGACAAGGAGGTGTTCCAAAGATTGGGCTTGATGATCTTGGAGGTCTTTTTCAACACTAATTATTTTCTCTTTGAATAGGTTTGGTCCCAGTCACCCCAGAAACCAGTGGCAGAACTAGGAGCAATGCCCAATTCCTCCTGACTGAATCATAGAAAATATTCCCATCTCACCGTGTGCTGATCCAGGGTTGCTCAGGGTTAGGCAACACCAGCGTCAAGTGAGGTTCTCTCTGTTAAAAGCAAAATCAGGCACAGGTGGCTGCTGAATTCACTATGACATCTCCAAGTGTTACCATGGAAATTTCTAGGGAGTTTGGTATCAAGCATATGCAGAGGAACTTAGCCTGGGAGCTGCTGGGTGAGGCATATAAAATATATAATCCTTCAGTGAGCTCAGGATGGACAGAGTGACAGCTTTGGATGGCTCCTCTGCTCTCCTGCTGAGCTCAGCTCTGACTGTGACAGAATTCCAGCCCAGCACAGCTTTGTGTTTCCAAATGCCTCTGTCTAGACTTGGGTCTGGACAAAAGCTAATTGATGCTTTGAGCAGCAAAAAGCTTTAGAGCAAGTTTCAGTTAAACTTCTGAGTCTTTAAATTGCAGAGCTGGGGAGGAGGGAGTATGAAGGGAAGCATGAGCTGATGCCATGTGTGTGTGGGGGCAGGAGGGAGAGCAATCCAGGTGTAAAATTGAAGAGCTGTGTCCTCTAAGTAAGAGCTGTGTATTCTGCAGTCCTCTTGCCCAGCTGGAAAATCCTGGGGGGGAATTCACAGTTCTTGAATTTTGCTACTACATTCATTAGGATAGTCTTAGTGTGTGTGTGGGGAAATAAATAAAAAAACAAACCTTCCCGGTCTGTAAAGTTTTTATTTTAAGAGTCACTTTACATCAGTTTTTCAGTAGCAGAAGCACTTCAACAATTAAATTCAGAAGTACTGCTGGCAGTGGGAGCAGCAAGCTGAACACTGCCATTGTGCTGGAAATGTCATGGATTTATCTAAAACTCAGCATTTAAGGCCTTCTTGCACGTAGTTAACCTAGCAGGTAGAAGAGTATTTTGGAGATTGACAATGCATATTCCAAATGTGCAAATCAAAAGGGGCAGGTGGCGTTAGGGTGCCACATATCCCCCTTTTTTTTTTTCAAAATGCAGAAAAATTTCCTGTCCCACTAGTGAGAGAAAATTGATGCTTGCTTTTTCCAGCTGAAATAGCAATAGGACTTTCTGAACAGCAAATAATATAGAAGATAAAGCTTGTTGTTTTATAGAACAGACTTGTGTATTTATTATTTATGGTTCATAACAGACAGGCAACTCCATGAAAAACTTAATCTCCTTTTTAGACATTGCGGAGCAGAATCATAAAAAAAATCTGCCTGTTCTGTGGAGGGAAAGAAGACAAACAGAGAGGAAATGAAGTTTCAATATTTCCATTTTAAGCTGCAGAGTACAGAGAGCTTTGCCCAAGGTCTGTGAAGTGTCTGTAGAAGGGTCAGGAGCTGCAGCCACAGCTCAGAATCCCAAATAACTTTTCTCAGATAAGTTCAAGTATTGGTTCAATACTTGTTCATAGGCTTTTCTATGCTCCTGCACACAGCATGAAAAACAGGGTGTATCCATCTAAATTCTCAGAAAAAAACTTGATTTGAAGCTATTTACTCACTGTGCTCCAAATGCCAGGCTCTTCCTCACACTGATGTTGGTGTTCTGATGTAAGATCACAGCTCCCTGGGCAGGGATAATGTCCCAGGCTTGAGCTGGTGGGGGAATATAAGACTTTACCCACCGGCTGTGGCCACAACCAGGTGTCTGAATCACAGAATCACAGAATAGTTTGGGATGGAAGGGACATTAAAGATCATTTAATTCCATTCCCCTGCCATGGGCAGAGGCACCTCCCACTAGAACAGGTTGCTCAGAGCCCCATCAAATCTGGCCTTGAAAAATTCTAGGGATGGGGCCTCCACAGCTTCTCTGGACAACCTGGTAAAATAGAGGCTGAAATACTGTCAAGAAAACAAAACTACTGTACATTTCTTCATTGGTACTTGATTAATGACTGAGAGTGAGAAAATCAGAGTCAAAATATGAAGTATTTCACTGTTCAGTCAAATCATGAAGGGAAGACTAAAAATATCACACAATAAAGCAAAAACTGCCTCAGATCACTGCTTTCCAGGAATTGGATCCCAAACCTGATATTATCAGCTCGGCAGTGGAGGTGGGATACAGTTTTAACTAGTTTTCAAAACTTCCTGAAATTCTGTTTTAATCCAAGTTTTATATGTCAAGCCATTGAATCAATATATTGTGAAGTTTTGTGTGGAAAGATTTATTCCAGATCTATCCTCCAGGATAAAAAAAGGTAGACAAGAAATGCAAGAAAAACAAAAAATGTCAATTTCATTTACTGCCTTGGAATGAACCAATACAAATTACAAATACAAATTACTGGGGTCCTCTTGCCCCTGTTTCTTTGTCTCTTCCTGGCAAAGAAGAGTTTATTTTGGATGACATTATGCTCAGGTCTCTTCCAAGGAAATATGCACATGCACTCCCCTTATTGGTCAGCAAAATGGAATGCATAGTGAAAAATCACTGAAATTGTACATAACCTATTTACTCAGTGAAGAAAAGGCACAGACCTACTTTGCATAATCCTCTGCACAAGAAATCTTTGAACAAAAACCATTTGAATATAAATTATTCTGAGGCCTATCTAGTGCTGTTGTTTAGAGCTCCACCTTCACCTGCTTGTGACAAGAAAGAGCATGAATACCCACAAATCCATGGCTGATATTTTTTCTCTGTCTTTTGGACATTTTCATCTTCCCTTTCAGGTCCTGGTTTCTCAGGAAAGCAGGATAATTATGCTAATAGGTGCTTTTATTCTGGCATGAAAATTACATTGTTTTTTTCAGCTTGGTTTATGTAATTTAGAAAAGAGTTTAGAAAGAAGAGAAAATTAAAGGGCACTGATTTCAGAATAAGAGTATTTATACAAGTCTGTGGTTTAGAATTACTGCTTTGGATGGTTTCATAATGCTTGTCTAGTTTTGTGTGCCCAATTCAGGTGTTTTGGGTAGGAGTCTCGTGTCCCTAAATATCTAATGATGAAAGTTTAGTTCCCAATTTGCCAGTTATTTAATGGCATTGATCCTGAATACCTATAGCACTTTCAGAAACACTAGGGAAGAGTTTATCCAATACCTTCATTGGAACACAACCCATGAGATGTCCACCCAAATGTAGTAACTCCACCATTCTTGGTCTAATTAAATGAAAATACTGCCTTTTCTCTTGGTATCATTAAAGACCAACACGGTCAGGACTAAGATGGCTATTCTTCATGATGATTTATTTTATTATTCCTTACCAGAGATGGAGACTGATGAACACTCAGCAATCATGGCACATTTCTTCAGGGTTACATGCTGCTGACCGAAAACACACATGAAACTCATAATTTTCTGCTCCAAACAAAACATAATTCTATTTGTCCTCTCTCTCTTACTCATAAAAGAACAAAAATGAGTGCAAAGAAAGCCTGCACAGAAGAAAACATGCTCCTTTCACTCCTTGCTCTAGGAAGAGGTTCAGAGAAGATACAGAACCTGAGCCATGGTAAGGATGTGACTTTGCCACCTTTGAAGAGAGGTGCAGATGTCAGATTTGTGAAACTTCAGAGCTGTAAATGCGTAAGTACAAAGATTGGATGAAATATTAATCCAGCCCATAGTTCCTGCCTCTGGCAGTAACCAATAATGTAAATTTATGGGAAAATGATAGTACTAGGAGAATGCAAACTGTCTGAACATGCACATACTCATTGAATAATAAACACCAGTAACAGAAAAAGGGTCAAACCTTGAAGGATTGATAAGGTTACAACTTAGGCACTTGCAGAACCATGGAAATTGGCATCCTGCTGGCAGCCAAAAAAACTCTTCCTGGGTGCAAAGCACCTGCTGGATTCCCATACAGTACCCCAGTAAGAAATGTTAAAATAGTGCAGAAATTGCAGTTTGGATAGTTCAGTCATCATCCAGAGGAGAATATGAGGCAGCTGCATTAAAATTCCCAGGAGATCCTATATTACTGCTTTGATGCAGGGATGGTAAAACTTGGGGAATTTTTGTGTGGTTTTTTTTGGGAAATAAAGCCTTGGGGAATTTTTGTGTGTTTTCCACACAGAGGTCAAAATGTGTTCCACCTGGGGCTGTGTAGCAGATCAGATCATTAATCCATTATTTTGCATCTAACCTCAATGGAGAGTTGCTGCCACAGGGCTTGAACTGTGTTGTGTTACCCAAAGTTTCTCAGTCTGGAACATGCTCGGTGCTCTTCAGGTGGTGGGGAGGGTCAGGAGGATGGAATTCATATCGAGCTCCTAACTTCACATAGTGGAAACATGGGATCTAATTTCCCAAAATGTCCATCAGTACAACTGATGTGACCAGGGCAATCTGAAGGGCAAATGTCAACCCATGGAAGGCGGACTAGGGACTGTTTTTAAGAAATCTCTTTGATATTCATCATCTTCATGAGCGCAGGGCATTCTTCCAGACATGAGGATGAAGCTGGACACTTCTAGCCTAAGATCTCCCCAGAAGCTTTTTCCAAGGCTATGCAGATAATCAGAACTTTGCAACAGATTTTTCAGAAATAATTATGTATGGGATTCCATATGGGGTGGGCCAGCTTGTTTGTTCAATGAAGGAAATGTTACCAAAGTCCTTCTGCCAATGCATTAAATATTTAGTGTCTTCTGCTCAGCTACTCTGTATCAACAATTTAACTTCCCATTCTCTATTCATATAACAATTTAGCTGGATTAAGAGAATTTAACTGACATGTAAGGCAAACAAAACTGTATCAAATAGATTTCTTGGCTACTTTGACATGTGTGCACAAAACAGGAATACAAGACCTGAAAATATTTGTAAGAAACTGTTTTTATCTATGCATGAAAAAAAAGCCAAGCATTAATATTTCACATTACAAAATGAATATAGCAAATATAAAATTTATTGCTTAACAATTTCTTCTGAATGGAGGATCATGAAAAGTTTATAAACATTCATAGATAAAGGAAGTTTCAAGGTATTTTGCAAGCAATATTATTCAAAATGACAAAATGTCCTAATGCTGTTTGGTTTTCAACATATATGAAAATGTTTTGCCCAAATGCATGTTCAGGGTAGATGTATGTGCACTGCTTTCTGGGGTCAGATCTGTGGGGTCTGATTATTACACTGAGTTTGATGGAATTAACATAATTATGCCTCTTCATTGTTACTTTTTTTATCTTTACAATGTTGAAAATTAAATTAAGCTCTGTGACATTTTCATTTCTCTTTCTTTATATTTCAAAGAATTTTTTTGCCTTTTTTTCAAGCATTTTCTGAAAATTATTGAGTTTTACTGGCAAAGCAACAATATTTGCATCCTACTTCCACCATCTCTTTAGAAATAGTTCCTCTTTTCTTTATCCCCATGGCAAAACAGTATTTTAGATCACTGAAGTCATAGCAGTGATATTTTCCCTTTCCAAAATGCTCCAGCTTAAAAATACTTTCAGATAAGATTGAGATCAAATAGAGAGTATTTGGTAAAATGTTTTAATGAGAAAGTTTACATGGGAAATATTCTACTCCTCTGCAAAGTGCTGCAGTGCTGACATTGTTTTGGAAACACTTAAAACCATCTCAGAAACCTGGGTGTTTTGTTTTTCAAGCTCAACTTTCATGACCAGCATGTTGTGTTACTTTGAAAGTATCCAGCTTTCTAGGAACACAGAGAGGCTTTTAGGACTCCCTGGCATGGCTGAAGGTTTGAAAGATTCTCCACTTCTTCCAGTATCAGCACAGCCTTCAAGTGGTGGTGAGAGATGCCCCATTGTCACTTTGCAGCTCGATTAATTGGGAAATCTTCCTTGTCCCAACTCAGACCATTAAATTCTAATTCCCAGCTCACCGTTTTTCCTCAGAAATGAAGGCTGTTCCTACTTAAAGAAATAATTTAGACCAGCAGCAGTGGGTCTGCACCAAAGAAGAGTTGTTTTTAAATTCCATGTACCCATACTATAGACAAGTTTTTGGCTTAATACTGGACCTAACCTAGTGGTGTGGTCTTATTGCAGACTTACACCTTGATTGGTTTGGGTGAGCCCCAGACTTTTCCTAATTCCTTCTAAATGGAGCTAAGTTTGTTGTCTGCCAAGCTCTGTGACAGAAAACATAGTGCAACACATAAGAATTATTGTGAGAGCCCTCTCAGCATTCCTGATTCAATCTAACTGATCCTTCTCCTTCTCCTGATTCAAACTAAAACCCTCATGTAGGAACACAAACTCCTGTGATGACATCAAACCTTCCCTCTACTCTCTACACAAATATTTTGCTAAATACCAAGCTGTGCAAGATGTTTATGGCATTGTCTCTGAGATGCTTTATAGCCCAAATCCAACCTGGCTACCTATCTATATGTGTCACATGGAAGTTATGACATGATATTCAAGTCTGAAGGACCAGCCATGGTTGTTAAATTCAAAGTTTTGTTTATGGGCAGAGAGGAAGCACACCTTACCTATAGATTAGGTAAAACCAAGAGTTTGCTGGTGTAATTTCCATCTAATTTACAGTCTAATGATTCACAGTCTAATTCAGAATCATCACAAGTGCAGTTATAAAGAAGAGAAGATAATAATGCGGGTGAAGTGCTTACGTACAGAGAAAGTAACAAAAATAAATTCATAGAAAATCCCCAGTTGGAAGGGACCCACAAGGATCACAGAGTTCAACTCCCTGCTCCTCACAGGACTTCCTAAACTAAATCCTGTGGCTGAGAGCATCATCCAGGAGCTCTTTATTGCCATAAGCACTTTCCTGGGGAATCTGTTCCAGTGACTGACCTCCCTCTCAGTGAAGAGCCTTTCCTTAATGTCCAATTTGAACTTCCCCAGTGCTGCTTCAGAACAATTCCATGTGTCCTCTTGGTCACCAGTGAGAGGAGATCAGCACCTTCCCCTCCACTGCCCCACCTGAGGAAGGTGTAGGCTGTGATGAGGTTCTCCAAGCTGAACAAGTTAGTTAAACCATATAATTAAAATTGTTAATCCACACACTTCTTAACATCCACCCTCTTTCCTGGCACTATGCTGACCCTTCCACAGCTCCTGCGGAGCAATGTCAATAACTCTGCAGGCAATAACTCTCAACCTGGAACAGCAGACATCTCTATTTCAGGAGTTAATCTCAAAAGAGAAGAGACAACCCTTGCTAGAGAAATTGTCAAGACAAAGTAATTACATTTCCAAGGAAGCAGAGTCCAGCACAGCTCCTCACTCTCTCCTGTGATGTGGAGGACAGGTTTACAAAAGTAGAGTAATGGTAAAAAAATGAGATCAGTCACCCAGTAGGTTGAAGTAAGTTTTATCTCCAGCACCTCTTTTTGAAACAGAGCGCTGCACACAGGTAAAGCAAAAATAAACTCATAATAAAGTAAAACACTGCCACAGCTGGTGGTTTTCTCGAGAAGACCTTCAGGAAGAGACCAACCATCACATGACAAATGTGAACAGTAGCAAGTAATGCATGGCTGGGTGACTAAATGTTTCTTTGAGAGAGGTATCAGTTATTCAGGCACAGGATTGTCTGGGTATATGTTCATGCATGAGAGAAGCATGACAAACAGTCCTATTTCATGCTTAATAAAGTGTCTCACTCCCACCTTACACCCAAAAATACATTCACATTGGCAAATACCCTGCATGTCAGATTATGAGGAGGCATTTATTGAACAGTGTGAAAATTCCTGCTATTTCTCTTTTATTTATTTTCTACTTCACTTTGTGAGGAAGAGATAGAAGAGCAAACAGCACAATTTTGTTGACCAATGGGTATACAGGAGGTGAACAAGCAGTTTTCATCAGGACAGATGCAACATTCAAGGAATTCAAAAGGTTAAGAAGGAAAAGCAAAGAGCAGATGCAGGAGTTTACAGTCCGCAGGGCAGCAACAAAAATAAGACTCATACAGGAGTCAGATAGTGTTAAAAGATCTTTCTTCCATCATTAGAATGGGCTCACATGATATTTTTCATGTTATGTTTTAGATTTTAATTTGGGTCTGACACAGGGAAGGACCACTTTACAAGATTTTGAACAGATTGCAAAAAAGGAAAGAGGCTGAGATCTCAATCTGAAAAAAAATCTAAAATAAAGGGATTTTAGAGAAAAGTAAAAGAAAACTATTAGGAAAAAGCAGGGGTTATCTCTTTGAGAAAAAAAAAATGAATTGAGTAGTTCTCACCTCAGAATATAGATTTACACAGACTTGTATGAAATTATTCACATTCCAAGATCTGGCAACTATTCATGTTCTCATATGCAAGCTGTAGCTTAACTGCGTAACAAGATCAAAACCAGAGTATGTGTAATGGATTAATCATTCAAAGCTACTCAGTTGAGATGAGAATATACCAGAGAGAGACACAAATTATTTTGGCTATATTAAAAAAAAGTCATGCATTAGAAATAGGAATAGAAATAGAAAAGGAAACAGAGATAGGAATCTGAAACAGAGAAAATGTCACCTGAATTTTGAGAATTACTCCTGATAGGGATCTGAAGACTATAAAGCACCTTCACTGGAGAATCAGTGGCAGTGTAACCACCTGGAAAACTGAAACAGGAGGGGAGCAGCTCCAAGGAGCACAGGGAGGGGACAGCCTGGCCTAAAGGGTCTTTTCTATCTAGTGCACCGGAACTGTTCTTAATAAACTTGCCAGCTTCTCAAAAGCAAAGCATGAGCTGAATCAACTTCAAAATGTACCAATAATAGGGATGAAAAATGTTGAAACCCCATTTCAAGGTGATATGAGTAGGATTGTCAAAACAGGATGAATGCTGGCAGCCAGGTCCATGGACTGAAATACAGCTCATAAAATGAGTGGCTGGTCTCCACAGCAGTGCCATTTATCTCTCACCTTGATTTGGACATATTTGATCATGTTCAATGCAAAAAGAAATGTACTGTTCAGTGTTTTCCAAAACCTATCATTTAAATTCATTCAGATATGGAGACTACCTAAAGAGGAGAAAAAATCCCAGTTATACTTCAATTTCTGTCACAAAACTTCTGTTGCCTTTGCTGACAGAGGGAGAAATATGGTTTCTGTTCATCCTGTAATTCCAGGTTTTATCTGAATGGAAACCAAAGACTAAGAGAACAATTCTGGTCCTGCTAAATGTACCTGTCTGCTTTACTATCAATTGAACTTGTCTCTCTAAATATTTTACAAGACATAACTTTTTTCTTTCATTTCTCTTCATCTTTCTCTTTACTTCATTATTTTTCTACTGGGAAAAAAAATGCCAGATTTGTTAGAAGTCATTACTTTCCCTGTGGGTCACCTCTAAGCTTTTTTTATCATGTACTTTTTTCTTATTCGGACAGAATATGAGACATTATCAGATATGCCCTCTGCTTATTGAGTTCTGTCTGGATCTGTAATTGTAATATACATGAGCTAGTACTTCATGCTTACATTGTGCCTCACATTCAAATATCTCGTAGTAATTCAGAATGAGGTATAAAGTATTAATGACCTGTATAAAAGGAGGGGAAATATAAAATGAAAAGAAGAGTGGGAAAGGAAGTAAATTTGCAACCATATTTTATTTTGGTTCTTCAGAAAGGAGACAGTATTTCAGTTCAGTGGAAACAAAAATAAAAAAGTATGGTTTTGTTTTGAATGAAAAAAAAGTAATTTTAAACTTGAAGGACTTAGAAAAAAATTAATTTTGAGACATTACCTGTTTGAAAGCCTGCAACCATCTGTATTTATACATATCATCCAATTCATTCACAAAAGAACATTGTCAGACAGTGATATTCTTCAGTTTACAGAGACTTTGAAAACTGGATGTATCTGAGAATGCATTAAGCCACACATACAATTTGAGGAAAAGGTCAAAGAAAGAATGTAGGAGTCCTGAATACACAAATCAAACTTCATCCACACTACATGCAGGCTGACACACACATTGTTTGCTGCAGCCCCAAGAGGTAATTCTACTCTAGAGCAAAACTTGGAAACAGACTCTTGGAATTTGCTACTTACAGATCATTACCTGGTATCTCCTTTGGAAAAAAAGGCACTTAAATATCTACTTTAAATAAAAATAAAGCAAAAATTTTGACCTATTAATGTCAGCTCTTAAAATGTCTCTGGAAGTTCTTAAATAGAAAGAATACTGCATTTACAAAGCATTGTAATGTCTTCGTTACAGTCTACATAAAATATTCTGGGTATTGATAACTGTCCATCAATATTTTTGTGACCATGTAGAAATTTCCCTTGATTTGGACTTGAAATCTAAGGTGGACATCGCAAATATTTTTCAATGCAAAAGCATGTTGATTTCTAGAGCCATCAATTGTTTAACTGTGGCTTTTTTTTACAAACTGTTACCACAGAGATGAAAATGTTTAGTACCACACAGGTATTATTGAAGTGATTTTGACAGCATTTCACACCTCATTTGCTGCCAAAGTTATTAGATTTTAGTCAATGATCAAAGAGTCAATTGACTCTAAAGGACTCCTTTAAAGCACTGAGGCATGAAATTAGAACAATGTAGAAATGATCTTGATCTTTACTTCATCTTGTGTTCAAAGTAGAGATGCCCATCTCTTCTAGCTATGTCCCTGTTTATTTAAAAGGAAACACTTAAGGTTAATACAAGCCTTGAAATGGTGCCATTTTTAAGTGATTTCTGGCAGTGGAATTATTTGGAGGGGTAACTTTGACAAAGCAACTGTTTGAGTGCAGAGTGGCTATTATAACTTCCAATGACAAAAACCACAGCCAATCTGGAATGAAGGCTGATTAGCAAAAAGTGCCTTTCCCAAGGATGAAATCATCAAAACTCATAGAACTTGCAAAAACAGTGAAAACAGAGTTTAAGGAGACACATCCTGTTGATTATCCTGTAACTCCATGATCTGATGTACACATGACATATCCTATCACCTCTTTTATACCTGTGTAAAAATACTATTGTGTTTTCATTGCTCATAATGCTACAAGTATTTAAAATTCTGCTTCTAGGCAAAGTACTTTCAAGATATTTACATCACCACTAAACTCTGTCCCAAAGCACCACATCTGCATGTTATTTGAAGACTTCCAGAGATGGAAATTCCACCACTTCCCTGGGCAGCCTTTTCCAATCCTTGATGACCTTTTCAGTGAAGAACTCCTGATATCCAACCTAAACCTCCCCTGGTACAATGGGAGGCCATTTCCTCTCATCCTGTAATTTGATACTAGGCCAAAGAGAATTATACACCTGGCTGCACCCTTTTGTCAGGGAGATATGGAGAGTGAGAAGGTCCTCCTGAGCCTCTTTTTCTCCAGACTGAGCCCCCCCCCAGCTCCCTCAGCTGCTCCTCATCAGAACCTTCCCCGCCTCTGTTGCTGTTCTTTGGACATCTCAAAATCTTTCTGGTGGTGAGGAACCCAAAATTGAGCTCAGGATTTGGGATGTGGCCTCACCAGTGCTGAATCAGGGGGGCAATCACTGTCCTGGCCCTGCTGACAGCAATATTGGTGACACAGGATAGAGGTGAAAGTGTCACAGCTCTTTGCTACCTGATGCTTTTCTGGAAGATTCACTGTTTTATTCATGGTGAGGACCTACAGCTGCATCAGCCTGGCTCCCACAAATCAAGCAAGACATGTTTGTTTAAGATCTACACAATTAGGCCTCCAGTTTTCTTGCCTGTCTCCCTGTAGATATTTTATATTTCCTGGAGGAATTCCTACAACTCAGGGCACTTTTTGTCAGCAGTGACAAACTCCTGACTCAAGTCACTTAGCCTCTGGGAAGTTGTCTCAACACCCAACCTGGTTCCATGAATTTGTGTTACCTAAAAAAAGAGATTTCAAGTGGCTAAAAACAGTCAGAGTAACCCATTTATCTTCTTTGTAACACTGATTTGGCATTTGAGGACATTGTTGTTCACATACAATCCCAAGCCACTTTCTAGGAAACAGATTTCCATGCCTGATGGTTTACTGATGGCAAAATATCTTTGATTTATTCCATAAAAACTTCCCAGCTGAACTATTAGTTCTCTTCATTGGAACCAAGACACCATTGAAAAAGCGTGAGTTTCATTGGAAAAAAAAAAAAAAATTCCTTTTTCACTCCTACAGAGTTGCAGGAAGCTCTTCAGTTAAATCAATTGCCGGTAATTAGAGTACTACTTCTAACTGTGCCTAAATCCTATTTGATTGGGACTATTGTGTTAGGGCTTCTCTTGCCATGAACTGTATTTCATTGCATCTGAATTATTCTGAGCAATCCTCTAATCCCCTCACTTTCCTTCGATTCAAAGATGAATCTTTGCTTTCCACTACTGTATTATCAAAACCTCCTCTCCAGACTAATGCGCTAGCAAGAGTCATTTTTCATTGAATGTTAGGCCTGACAAAGAATTATTATTCTAATGTATTGGGGAGATTAGCTCATTTTCACTCTCCTTCTGCCTTCCCATTCATCACTCTCCTGCTGTTGGGACTTCCAAAATGATTTATTTAGGCAGAAAACTTAAGTATTGTCGAGGAGAGCTGAAAATACACAAATGGCACAGGAAATGCTGATCCTTTCCACTCCACTCCACTAAATGTGACTCATGAGTGTGTCTCTTCTTTTTAATTTCTGTAAACTGGGAACGTTAGGGAAGTCTGTCTTCTTATTCCTTCTCATCTTCACTGGTAGCATTTACATAATACATATAAAATAGGTCCTCTCTTCTCTATCAGGTCAATCGAACCCATCTTTTTATTGCCCTTTGTTGTTAGCATCAGCCTGAATTGCTGATAACTCACTCTCTTCTAATTACATTTCAGTTTATTTAATGCTGTCACAGGGTTCAAAAGATGGCCCTGTCTATCCCACGCATCATCTGGACAACAATGCCATGAAGATATTAAAACTATGAATTTAACTAATGTATTTATGACGACTTAGAATGGCTGACAGAGCTCTCTGTGTTGTATTTAGTTGTCCTGGTCAGTGGTATTATGGGATTCTCAGCTGATGAGGAACTCAGGATGAGAAGCTTTTTCTTGAGGTCAGATGGAAAAGAAGTCATTCAGGATGATGCCATCCATGGAGACCTGAACAAGCTGGAGAAATGGGCTCATGGGAATCTCATGAGGTTTAACAAGGCCAAGTGCTGGTTCTGTGCCTGGGTCATGCCTCATGTCAATCCAGCATGAGGGGATTGTTGTCTGGTATCAAGGGAAGAAGTCTTGCTACAGTATTAAAACAGTAAAATAAAAGGCAGACCTTTATTTGGAAGCTTCTGAGCGTCCCGGTGGTCATGGGCACATCCAGCACTGGATTTCTATAATTTTATAAGTTAAAAAATTTAGCATATTTAACAGATATTGTCTAATTAGAAGAGCAGTTGGTTAGGTAATTTTTCCCAGGGCGCTGCCTAATTGGAGTTATTCCAGGGCTTATTTGCCCCATTTTCTTCTTATGTCTTCTCAGATTCTGATTGGAAAACTAAATGTGCTCCTTTTAAGTTCTCTTCTTGAAAATAAGACTAAACAGTATTTCAGAAATGTATTAGAAGGTTAACATATTGTTCTAAAACCTAAGAGAAAGGGTGGGAAAAATATTACGAGCTACATAACCATGCAATAGTATTCTACGAGCCATGAATATATGCAAAATACATAAAAAGCAAAACTCTTTAGGCATCAGGATGAGCAGATCAAGAGCAGCCTTGGGGAGAAGGACTTGCTGGTGCTGGAGGATGAGTCTGGACATGAGCTGTCAATGTGCACTCAGAGTCCAGAAGCCCCCTGTGTCCTGGGCTTCATCCAGAGCAGTGTGGGCAGTGGGGCAAGGGAGGGGACCCTGCCCAGGTGCTCAGGTGAGACCCCACCTGCAGAGCTGAGTCCAGCCCTGGGGTCCAGCACAGGAAGGACATGGAGCTGCTGGAGTGAGTCCAGAAGTGGCTTCCAAGATGATCAGAGGGATGGAGCACCTCTCTTATGAGGAAACACTGAGAAAATTGGAATTCTTCATTCTGGAGGTTTGTGGTGTCCTAATGGTGTCCTTCCCATACCTGAAGGGAGCCTACAAGAAGGATGGAGAGAGATTATTTACAAGAGCCTGGAGTGGCAGGACAAGGCAGAATGGCTTCAAACTGGGAGAGAGTAGGTTTATATTAGATATTAGGAAGAAATTATTTTCTATGAGGGTGGTGAGGCCCTGGCACAGGTTATCCAGAGAAGCTGTGGCCACCTAATCCCTGGAAATGCTCAAGGGCAGTCTGGAAGAAGTTCTGAGCAACCTGTTCTAGTGGAAGGTGTTCCCGACCATGGCAGGGGGTTGGAACTGGAGGATCTTTAAGGTCCCTTCCAACCCAAATTATTCTATAGGTTTAGGATGGAGGAGTGTAAGGAAAAAAAAGGGGAAAGATTGATGTAAGATGACCTAAATGCTCAAAACAGACAACAAAAAGAGGACATGAGTCAAAGCGTCAGAAGAATGAGGCAGGCAGAACGGCAAAGATTTTGGGAGGTTGCAATTAAATCAGTAAGGGAGCCCAAAAATATCTTAAGATTCAGTGCTATTTGATCAATGAACAAGATGGAAATTGTCAGCAATTGCTCCAAAAGAGCTTATTTAAGGAAAGAAGACTGGCAAAAATCTAGCAAATCTTTTGTACAATACGTGGATCTTAAAATTTTGTAATGAGCAGAAAGGTAGCACAGTTTATGTGCAGATCAATAAATTTCTTTTTATTGTATCCACTGATAGTCTAAATTAAATATTTATTATATTATAAATATAAATATAAATATAATAAATATATTATTTATTATTTAAATATTATTCCTCTAATTAATATATTTGATTAGTTTACAACATAAGTGTCTGTCTCTGGGGTGTCAGGTTGTCCAGTCCTGTTCTTGGGGACAGGATCTGTGCTACTTAGGCTTCAACTGACCAAGTGTGGATGTCTCTGTAAGGTGACACAAATCATACCCTAAACTGCACTTACTCTATTAATTAGACTCTTACTAACTGCAAAGGGAGTCCATAGTGACCTGTTCAAGTCTGTGCTATCAATGCCTTAATTGAACCAGGCAAATCCCAGCCCTGAAGAGCTGAATCCCACTCGGTCTTGTACTACAGATGTTTCATCATCATCTTGATAATTTCTGATATTTTTTTACCTCACACAGTAGCTGAGCCAACTTTACCTGCACCAACTTTCTCACATCCTCATGTTTTGGAATAGGATGTAAAGCTCATCTTTCCGCTACTCAAGTTCTTCTTATTTTCTTCCAAAAGTGCCATCTGCCCTACCTCCTGTTCCAGTGGTTTAGGTGCAGTGTTGTCATCTTTCATTAAGGTGTTTGTGTAGGAGAGGAAAAGGTACTCATTAATTAATTGTGAGGAAGAGACTCCTCTAGAACAACTCTCTACTGCTATTTTTCAATTTGCTCTCCATGACTAACTCTGGTGACCTCCTCATCATAACCTACACTAGGTGGAAGATCCTGACACAAGAATCCATAATCAGGATGTTATTAACTGTATATTTTTCTTCTTGAGGCACAGACTGTCTTGGAGGCATTTTTAAAAGACTGACTTGATAAATCCAGATCAATGTAGTTTAAATCTAAAGTTGCTCATATTTTGAGAAGGTGTTAGCATAGTTCACCTCCAGATGTTCTTTTCAACTTAACTAGGACAAGGAATGAAATTCTATATCTCTAAGGTAAGGAAGGGAAAAGGAAAAAAAACGTATAGATAAGGGTTAGACCTTAGAGAATCTGGACATCTAAGAGTTATGGAGAAATTCTTCATGAGCAGAAAGGTACCTTATACCTCAGCAAGAATTATTTTGGGATTCATACACTGGCTTCTGCATTCAGTATTAGTCTAACATCAGTTTTCTTCCAAAGGTCTCTCCATCAGAGTGCAGACAACCTTTCCAAATATTTTCTATAGAGCAAGAAGAGAGGATTTCTTTAAGACATTCCAATATCCAGAAAAATCATTAAGAGGAGAATCTTTTTCTCTTGAATATTTGCAGCTTGCAAGAAGTTAGCATAAACTGGGCATTCAGCACAGAACGAGGGTGTATGGGCTGTTGCTTACACACTTTTTTCTTCTGTTAAGTGAGACACCAACACAGAATCAAGGTGAGCTTCTGTGTTCACTAGATGGTGCTCCAACATTCAGATCCAGTCTTTCTGGATCTTCCCAGGACATTGAATTCTCTTGTTCACCAGGCTGTCTCTGTGCCTGTCTTTGTTTGCAATCACAAAGTTCCCATGGGCTGGACATGCTCATTCTTTACAAGCAGTACCCATGGCATGCCAGAGGAGTCTTCTGCATAGATGCATTATCAATTTCTCTCAGTTTATCCTGTTTAGTTGAGCATATTCATGGTAAAATGTGGTCTTTTAATGCAAGATTTTGGTTTGTCTTCTAAAACAGTTAGACATAAACATGCAGATAAGTGTCTCATCTGAGCATCAAATAGTTGCATATATCTGGTACTCAAGTAAAGTGATGTTTCTGTGTGTGTGTGTGCGTGGTTTTCCTGTTTGAAAGGCCTGTGATAGTGTAAAAATATGTCACAACCCACCAGAGAGACATTATTATAGCATGACATAAAAAGTACATGGTGCTTGCCTTAGAGCTGGTCATGAAGGAATCTGGTGGGTATTTGGGAGACCTGCAAATTTGGATTAGTTTTGAAGGATTTTACAGGTGTGTAGGTGTAGGAGTTACCACTGGCGCAAGCTTTACTACAGTGCCAATAATAAAGGGTCCCTAGAGCTGCCTATTCCCACAACCAGCGTAGGCTCCTCTTTTGGGGCAAAATAATCTGTCTACTGCAAAAATAAGCAGGGAATGAACTCACATACAGGCTGTGTATCTGGTGAGGGGACCAAGACCTGAGTGGGAAGAAAGCATGAATTTATACGCAGACTTTTGAAGCACATTGATCAGAAAATTGGGGTGTCCCCCCACATGCAAAAATATGTTAATGATGTTAAAGGTGGGGTACCCAAGATGGAGGCTGAGGTATTAAAGAGTATTAAAGGACATGAGCTGGCAGAATCAGTGCTTGCCTGAAGGAAGAAGATTATGTCTGAGCCTTCATCTCCTATTTACCCATGGACCTTATAAAAATAAATTGTTAAGTGCTGTAAATGACATGTTCAACACAAAATAGTTTTATTTTAGTTCTGACTAACCTAAGATAGGAAATATCAGGTCAGAAGTTCATCATCATCTCATCTCCTCCTACAGAGCATGCAACATCATTTATGCTGGATTTAAAATAATGGAAATGTTTAGGTTGGAAAAGACCTCAAAAATCATGAAGTCAGACAGTTCACCTCACAGTGACACATTCAACACATCCACATGTTCTTTGAACACTTTCAAGGATGGTGAGTCCATCACTTCCCTGTTCAGCTTGCTCCAAAGCCTGACCACCCTTTCAGTGAGAAATTTCTTCTGTTATTTAATCAAACCCTTCCTTGCTGAGGAGGCTCCATATGGAAAATGTGGTCCAAAATTTCCATTACCTGAGCCATGAAACCATAAGAATCTAGGCTTCTTCTAATGGCCAGAAGCTCCCTTGGGTGATTGTGGACAGTGTTCTGCAGAGCACTCCCACAGGTCAAAAAAGCAGGAGGCAAATGCCCACAGCCAGCCCCTGAGGGGCAGCCACTGCTGTACCGGCGGCGGCGGCAACAGGTGAGGGCCGGGGATGGAGGGACAGCCTGCAGTGGGAGCTGGAGGAAGCCCTGGGGCAGAGACAGCCAGGCCTGGCACCAGCCCATGCTCTGCGGAGGGGCTGGTGCTGGGATGGCCCAGGCACAGCAATGCCCCAGAGGCAGCGAGCCCAGCTGGGAGCCCGGCCCAGCCTGGCTGCTGTGGCCAGCACCTGCCTCGGGGCCAGGCCTGGGCTTGCAGGCACGTGGGGGACACTGTGCTCACACAGCCGCCTCCATCCCATGCCTCCTCCTGCTTCCCACAGGTGACCCCCAGGCAGCCACAGGCAGCAGCTCAGGTCCCCTGGACGACCATCACACCCATCCCTGGGGACAGGCCCACTCTGTTCCCCAGACCCATCCCGTCATGGAGCCCCACCAGGTCCCGCACACGCAGGGGCAACCAGGGGGGCGGGCGCTCCGTGCCCCGCAGCAGTGTCACAGGGCCACGGAGATTGTCCGTGTCGGACTTGCCGCCTCTCCACGGCCCTCAGTTGACACTGGCCCCTCCACAGCAGCTCAGTGCTCAAAGCTCAAGGGCATCCACTGACTGCGTTAAGCTGCCCCCTCTGCCAGCAGCAGCAGCAGCCTCTGGATCCTCTCCCAGAGGCACAGCACGTGCTGTGGGCCCCATGGCCAGGGGCCAGCGAAAGCATGTGCCACCTCCTCCATGGGGCACTCTGGCTGCGGGCAGAGCCCAGGGAACACCTTCCCTGGGGAGCAGAACCGGAGGGCTCTGGAATGGGTCAGCAGCAAGGCAGGGCCACTGCCTGCCACCCATGACACCTGCACGCGGCGTGCCGCTCCGCACCGGGGTGCAGCCGGCTTGGAAGCCTGTGTGGTGCTCTGTCTGTGAAAACCCACAGCCCTGTGCCACTTCTGTAAAGGAGCTGGAGGAAAAGCGGGAGGAGGAAGAGCACCCAGAAACACAGGCTGCAGGAGAGCGGGACCGAGACCTGCAGAGCACATCGCTTGCCCAATTGGAAGAGAATCAGGTAGAGGCATAAACTTGTGCCCTGGCTGGAGATCCATGGGACGAGGGCCACGGCAAGCTCTTCCTCACATCAGAGCCTGAGGAAACCTCAGGTTTCTCAGCTTCTCCTTTGTCTGGAGGCCCCAGTGAGGAGAGGGCAACTCGTTGTCCAGCTGAACACACTGCACTTCACAAGCAGCAGTGGGTGAGGCCTGAACATTTGCTTAATCTTATGCAGCAAAAGAGAGAGGAGCTGGAGAAGGTGGAGGAAGATAAAATGTACGCAGAGCTCTTTGGAGACATCTTCTCCTCCGTGAGCAGGGAAGACCCTTCTGTGCCACTCAGCGCTTGCAGTGTGACTGAAGAGGCCAGAGGAGCAGCACAAAACTACTTGGAGCTTGTGTCTCGTGAGCTGTTGGCAGACTTGGGATTTGACTCTGAGGATTCGCTGTTGCTGGAAACTCTTCTGAACGAGCTCCTGGAGAAGTGGGAGCAAGAAAAAGTGGCAGGTGTAGCAGCCTGAACTGCCACAAGTAAAGTCCAGTGTAAAGAAGCAGAAAGGGCCTTTGCATTGTATCCACAGACGTTTAATTCAGCTGTGCGGTGAGCTGCTCAGTTCCTCCTGCACACCCGTGTCTCAGTTCTCCTTGCTCTCTCCACAGGGGTCTGGCCGATGAGCCAGGTCTCGGGACAGTATAAAGATAAGGGCCAAACAGCGAATAGGGAGGGAGTGGCTCAGGGACATAAGAACAGACATAGAAACAGGGAAAGGAGAAAATGGGGTCTAACAGCTTTTTGAGGGAAGCTTCTTGTGTCTCCCTAAACCAGGGAAATGTCCCCCAGGGTCCTCACAGGCAGGAGAGCAGGACAAAGAAGTAGAGACCCCGTTGTCCATCCTGCTGCAAAATGAAGAATTAGGGCCAGCACCTAATCCTCCGGACAGCGACCTCAGCGACCAGGGGCACAGCGAGCCTCTCGCCAGGGCGCTGCCCGAAGAGGCAAAGGGGTTTGCGGTTTGCGCCGCGCCTGCCGATGCCGCGGACGAGGCCGACGCGGCAGGCACGGAGGCTGGCCGTGCCCAGGCCGCCCCTGCCCAGGAAAAGCCCTGCGGGGATGAGCCGCCGGCAGGAGCTTGCCCGGCGCCTGCCCAGCTTCACTAAGAACGCTGCTTAACAAGGTGAAAATAGGAGCAAGATGCATTTTACCATGACCTGAGCAGAAATCTCAATATCTTCTGACTTCCAGAAAGCAAGGTTGCAGTCAAGCACCAATAGCTCCTCATCTGCATTCTATTTCCATTCATTATGCTACATTCTTTTTTTCCCCCATAAAAATGGGACAGAAGAAAACTAGAACGTTGCAATGACAAAATGCTTCCTGGCATCTGGAAAAGTCCTGATCGGTTCAGAGAGCATCCCTGTTGGCTGAGGGAAAATGGAGGAGTTTGCAGACTGAGTGTTTGTGGCAGGGATATTTTCCTTCCCCTTGCCTAGATTCAGCTGATTAGATCAGAGCAAAAACAGGAGAAAGGGAGCACACATAAACTGACCTTGTCATCCTAAGTGGTTGTGGCATTTCTAGGAATGCTCACCCCATTCCAACTCTTCATTTCTAGCTGCTTTCATTTTGTTTCACAAAAGGTTTCTTCAACAGTAAACAAACAAAGAAACAAATAAATCTTACGGGAAAACCTCCTTCAATAACCATGTCACTGTCCAACACTTCTATTCTCATCACTGCCTCCTTTTAAACAACAAATAAATACTTCACTGCCTGGTGGAACTGTTCCTACTTGATGTAAAAAAGACCAGGATCACGAAGTGCTTACAGTTTATGACCCTGAACCCAAACCCACAGCAAGTCAGAGAGCAGAGCTGGGGTCACAGATCACAAGGTAGATGCCAGGCTGTGCAGGCAGAATCTGCATCAGATTATCTTTAATAAAATTAAATATTGGATATGTAATTGTACCAAGATAGCAAAACTTGGTTATGTGGACAAAATAAACCCAGAGCAACTAATTCTGGTCACCCTTAGAGTTGTCACCTGCTTTCAGGAATTAAGCCATTTCCTAGCATCTCACTTTGTCTGCTTTTCAGATGAGCATCTCAAAAAACAAAGCTGTAGGATTCATTAAATTTATCTCCTCTGTGACTCTTACAGAGCATGCTGCCACAGGAATAATTCCCATGTTTTACTGGAAACACTAATTTCATTTCTATTTTTCCTCAAGCAGCCAGAAATTTATATTCTGTGTCTCTGTTCCTCCAAGAAAGCAATTTGAGTGCCACAACTTTAACTTTTGGTGCCATTTGAAATATCTTGGTCTATCCTGCCTGACATCCATTTGCAAACTCAAACTCAACCTCAACACAGCGCTGCAGTTTCCATGCTCTTGTCTACTCACTGATAACAAGGGCTTTTAAATTGCCTCTAGACATTTCTGTGTAGACACCTGAATTCTGGCCTAGACATGGATGAAGTTTCTTGGAACCCTCAGTTAACTCCAAGGAATTCTCTTCAGGTTAACATAAAACAAAAACAAACAAAACCAGCCCAAAATGCCCTAAAGCAAACAAACAAACAATTAAAAATCTAAACAAATCTAAATTTCCTGGGGTAGGACAGTAAGACATGGATAGACTGGAGAAAGAGAGAGATCATCTTTGCAGCCATTTAGAAAATGCAATATTTAGTTAAATTAGAAGAGTGTGTGAAACAGTCAGCAAGCCCATTCACAGCCCCATTCACAAGTTTGGTTGCCCTCTGTGCCCTCATCTACACTTAAGAAGAAACTAAAATGAAGGTTTGATACAAACTGCCCACAATAAGATTGCAAATACATTCAACACCTCAGTCCAGAGACAAATTCTTGTTCAAACAATTTTGCTAGAAATTAAACAGAAAGATTGCTTATGGAGACCACCAAAACACAGAATATACTGAGTTGGAAGGGATCCACAAGGATCACCAAGTCCAACTCCTGGTCCTGAGATGAGTTGGAAGGGAAAAGGTCAGATCCAAAACAGGATTTGTGCACCTCAGAATTCCTCAGAACACAGCCAAGACACAGCAAGGTTCTCACTGAATTCAGCCATGACTTTGTTTTAAAACACATTCAAATGCAAAATCCATTCTGCTAAACCAGCTTTGTGCTAGAGCTCTCCCCCAGGCTCCTGCCTGTATTCTCCTATTAGTACATGGACTAAAAACCCACCCACTCCAGAAGGACAGCTTACAGCCAAGGTGGGAAATGCTTTTCTTTGCTCCCTTTGCCCCCCTGCCTCTTGGAGGAGTTCACAGAGCACTCAGTAGCTCGTGTACTGCAGACTCAGTGTTCAGACCACACCCCAGGCTTTTCAAAGTAGTCTCCACTCTCACAGTATCATCCATTTGTTCTAGAAGGCCAGTCTTGATTGTTCAAATGCTCCCCCACTGAGCAGACAAGACATGAAGTCATAATTCAGATCTTAATCAAGCTCAAGGACGTCAGTGGAAATAATTGAACTGACTTAAGTACCCTGTTCTTGTGATTGATGGAGTGAAGGGCTGGGAGACCTGGGCCACATGTTTGTAATGAACTCCCTGCTCTCCACTGATGCTAAAAAGAATGATCTGTTTCTGACGGAGTCCCCAGCAGGTCTCCCTTCAGGATTGTTCCCCAAGCACAGCCCTGGAAGTGTTGCTGCCCTCTCTGAGGTACCTGAGTTCTCCCATCCTGCAACAAGTTACCTACACAAAAGAGAGCAAGAAATCCCAGTTCAAATGTTTTATTTGAAGCTTGAATTTTCTCTTGTGATGAGAAGACTCGTCACAAATGGCAATTAAACTATCCCAGAGGTATTATGTGTTTGGAACAGTGTTTTTTAGTAAGATTTGGAATATGTGCACTTGGCTCACTGGGGAATAATACTGCCAGGGCTTCATGTTTAACATGGAGATGTCTGTGTTGCTGATGAGACAAGGGTCACTTGTGGCATTCCTGTGCTCTAATTATGTGTGCAAATTGCACATGCACACCCAGCCAGAGTAATGCAAGTCCCACTTAAAATTCCTTGTTCTTGTATTTTTTTGTTTACCAGTTAAGTTTTAGGAGGACCTGCAAGTGGTATCAGCTCGTAGCAAATGGGTCCAGAGCTTGGAGATAATACTTATACAACATTTACCATGTTATTTTCCCTGAGGCACTCTCAAATGATCCATGACTTGATAATGTATGTAAAGTGGCTGGAACACATACACAGAGCAAACTACGATTGCTGCCTTCTTATTAAATTTGGGATATTATTTCCCTAAGTGCTTGTATTAGTATTATTAGTAGTAGATGATAGGGCTTATTATGAAGAATGGTTACAAGTTTCAGTAATTGTTAGAACTGCTCCCATAAGGTAGTTTGTTCATCTGTCCATTCAACCTAGGTCACATAATATTTCAGATCACCAGCATGTATGGGTTTTGTTTTCTGCCAAGAAAAAAAGAAAAAACAAAGGAAAAAAAAAAAAAAGGAAGATACCACTTATTCACACTTTCATGAATGATTAAGATGCTGAGGTGATATAGAATACCTTGGTTAAACACAGATGTAAATTTTTCTTCTGCACACACCTACCTTTGCATTTTTATGCTCCCACAGAAGTGGAAAATAGCATTCTCAAAAATTTTCAGAGGGAGAGGGATGTCAAATAAGATGAAAGAAGTGGTTTATGTCGCAACACCTCTCGCAGTGAATAAACCTGTATTTAAAGTTTCATTTAAATTGTGTCAGTTCCCGTTTCTCACTACCATTTAGCTACTAATGCTGTTCAATTTGCTGCCACTGTGCTCCCAATATTTATCATTTTTTTTCATCATAGTGTTTTTATACCAAGCATGGAAATATAAGTTTTGTTCAGAGATTGCTTGTCACTTGTCTTCTAGAGAACAATCTCTCCATTGCTGTGCTTGATGAGAGCACTTCTGATGAGACTCGGGCTGGTGTGAAAAAATACCACTAACATCCACTACAGGAAATTAGATTTACATTTGCTCAGGATTAAATGAAGAGTGATCTTGTAACCAGTGTCAAACTGCCAAAGCTTGGCCTAGACAGAGTAACCTTGGCCTTTCAAAGAGGCCAGGTGAGAGTCAAATCAGTTTACACAGTAGAATCACAGTAGGCATATCTATGCCTTAGTAAGGAGACTAAAAATATTGTATTAATTAAGAACTCCATTTTAAGAAAAAGAAAACTATCCTGTTATTTCTTATGGCATTCACTCACTTCATTACCAATTAAACATTTGCCTGATTCTGCTGGCTTTAAAGAATGTGCTTAAACATGGACTGGAAAAAAGGATGATTTCTGGAGTCATTTATATCTCCATTGTTCAGAGAAATAGAAATTGGTTCTACTTCTCTTCTCCAGGGCCAAGAATGCAAGGATCAGAAACATGCTCAGATTCACACATCTAATGGAAGTTGCATATCTGTAACTAAGCCCTGTAAAGTAAAGCCATAGCACCTGGGAAAAGAAACACTATCTTCTCCTGTATCCCACTGACATCTGAATTTTCAAACTCCCACTAGGTAAGGTCTCTTTGTAACTCTGCATTTTGCAGCACAAGCATTCCTGAATGCTTCATCACAGCAGACCTGTGGGCACTACATGGTTCCAGTGGAAATTCTCTGGTAACCCTGTGGAGAGGCACTCTGGGGACTTGTTGCACACAAGTGACTCTCGAAGAGTGTTGTAGCAAAAAATTTACATAGAATCATTGACTCATAGAATCCCCTGAGTTGGAAGGGACCCACAAGGATAATCAAAGCCCAACTCCTGGCCTTGCACAGGACAGCCCCCAACAATCCCACCCTGTGTCTGAAAGTGTTGTCCAAATGCCTTTTGAGCTCTATCAGGTTGGTGTTGTGACCATTGTACTGGGAGCCTGTTTAGTGTCCAATCACCCTCTGGGGGAAGAACCTTTTCCTGAAATCCAACCTAAACCTCTCCTGACACAACTCAAGGCCATTTCCTTGGCTCCTGTCACTGATCAGGGCCTGTCCTTCCTCTTCCCCTCATAAGGAAGCTGCAGACCTTGATGAGTGTCCTCTCAGTCTCCTCTTCTCCAGGCTGTGCAAACCAAGAACCCTCAGTCATTCTGCCAATGTCTTCTCCTCAGTGCCCTTCACCATCTCCATACAGAGGCAAGTTCCATCTATAAGTATCATTTATCTCTTCTTGTGCAGTTTTATGGAGTTTACTTCTGCAGACACACAAAATTATACCCCACTTCAGTGGTCTCCCTGCTGCTATTGTGTTGTGTAGAAATGGTGAAAAGGGGTGCAGGAAAATATAGACCTGGAACTGGGAAGAACTGAGCTTCTCTGCTTTTCCCTCTGTGAATTTTACTGACTCTGTTTTTTGGCTTTGCATGTGAGTTTGTAAATTATCTTTCACATAATACCACAGAGCATTTTACTGTTGCATATTGGGCTGCAAAGTTCTGTGTTGATTTACAAATTCATAGTAATTAAGAGAAAGAGCAAAGGAAAGAGATAAAGTGAAAGAGAAATTAAGAGGAAGAATAAAAGGAAGGGGAGGAGAATGAAGAGCAGACAAGGCAGGAAGGGAAGAACTTTCATAATGAAGTTCTTCAGTAATTTACTTCTGAAATTATTTTTCCTTCCGAAATTAACTTAAAAACTTACCAACTCCAAAACATCACTAAATCCAGATGCTTCCATTGGAGTCAAACAAAAATGTTTTGTGAAACCAGGAAGCTCATTTTGTGGGACTATTTAACAGCAAATCCTTTTCATTTCAGGGGTCTATTTCAATGTATTCTCTACTTTCCAATATTTTCAGCTTGACTGCAGGATTACAAACATTTGTACTCACTGAACTATCTGAAATTTTTAAGGTTCCCAGACAGAATAGCAAGGGTCTATAAGTCAGACTCCTTCTTATGTCTTACCTCTCAATATAGATTAAAATGTAAGAGATATCTTGTAATATTCCTGGCTAGAGCCTGGGAAAGTGTTCATTTTTACTCCAGGTGCAAGATGGCTCCATTTTGCCTTAATTCAACTGGACTGTGTATTACTGTCCAGGTGCTTCACCTTGTTTCAGAAAATCTCAACCATCCAGAAGAAACTTTTCATGATGAAAACTCCAGGGCAAATCACTACATGATAAAATGTAGGATGAATTTAAACTTCCATAGGACTATTTTTGCAGAGAGTGAAACAATGCTTTCTGGTCTGTTTTAATTTCCCATCCCCACTTGTGTCTCTGATCTGTGCCTACCATGTCACTTTGGAAAGCTCTGTATTTTCTGCCCCAGTGCCATTTTAGCATCCTTAATCCCAGCAAAATCAATGACTGTCCAACCGGCGCTGCATCAGGGAGAACTTGAAACCTCTATTTGTTTGTTATAAACCAATAGTCTGGAAATCATGGGAGCAACAAATAAGAATTGATGTGCTGTACAGTCTGACACAGAAAGAAAAATGGCCTTTTATCAGGATAGGAAAAATGTGGAATGATGCAGAGCAGCAGAGGAGACACTTTTCAGAGAACTGGGACTGGAAACACAGTGCTGTATCCCTCCCAGTTTGTTTTGCTGTCTTGGAGCTCAGACCACTCAAAATTTTACCAACGAGATTAAAAAGAAAAAAAAAATTATAGTTATCATCAAATATGAAAGAGAAGTGGGAGGAGCAGGGGGAAGAGGTTTTTTTAGTAAATATGTTTACTTTAAAAAAATGTTTGCTTTAAAAAAATCTTGCAGGAACAGAGGAGTTCCAAAGATTTAGCTATTTCTCCTTTTCTTATCTGATCATAGCAAAACAGATTTTCTTGTGAGAGATTTCATAGAATCACAGAAAACTGATTTGGAAGGGACCTTAAAGGTCATCTGTTCCAACCCCCTGCCTTGGGTAGGGACACCTTCCACTATCCCAGGTTGCTCCAAGCCCCATCCAGCCTGGCCTAGGACACTTACAGGGATGGGGCAGCTACAGCATCTCTAAACAAGCTTATCAAGTGTTTTCAGTTGCAGGAAAGTGAAAATAGTTGCAATAATAATGAACAAAATACTGCCTGCTATCCTGATTCACCTGAAGATGAAGAAAGAATTCTTAATATTGGAAAAACAAATTTATCCCAATGACCCCTCTCAGACTGAATTATAGAATCAGAGAATTGTTAAGGTTAGAAAAGACCTTTGCATTTATTAAGTCCAACCATTAACCCAGATCCACTGCCATCTTCATCATCAAATCGTGTGCTCAAGTGCCGTATCCACAAGTCTTTTGAGCAGTCCCAGGGGTGATGATTCCTTCACTTCACTGAGAAGTCTGTTCCAATGCTTAGAAATATTTTCAGTTTATGATTTTTTTTAACCTAAAATTCAATCCAAACCTCCCCTGGCAGAACTTGAGCAATCAGGGTTCAGGAAGTGTGGTAACTCTCAAGCATGGAAGAGTGAACAGCCCTGGCAGGACTCCGGGGTGCTCAAGCACTCACCTGTGAAGGCTGCAGAGGTGAACAGAGGCAGAGCTGCTCATGGGGATCACATTTCAGAGCTGGAGGAGAAGGGAAGGATATTTAGTAATTCATGTTGTGAAATTAAGGGGAAGCACACAGAAAAAGCCAAGGCTTTGTGGGAGAAATTCAAGTCTCTGCATCTTCTACCATGACAACTAAGAGAAAGAAAAATTTATCTCTATTGCATAAAAACCTAACAGTAGAATTATAAGTACAACAGTTATTTTCACAGATTTATTGTCCTTTACCAGTAGAGCTCAGTGACTTCAGGACCTCCCAGAGAATCTCAGAATCATTTAGGTTGGCAAAGATCTCTAAGATCATCGAGTCCAACCCAACACCACCAAGTCCATCACTAAGCCATGTCCTTAAGTGTCACACCCACGCACCTTCTGAACACTTCTAGGGACAGTGATTGTACCAGTTCCCTGGACAGCCTGGTCTAGTGCTTGGCAATGCTTTCAGTAAACTAATTTTTTCTACTATTCAATCTAAACCTCCCCTGGTGCAACTTGATGCCTTTTCCACTCATTCTGCCATTTGTTTTCTGGGTGGGAAGTCCAATTTCCTCCTCACTACAACCTCCTGTCACAGAGCTGTAGAGAGAGAGAAGATGCCCCCTGAGCCTCCTTTCCTCTAGGCTGAGCCCCCTCAGCTCCCTCAGCTGCTCCTTATCAGATTTGTGCTCCAGCCCCTTCCCCAGCTTTGTTCCCTTCTCTGGACACATTCCAGCACCTCAATGTCTTTTTTGTAGTGATGGCCCCAAAACTGACCCCAGTATTCAAGATGTGGCCTCCCCAGTACCCAGCACAAGGGAACAATCCCTCCATGCAGCAAACACAAAATGCAGTGAGATGTTTCCAACCAAGTGGAAAACGTTCTTTAAGGACAATGCCTGACCTCCACAGCCTTGTTTTGTAAGATTATAGCAAGCAAGTGGAAATAAAGCCATGCTAGTTCTGACTTTTAAACACATTCTTACATTTACAACTTGGACTCATACACACATAGCATCTAGCACAAGGCCATGAATCTTGTTTAGTGGGTGGTTATAGTTGTATGTAAAGAGTGCAGGTTAAATTAAGCATCGCAGGAAGGTAGTGCATCTTTTCTGGGCAATTACACATACCTTGTATAATCTAATGAGCTGTTACTGGACCCTAATGGAACATTTAAAGAGAGTTATTGTATTTTTTCACAGTTTGCTGGACTGGAGAAGTTAATTGATTTACCAGGGAAAATGCCTCTCCTTTTCCCTATACCCACGCCTTCTTTTTGAACACATCCAGAAATAGAAACACAGGAAGAAGAAAGACAAGAGTAGGTAGTAATTGAGTACAACATCATTAAAAAGAGATCGGTTCCATGATATCTTCCCTGATAACAATCCACAGTGATAATAGCAATACTCAGCTCTGCAGTAGCTCTGTCAATCCATAGATTCCAAAGAGTGTTGCACTGTGGAAAACACAGAGCATTTCCTTCTTTCAGTTTGTCATTAAAAAATGTTAAAAAAGGGCCACTGCAATATTCAAATACAGTGGTCCCATTTTTTTTTTTAATATTCCACTTCTACTGGAAAACTTATTAAACCCCAGAGTGCTTTCAAGCATTATTTAAAGTAAGATGTTATGGAAGTACATTCTCCCAGTTATTTTGTGTACAATATATGGAGCTTCAGGAGGTTTTGGGGAGCAAGATTTGGGTTCAGATTAATAAATACTGGTAATAACCACAGGTTAATCACTTACTTTTTATCTAACTAAGCTTCCCCTGAGTTTAGTGGAGGAAACCAGAGCTGACCCTCACATGAAAGCAGGCAAATGTAATTTCCCCAGATTGTGCACAACCTCTGCTGCAGAGTGCTTTTTCTAGAAAAATTAACCAGGTTGATAATTTCAGTCTAATGTTTTTTGTGATGGTTTCTGAACATGTTATCCAGCTGGGATTCAGGGTTTCCCACAGGTCTGGACAGTTCAGACAGTGCAAACCTGTGTGGTGTCACTTTGGTTCTGCTCCTGCTTTGTCAGCAAAGATGGGAATTCACATTCAAAGCTATCACAAGGGACTTCAGCTTTGTCTTTCCTTTCCTTTTCCTGATGTGATTTCCTTAACTCAGTCGGACAAAGGCTGGCAGCAGAGTTGTGACAGCTTTCACAGAGGCTCCTGCAAAGGTGATCTGTAGCTTCTGGGATGCCAGGAACAGTTGGGATCACTCCAGACTCTGATAGTGGCTCTCCAGAGAAACACCTCCCCAAGGGGCTGCCAGCACCTCAAAGAAAGTCCAGAAAGCAGAACAGGGATGCCAAAGATAAATATATTCTTTAGAAAAACATTGACCCTGAGAAACCCCTGAATGTCAGGGGAAACCAGCAGGTGAAGTGACTAATTTCTCTCCAGTTCCTTTTCACTGTACAGGTTAAAGCAAAGAGGAATTTCAAGTGAGACACTTTAGAGGTTGAAATGTTGAGTTTGAAGTAATTTTGCTCCTTGCAGGAGTCAGAATGACAACTGGTAAGGGGAAGGGCAGGAAAACATCCTTCTATCTGTCCTTGTGGCATCCCTGGTTTTTTTGCTGCTTCAATTGAACAAAAAAATTATTATAAGAAATTGGGAAGATTTTTAAAGTTCAGGAAATTACTATTTTTCATATAATAAGGCAGCCTGTCTTGTTCAATTCAAAGTTACACTTTTTGGTTGCTGCTGACTTTGTCTAAGTTTCTCATTTGCCAAACATTTTTCTTACAAGTTATCTTCCTTTAATAATCATAGAAAATTTGTAAGTAATGGTTCATGCATTTCTGAGACACTTTTTCATGTCAGGGAAAAGGGACATATCAACAGACACCAATGCCCATGCTTCTTGTGTTCTCCTAACATCTATCCTTGTACACTTCCAAGAAATAGCAGGGAACAGACACAGAAAGGAAAAACTGTGGTGCAAGAGTAAAAAAAAAAAAAAAAACAAACCAAACAAACAAAAACACAAGGATGAGAAATATTGGGAAGAATAAAACTGAATACACACAGGATTTGGTTAAAACAGAATTTGATGATATACAGAGGACTGAAGAATACCAAACTGGGGTTGATGAGAGTGGTTAACTGGGTGCATACATTAAGCTGGGACAGACTGGAAGTGAAACCAGTTTTGGAAGGGATAAGTTGTAAATAACAGACTCAACAGGGACTACAGTGTGAGGTGAAATAACATTCTGGTAGGATAGAGGGGTGTAAGACAGGTAGACAACAGGGTGGGGGATGCTGGTGAAAGAGGGAAGTGAAGAACTGAGAAAATTCAATGAGAAGGATAAAAGAGGTTATAGAAAAGGGGGATTGAATTTAGCAGGACAGTGTGACAGAGACGAGGAAGTGAGCCAGGAAGTAGGGATCAGAACTAATTAAAAAAAAAAAAGACAAGATGACAACTGACAAATTTGACAAAAATAGCAGCATCACCAAGATCAGGGAGATGCATGACAGATGTTCAATACATGTTTGTTCTGTATTTCTGTATGGATTCAAAAACAAACAAGGAAATCATATTTTACAAACACATGAATTGACTATAAATAAGGTACCCTAAGGCCATTCCATGGATACTTTAATGAGATGGATCTTGTCAAGTGATGCTGTCAAGGATGTCCATGAGATCAAAACATGTTCTTTCAATATGCCTTCACTTTTGTCCTGTGCAGAAGCTTTGTCCAGTGGGCACTTTAGGAATTTGGTTATTTGGATATTTGCAGATATTTTCAGTGTGTCTGGATAGCCAGGTGAATGCTCACTGCATGAATACATCCAGAACACCTTGGGTGCAGCAAGTTCACTCTTATCAGAGAATCATAAAATCATCATGGAATCATGGAATGGTTTGGGTTGGAAAGGACCTTAAAGATCATCCAGTTCCAGCCCCCAGCCATGGGCAGGGACACCTTTCACTATCCCAGATTGCTCCAAGCCACATCCAACCTGGCCTTGGACACTTCTAAAGACAGGGAGACCACTGCTCTGAACAACAGGTGCCAGTGTCTTGCCTCCCTTATAGTAAATAATTTATTCCTAATATCAAATCTAAATCTACCCTCCTTCAGTTTAGAGCTGTTCCCCCTTGTCCTATCACCACATGCCCTTGTCAAAATTCTCTGTCCATCCTTTTTGTAAGTCCCTTTTAGGTACTGGAAAGTTTTGCATGTGTAACTCTGTGACCATCCACACACCTCCTTTCTCAGACACAAATGCTGTGCCTCCATCCATTCCCCAATACACAAGACCACTGAAACCTGGAATTTCATCAAGGATATTCGTCTTTATCCTATACAGTTGTCTTATCCTCAAATCAACTCGATTCTTTGCATTAACTAAGGCAGCAGGGCTCTGGAAATGGAAAATATGAGCATATGACTGAAGACAATATCACACTACATAAAGCCTGCAAGGGTAAGATAAAATATAATGAGCAACATTAATTCAGGCATTTTTGAACTTCAGGGTACTAATCTTACACTTTAGAATGTTATTTTTTTCTTTTTTTCTTTTTTTCTTTTTTCTAGGGGTGTGGTTTTGGTTTGGGTTTTTTTTTGGTTTTTTTTTTTTTTTGTTTTTTTTTTTTTTTTTTTTTTTTTTTTTTTTTTTTTGTTAGTTAGTTTGGTTTTGTTTAGATTTCTCCCAGGGTAGAATATGCAGGAGATGCAGCTGTATTTCTGGGGGTGTGAGTCGATAGTTCATAGAAACAGTGCCATCTACTGACGTCAGAACAAGTCATTTTTTTCCTTCAATTATTTAGGACCACTGCTGATGTGTCCCTCGGAGGAATTTTTGACAACCTTGTTCCCAGGAACAGAGTACATACTGCAGAGAGTGGGAGACAAGAGAACTTTAACTTGAATCTTCTCATAGAAGGGATATGGAGATCACCTACTCAGCTTCCCAAACATGTCCTGTTTCACCACAATCTTTCATTCTCTCTCCCTTCTGGCTCTGTGTCCAAGCTTTTGAGACATTTCAAAGGCTTTGGAGACGTAAATCAGCCTCCATTGGCTACCGACTTTAAAAAAGGGGATTAGATGTAGCACTCTGCAATGTGATTTAGTGGCCATGGAGGTGCTCAGTAGAAGATTGGATTTGCTCATCTTGTGGTCTTTTCCACCTTTAATGATTCTGTGATTCTATGAAACTGGTTCTCTGTATAGTTTGTTGTTTGGGTTATGTCTCTCCAGTGATATTTATATTTTAAAAAAAGTAGGAAAAAGGAGAGAGAAATAAGCTGCAAAATAATGGTGCCAGTTCCTCCAGCTCTGAGGCCAGGATGTAAAGTTTCCATGGCGTTTCTGCCTCTGTCTGGACAAAATTTTTCACAGAATTACAGAAAGGAATGGATTGGAAGGGACCTTAAAGGTCTTCCTGTTGCACCCCCTACCAGCACCCTTCCACTATCCCAGGTTGCTCCAAGCACCATCCAAACTGGCCTTGGACAGTTCCAGGGATTAGGAGCCAACATCTGCCAGCAAGAGTGAGGGAAGTTCATAAACATGAGCTGGTAACTCCAGGTGATGCCAGGTTTCCTTTAGGGCTGCTGCCTGCAAAGAGAACAATTTTTGGAGTGGTAATTCAATAAAAGCTTGGATCACCATCCACCAGTCAGGGTATCTGCACTCCTGATATGAACTCTCCTGCAAGGAGTTGGAGAAGGGGCCAATTCTCCCACACTTAGGAAAAACCGAACAGGAAGAAGCTGCAATGCTGTTAAGTGCAGGCCCTGAATAGAGAAACATGACAAAACTGTCCTGATTGCTGACCCCTGGTTTGCCATACAAATGAGCATGCATTTGCATATGCAATAAAAATGTAATTAAAAATCAGCAACATATTAAACTCACATTGAAATCCTCAGGAATATTGCTGCCATTGGGCAAAGAAGAAAATGCTATAAAAAACACTGGTAGTTAAAAGCCAATTAAACGTGCCTATCAGTTTTCCATTATCAGCACCGAGTTCTGTAAATAAAAAATATTAATTGCCATAGGCCATGTTGTTAACTGCCAAATGAATCCATATGTATTTTTTACAACATTCAATGATAGTTAAGCATTCAGTTCATGTATTTGCTTTGTTAAAAAAAAAAAAAAAAGAGAAAAGAAGCTTTTGATTACCTAAAGTTTGAAAATCATTATAGAAAGACAATTTCCATTGTGTCATTATCATTCACTTTGGGTCTGATTTCAAATAATTATATTTCCTAGACCTGAACTAGTATTTGTCTATTGTTGAAATTTAGTTTCTTTTCCCCCACTGCTCCCACCCTGCATCTCTTTTTCTTTTTTTGACTCACCCCCTGTAGAATGATTCATTCTCTGCTAATTGAAGCTGTAGAATTCTGAATGCAATAATTGCCTGGAGGTATCTGGTAATTTTTAAATGTGACCTTTCATTTTGCATGTCTAGCTTGGAACACCTTAAAAAGATCTGATTTTCTTAGGGCTGCCGTGTGGTACCTTCCACAATTCAATATCCTTGGTCATGTCTGGGTCTGAGTACCCCACCTTACAAATCCAGGCACACAAAATCTCTCATGTCTTCCAGAAAGCCTGGGTTCATTGCTTCTTCAAAGCCAAAGTAATTCCTGACAAACAAGTGGTCTCATTTCCCATGGCAGTGAGGATTCAGCAGTTCATTTAAGCAGCAGTGGTGAATGTCCAGTCCTTTCAGAAGCAGGACATATATTTTAGGTGACTGCTTAGAGATTTCAGAACTATTGAAGGAAATTTAGGCAAAATACTCTCCTCGTTGGCAAAGCAGCCTTTAGGACTGGTAGCACAGTGCTATTGAACTAGATTTGAAAAAGCTTTAATTATCTCTATTGGAATTTAGGTCTTTAAAAACCCAAACCATTTTAAAAAGCAGCAATGGCAGACACAGCAAAGCCCCATTTTACAACCCTTTTAACCCAGACATTTGCAAAGTCTGCCAGATAGTCTCCCTTTCCATTAAGCAGGGAAAATGTATGACACAAAGTCTAAAGGATTTGTGAGAGATGACCCAAGGAATTCTGCAAGTGGTGTTATTTGCCTCCTTTATCCTTAGCCCTCAGGATACCTGGCAAGTCTGAGCAAACCGCCCGTGATCAGCTGACAGTGCCAAGCACTCCTCCAAGTGGGGAATTCCCATCCATCCTGGAAATGTTCAAGGCCAGGTTGGGCAGGGCTTGGAGCAACCTGATCTGGTTGTCCCTGCCCAAGGCACAGGGGTTGGAACTGGATGATCTTTAAGATCCCATTCAACCCATTCTGTGATTCAGTGATCCAAGGCAAGTGCCCAGCATAGACAGAACTAAATGTTTGTCACTGCTGATAACCACTCAAATAATCTTACTATATGCACCCTACTAAACCCTCCAAGCCTTCAACATGATGGCCATTTCCAAGCTTCCAATTAGTCCCTGGACTGGGCTAATTCTGGAGCTCTGACTTGCTGTTATTTAGAAGACTGCAGGGTACATGAGACCTAAAAGTTGCCAAGGACTATGGAGATCAACAGTGTCAATGGTGCACTTCACCTCTCGGGTCTGTGCCCAAAGACTGTTAAACTTACAGAGCCCTTGTGTCCTGACCAGTGTTGTCCTTCAGACTTTATAGATCCTAAATCTTTTTAGACTACAGTGACAATAGAAAGCTAAGAAACATGTTACTGGTTGTAATTTTCTGTCCTGGCTGTTCCAAATATTAGGTTTTTGAGCACTGTGTAGGCAACAAGGCTGCCTTTGGCTAAAATGTATAATCAAGACCAGTTCTCAGGTTCAACTACATTTTAGAAGTATTGGAGCAATATCCAGAGCCCCCACAGCTATAGAACAATAGCTTCTTTACACAACAGAGGCCCTTGGATTGTTCAAAGCTGTGACAGGTTCATAACTATGTCTGTGGTGTTTGCTTCGAGGTCCTTCAGCCTCTCACCTCAGCAGGGAACAAATCCCATGAGGAGCATCTGAGGGAGCTGGAGAGGCTCAGACCAGAGAAAAGGAGGTTCAGGGGGACTTTATAACTCTCTACAACAACCTGAAAGGAGGTTGTGGCCAGGTGGGGGTCGGTCTCTTCTCCCAAGTAACGAGACAAAAGAAAGCAACCTCCAGTTGCACCAGGTTTTGATAGGATATAAAGAAAAAATCTTCACTGGAAGGGTTCTCAAACACTGGGACAGGCTACCCAGGGCAGTGTTGGTGTCACCATCCCAGGAGGGATTTAAAAGATGTGTAGATGTGGCACTTGGGACATGGTTTGGTCGTGCCCTCAGCAGTGCTTGGTTAATGTTTGGACTTGATGATCTCGGAGGGCTTTCCCAACATCAGTGATTCCATGCCTCTGTGGTTTAACACATATAATTTTGAGGCAGGATATCAGTCCAATGCTGCAATGTGATGAAATCACAGGGACCAATGGGACCAATGGGACATGCTCAGTGTTGATTTGAGATTGCTTCATTTTGGAGAAATGTCTCCATTAAAGTTGATATTACTTTCTGTGCATAATTTATAAGGAAGAAAACATATTTAATGTCCTGGATATATCTGCAATTTCCTAAAACCAGGTTAAGCTAATCCAAAGCATACACAAATAGTTCCCTTTATGCTGTAGTTTATTTATCTCTAAATGTTTCTGACAGCTTTGGTTCAGACATCTATTTCTACAGAGAACAAATGACAGGTTTGAAGGGCTTTGCAGAGCACTCAGGATAAGAGGACAAGAAGACAAGGCAGAGGCATTGTCATTCCTGACAAATGACTCAGAGCAGTCAATGTAGGACTGGCCACCATTGCCTGACTGCAGCTCTTCAGGGCCCAAGGGTGAGTTAGGAGACTCTGCAGATGATAACTGGTGATTTAGGAGCTGTCTTTATCAAAGCTGTGTTAGATACCCACCCAAGTCATTCATGTCTTCAGTACTGAGCATGAGCAGTGAGTTATGGATTTGCCTGTGGTCTTTCCCAGTGTATTTATGCTCTACTCACTGGCATTTATCATTCCATTGACTTTTCCTTCCCTTTAGGAACGTCATTTAACAGCAATTCATGTGCATATTTTGCTCATAAAATTAGGAAGGTGGACTACCAGTATGGTTTAAATCTGACTTTGAACTCCCTGAAATCAGAATTTTCTTCACTGGAGGGGTTGGTTGTACACCAAGTGCCATATTGCTCCAGTAAAATCCTCTAGAGAAATTAGATTATGCCTAACTGGAAACGATCCTGCTAAAAGAAGTCGGAGGTGTTGCATTCACTGGTTTTGTTGGAGATTTAGACCTTTATTTCTTCCTCCTCTAATTGAATTTCTTTCCATTTACGACATACCCTAGAGATTCCCAAGAAGAGTAAACAGGCCTGCTGATAGCATCTCATGATATATGTTTTCTGACAGGGTAGTATCAAAAAAATTAGTGTTAGTTAATTTCTCTTCAAACATCCTATCTCACCTTTAATTGAAAATGAAGATGTGTTCACACATATCTTGAGTAATTAAAACCCTATCACTTTTTCCTTATCTAATTAATGAAGAAAGGGAAAATCAGAAACTGCAAATTGGGCATGAAAACAAACAAAATTTAATTAGGGTTTTGTGAGCGTATGAAGATCATATAAGAGAATATGGTTAAAGGGAAATTTTAATAACTGCTTGCAGGTGTTTGAGCTATAATTAAATTTGTGAATTAAAATGTTGCAAAGAAATTTTTAACATTTGTGTTACAGAAAGGAAAGTCAATTGAAGAAACACTAAAAGAAAAAACCTCAAATACCAATTCTTGGCAGCATTTGACCTTTGAGAGGAGTCCAATCAATTACAGCCATCCTTTCACATTTCCCAGTTTAGAGAGATGCATTATTTAAGTAAATGATGACATTTACTTAACTTAAGCATCTTTCTCAGTCTTCCTGAAGGCAGCAAGACTCAAATATATGCATTAAAAAAATCCCTCCATTCAATACTTCCCTAAAAAGGATTTAAGCTTGTACTGAAGTTTTTTCCCCTAAGTTTTAAAAAAAATTTCCCAGGCAAACAGCAGAACGAGCCACATATTTATGTGCTAAGGAATTCATTTTTCTCTTTTGTTTCTGCTGCTTCAGATGCAGAAGTTTTGCTGTGTTGCCTTCAGCACCACAATGCCAGACCAGTTTGTGTGTTGTAGTATCGCTTTATAATTAGTGACTATAACATGTATCTATAAATATTTATATATAAGGAAAGATAAGTATAAAATTGTACCTCCATGCCACATGGAATTTGTAGGTATTTTGGGCTTCGTATAAAGTAAGAGAAAATGCAGTGCTAGAGGGCAAATCTGTGCCCTAACACATGGCAGCCAAACTTCACAAGTGTAGGGAAGTGCTTGTGTTCATCCAGAACCAGATAGAACTGGTTAGTCAGGTTATTAGGCACATGGTGTGATTCCTAAGATTGTTCTGTCCAGGGCCAGGAGCTGGACTTTGAAGGTCCTTGTGAATCCCTTCCAGCTGGGGCTGTTCCATGACTGTGATTTCATGGTTCTGTTGATTGTTGAGGAATTCCAGCCATGGTCTGTTGTCCCACCCATCAGACTCCCTTTATGGTATAAGGTTTTCTTCTTGGTGGTTCCAGTTTCTCCCTGTTGACTGCAGAAGAGCCAGGATGACTATGTCAGGCTAAAGGTTTGCGCTTTAGCTGCTAAATTTGGGTAAAGAATCCCCAGATAATGAGCATTTCTTTTGAGCATCCAACCAGAGAAGACACACTGGGGTAAGAAGAAGCCTCATTATCTTTTCTTGTTGAGGAGACCTGAGGTGCAAGGAGGCAATCAATTGCTCAAATGCAAACACTGAGCTTCTCATTTAAGGTTTAATTCTTTCCCCAATCAAAGAGCTCTCCTGTCTATTAATTACCCCACTGTCTCCCATTGAAGAAAATAGATCCTTTCGAAAGTAAAAGAGTATTCATTATAAATAGTCTCTATGTGTGAAATATAGCAGCAAAGGTATAATTATATAATTACACTGCCTTTTTTAGATCAATTACATTATTATATCATCCCTGAGGTGTTCAGATACTGCGGTGTGATGAGTGTGGGACTGACTATTCCAGTGTATTCTGAGATAGATAATAATATATGTGTATTGCAATTTTCATACTGAAATAGTCTCTCACATAACCTTCACATAATCCCATCTCCTGCCTGGATTCTGGTATTTTGGGTGCAGATGGAAGAATGGAAATGAATCAATCCTTTAGCACTGTTTTTTTTTGTGAACTGCTGGGCTTCCTCAAGCAACCACTCATCAGAAAAAGGTTTTTTTGCTTTTCAAGTTCTTGAGATGAAAGAGTCCAAGAAGCTTCATATCATCTAAGGACATGAAACAATTTGGAAAGTGAGATCATATTAGTTAAGAATGAGCCCAGCTAATGCAAAACCTCATCCATGGGATCTTGGAACAGGAGAAAGACAGAGTCTGTCTGTAAGAAGTGCACAGAGGAGGAAATATCATGTTCAGTTCACAACACTTGCTTTTGGAAAAAGGAAAGCTGAAGAGGATTCAGGGAGAGAAACAAATCTGGGCATCATGCTTGGCACTGCCGGGAGAAGGAGAGTTTAGGGAATTGTTACTTCTCCAAGCAGTAGGAACAAAAACCTTTCAGTTGTGGATCAAAGAAATAGCAAAGCTGCGGTGATCTTCATTGCACCATGTTTTAATAGTCATAAGGAAAAAAAAAAAAAATTTTTTCAGAGAAAATCCTCAGCAATGACCATTATGGATTGATCTAATCTGTTCCCAGTATGCAGCTTGAATACACATATTTGCTTTTATTTTGTTTTGTGGTTATTTATTTTATTTTATTTTATTTTATTTTATTTTATTTTATTTTATTTTATTTTATTGTTTTGTTTTGTTTTGTTTTGTTTTGTTTTGTTTTGTTTTGTTTTGTTTTGTTTTATTTTATTATTTTGTTTTATTTTATTATTTTGTTTTATTTTATAGCATAAGACTCGGGGTACCTAATGCCACTCGATTGCAGTGAGTAAGATTGCCCCATAGAACAGATCCTGAAAGGGACAGGAGTGCAATAAATAAAAGAGAGAGAGAAACCTATTGGAGAGCTTTGCAGGGTAGCTGAGAGTTGATCAGGATTAGTCAAGACTAAGTGCATATGGCAAGAATTAGGAGCAGGATTTAATTGTTAAAACAACATTGGGATAGAGAAAGAACAGTGGAAGACACCTTTCAGCTTTTGAGCATGAGGCACTGGGTTTTTAATTCTAGATTCAAAATCAAGGAAATTTTAAAGGAAAGAATTGAATAAGCCTCTTTTGGAAGTGGAGATGAGTGCTGGATGCAAACCCACAGAGCAGCCTGTGGTGGATGTTAGGGGGGACTTTGAGCAGAACCTGGTAAAATACAGGAAATTCAATAATTTAACAATTGTGTCCCATTTGTACAGCAAGGTTATCTCCAGAGCTGCACCAACACATGTCATTAATGACAAACTCTGGCCACTGCTGGTCTAAACAATCAAGAATTATTTATTTGGACTTAAATAAAATTGAAACAAAGGTCACATCCATCAGGGAAGAAATTTCCAAAGTGCACGTAACCACCTCTTCTCAGTGGCAGCTTTAGCTGACGGCAGTATTTGACCAAATAAATATCCTGTGCACTGCAATTTTCTTCTCAAGAAAGACAGTCAGAAACTTATAATTTTTTAATTCATTTTTCTAAGTTGAGTCAATTGAAAAGAGAGAAGAAAGACAGTAACTTTAAATATCAATAAGCTTTTGAAAGACTAATATTGACAGAAGCAGAATATTGGATTTTAATGAAAACACACCAGGCAAATTTTGCATTCCAGAAAATAATTAAAAATATAACAGACAAGCACAGAACTTCATAAGTGCATGTGGAAATTAAATTAAGGGGAAAGAGTTTCAATTCATGCCAACTGATTCCTCTATAGTGACTTTAGTGTAACTTTGCAGATTCAACCATTCCAGTTAGAAGTTTTTTCAGTGCATTGCAAAATTAAACCCAACAAAACCAACAATTAAAAAATCCTGTATAAATAAACAGGACTCCTACTCAAACCCTGTAAGTGATGAGACCAAACCTGGGTGCTCAGGGCTCTGAGTGGTGAAAATCTGCAACAGAAACTGCAAAACCACTTTGGCACTTTGTTCCTCTGCTTGAGTGTCCTCTTTGGGAAAAAACGGGTTTCTTATATCCACACAATTTTTTTTTTTTTTTTTTTTTAATTCTGGAGCACTTGGATTTGAATTATAATAATATTTCAAATAAGCAACCACAGCTCAACAAGTTTCTGAATGTTAGCTGAGCCTGGATAACTGATTAAGGACACTCCTTGTTGCTTGTAGAAAGTCTCATGACTCACTGTGTTTGATTCTCTCTGCCTGAGATTCAAACTAATGTGCTTTATTTTTTACTGCCTGGGTGCTAAGAGTGTGCATGTGGTCAGTGACTGCAGCAAAGCTGGCAAGTGTTGACTGTCCCAACCCTCCTTACTCAGCTGAATCTGGGTCAGACCAAATTTTACAATAATGGTTTGTACACTGAGGGTTTATACAGATAAGGAAGTTTCCTGGATCATATTTGCAAAGGAACAGCTTCCTTTTCAGCGCTGTTTCCTGCCAGTACTTGCTCTCCTTGTGAATGGTTACCACAGGCAAAGGGATGTGGGTTTTTTATTTCGTGATTTGTTGATCAAAACTTTTGAAAGAGAGAGGAGGATTATGATAAGTTAACACTATAACATCTTAATCTCATATAAATTCATAAATTTTCTTTTTGAGCCTACTTACATTTATAACATCATATCAGTATCCCAACTTGACAAAGTATTTAAATGCTTTCTTGCTGTTCAAGCCCCACAGCTTGTAAGTAAATATTTGCATCCTTCAAAGGCAGTGACTAGAAGGGCAAAATCCCTGTGTTATTTTTTTGAAAATAAAAATATTTTATCCGGGATACTCCATACTGGCTTTAAAACTGGGAAACACAGCTTTAGATTTTGTGGTGACATCATAGACACCTATACACACATTGATAATATACTATGTATTTTTATATAATTGCAATTTTGAATGTTTGTAGCCCAGCAAGCAACATAGAAACTGCTCAAAGAAATAGGAAGGTACTGAAACATCAATATGAGAGTTACCTAACATACATACATACATATATATACCTATATGAGTATAATAAACTCTCAATTTTACACTCAAGTGTAAAATTTTTACTGAAGAAGATTGGTAATAATGAAAATTCAAAAGCAGTCATGAGCAAAATATCACTGGATATTTTTCACTTTCAGAGCATTAAAAAAAGAGTTTAAAACTTTTATTTTTAAATTTGTTTTCTTAAATTGTTAATAATGAAATTGAAGAAGATAGGTAATAATGACATTTAAAAGCAGTGGCAAGCAAAATATCATTGGATATTTTCCATTTCCAAAGCCCAGAGGCAAGTCCATGCTGTTTCCATGCAAGAAGGAAACTCAGCATTTAGATTTTCTGCCTGGTTACTTCCTCCTCTGAACTATGAGATAATGGCCATGCCACTGGGCAGGATGTGGGCTGGTGTGACTTCATGGCCTGATCCAGTATGGAAAATCCTATGTTCCAGGCATTTGAACATTACATTTGATGCTACAATACATATTCCTGTAAGCTCAGGAATTCGGAAGTACATCAGAAGAAGAAAGGTATTAAAAACAAGTTAAGCCAGTGGGAAATTTTAAATTATTTAGTCAGTATCTTTAAAAGTGAGTTTTTGTCAGCACAATTCTGATAGGGCAGAAGAGCTGGCAGAGGCCGTACATCCCCTCTGTTCTCATCTACAGATAAATTTTTTACTGGAGGGGAAGAAGGCAGCACTTCCACCTTCCTCTCCCTCTGTAAAGGTCTGTTTGTAAGTGAGGGACACAGGTTTAGAATTCAATTGACCTTTCCTTTTTTTCTGAAATCCCAGCCCCTGAAGCCCCAAGCTGCCTGTTAGACACAGGGCTCTGCCTCTGCTCCCCCACCTAATTCTGATTTCTGTGCTCCTGCAGGATATTCTGCCTCCAAATATCAAAGCAGGTCCAGTGGGCACCTAATCTCATGCTGATGCATCCAAACATTTGCAGTTTTTGCAGGAAGAAAGAGAAGCTTATTTCAGCTTTGCACCTCTGGATTAAGGGCTGGATTCGATGATCTTAGAGGTCATTTTCAACCTTAAAGATTCTGGGTTTTTTTAGGGAAGGTTAAGGCTGTGTTCTCACTCATCAGCATCTTACTATCTTGATTTCACTGGAATTATGCAGATTTCAATCAGCTTAAAAGTTCCTCCCTTGGAAATGGCTTTTCCATACATACCCTGCTCCTGGTACTGGTACCTTGGTCTTGGAGCTTTACATTCATTGAAACACCCCGCTCGAGGTTCAGTAAATAGGGTTATCTTCCTCTGCCCAGACTTTGTTTCACCACAGCATCACAAAAGACTTTTCAGCTTAATTTTTCATTTCTGCTGTGTCCCTGTTTTGTGACTGTTTGGGGCTTCTGTGAATGGCAAGGAGTAGTTCCCCCGGGCTACCCCATATATTAAAAAAAACCCCTTCCATTTCCTTGCCAGGATCTAAGATAATTTTTTTTGTGACAATGTCCTGACTCTTTCATTCTTCCACATGTTCATGATCCTATGTTCCCCAAACTGGCTTTAATCACTGCAGCAATCCAGGAAATGCTCAGTGAGATGATAAATTTTAAAGGTTAAAAAGGGTTAAAAGGACTGAAACAAGAAGAAATCCTGCCTCAATGCCAGCCTTGAGATTTAGACCAGCAAACAAAGCAGAATGAGGGATTTCACATAGATTTTGTTCTAATTTTCTAGAAAACAAACATTAGGGAGTCACCATAGAATTGTAGAATCATGGAATGGTTTAGGCTGGAAGAGACTGTAATTAATTGAACCATAGAATTACTCCACCACTGCCCTGGGCAGCCTCTTTTAATGCTTAATTCAAAGTAATAAAAATGCCTTTCAATGAAAAAATATTCTTAAATCCAATATAAAGCTCCCCTGGTGCAACTTAAGGCCATTTCTTCTTGTTCTGTTGACTGTTAATTTGATTTCTCTTGATTGAGAAGAGCCTGATCCCCACCTGACTACACCCTCCTTTCAGGTATTTGTAGAGAACAAGAAGGTCTCCCTTGAGCCTCTTTTTTCCAGGATAAACATCCCCAGCTCTCTCAGCCTCTTCTCATAATCCTTTTTCTCTCAATGCTTTACCAGCTTCATTGCTCTTTGGACATGAAGATCATCCAGTCCAACTCCACTGCTGTGAGCAGAGACAATTTCTACATCAGGTTGCTCCAATCCCTGTCCAATCTGACCTTGAACATTCCAAGGGATGGTTATCCACAACATCTCTGGGCAACCTGTGCCAGTGTCTTACCAACATTCACAAAAAAAAAAGTGAAATTCTTCCTTATGTCAAATTTAAACCTACCTCCTTTCATCCTAAAGCCATTTCTGCTTGGCTTTCCCTACAGAATTTGGGCCTCCAAGTGGAGGTCAAATTACTGTATCTTTAGTAAAATAACTCATTATTACTTGTTTTCGTTGTGGCAACACAGAAGAATCTCGCTGCTCCTTCCCAGAGAAACTGCAGCCCAAGTGTGCTGCGTGCCAATGAATGTTTAGTAATTAAAGACACTCGGAACAAACGTGGCCAGGTGAAATGAAATGAAAAATTTTGCTGTTATTATCTCAACTTCACCCTCAGGAAATTAAGTCCCACCAGAGACAAGGTCAATTCTCTGAAGTCACTTGTACAAACGTCAAATGAGCTGCCCCTCCCTTGAGGACACATCTGATACCTTAGAGCCACTTTCCCATCAGCTGAGAGCTCCATGTTGAACATTTCCCACTTTTCTGATTTTCATACCATCCTCATTTTCCCTGCCCAGCAGGTCTACACAGATCCATCTGACACGCCTGTCTTTTGTTCAGCTTGACACACTGATTATCTGTGAACACCTGTAAGGAAGATGTATCTGGAGTTTTCATGTTCCTGCCAAGAACCTTCCTGAGGGATTGGACAGTAAGAGAAAACAGTCAAGGAAAAAACACAAAAGTAGCCATCACAAACAAGAAAAAGTTGCTGCTTAAATCAGAACTTTGGATTGGGAAATGTAATCTATTTAAACTCTTATTTTCTGATGGCTAAAATAATGAAAAATAAAGCCCTTTGATCAAAGTTTTGTGTCCTTGTCATTTCCAATCAAATTTCACATTGCTTCCTAAAAAGATCATAAATGACAAAAAGGTTTGGAATGGGCCTTGGGTTTGAAATTGTCTGTAATGTTATGTCTATAAAGCATGTAATGAAATTCTGTGCACACTAAGACTGTAGAAAAATACCATCATATTCTACACAACAATTTTTGGACAAATATCCTTAATTAGCTGACAAGGCTAATTAATGCAATCTCAGAGTTTAAAAAGAAATAAAATAAGATCAAAAAGAAAAAAGGACAGGGGATGAAGGAAGACATTGGAAAGGAATTACGGAAAAGCAGATCCAGCACCTTAATTCTATAGCTACACAGTTTGTTTTAAGGTTGTTTAGAGATGCAGAGAGGAAAATGAGGCAGCTTTTAGTGTTTTCTAAAAGTAATTGCTTAACATTTCTCTTTCCTGGAACTGTGTGCAATTTTCAAGGCTTGAGGGGAGCTGATATTACAGACAGAGAGATAAGAAAATTATTAGAAATAACACCCCATAAACCCTGTGTAAAATATTTCCAAAAGCAAGGGAGGTATCTAAAGAGCAACTATAGACAGAAATTTAGGAATGTGACCTTAAACCACCTCTCCACCCTCCACTGAGGAGTGAGAAGGGCATTCACCTCAAGGGTGGATGGCAAAATCCCAGGAGGTTTTCAGTTTCCCTCCTGCCACACACAACATTCTGAGTAGAATATTTTACATATTAGAAGAGAAATTCAAGGTACAGATTAAAATGGAGCTCTAGCAGTGACATTCCAGGCCCCCACTCTCACTAAATATTGCCTCAGATTTGCTCTTGGCCTCAACAGCTCTGAACACTTTTCATACGCACATCTGAGACAAGACTGCAGAGTAAATCCATTTTCCTTTGGGTATGACATTTTGGAGAGTGTGTTCTTCTCTGCTCAAACTTCTGTCCCTGACATGTTCCTAAGATAGTCAAGGGGCACAAATCATCCTGAAGTTAGAGTAATACCAGGAATTCTGGGGGAGGCTGAGGATGCACTCAATCTTATCTCCAGGTAGAGTCAGCTGCTGATTTTTAGAAAGTGAGTATAAGCAGAGGGCATATGTGGAGAAAACCTTCTCTAGCAAAATTACCCAGTTCTTCACAACCTTTTAAACAAAATTCAGAGTCTACTTTTTAATCCAAGCTGTTATCTTACTAAATAATTATTTATTTTGTTGCCTTTTTCTGTCCTAGGGCTACAAGTGTCACTCTAACTGAGGGGCCAGAGAATCTGGTTTTATGAAAATATTCAGAGCAAAGGAGAAGTTTGATGTGGGGAATCTGGTCTGGCACAGAGTGGTCATCCTTTCACTTGCCATCACAATGAGCCATTAAAGATGTCCCTGCTCATAGAAAATTCAGAAATCGCATGGGGCAACATAATCCCGATATTTTCTTAGTGTATTAGACAATGTTAAATATCTCTCCTTAATTTTTTCTAAATATTATTCCATAGAGATTTATCCATGCATTCCTATTTTAATTAATTGTGTTAACAGAGTCAAAGGTTAATGCTCAAAAAAGTTAACAGGTCTTACTTAAATTAAGCTGAATTAGGGTTATATCAAGAGCTCCCAGATTAGTCTCCAATATCAGAATTTAAGCCACAACAACCCTCAGGTGCTTCTGGATGAGAAGCAAATCAACTGTGTTTTTTGCACAGTTTTTATTTTGTTTTTGTTTGATCACCCACTGGGTGGGTGATCACCATTTATCTTCCCTGACCTATTTAAGGAGTTCAAGCTGTAATGAAATATATTTCTGTCCTGCAATAAAAAATTGGAATTAGAGCAAGAGTTAAGCCTTGGAAGAAAGAAAAGAGAGCAATGGATAGATGATGGGAAGAAAGAAACAGGACAAAAATGGAAGAGATGGGGTTTAACTTGCTTTTGAACAATCTGATCGTTCTTCTTTTCCTTGTTGATCATGGCTAATTCCTTTATCAATTTGCATGGTGTGTGCATTCCATTGCCCACTGCTTGTCTGCATTTAAGTCTGATTTCCCCTCAGCATTATTTTGAAGCATTAATTAAGATTAATTAAGCATTAATTAAGATTATTTTGAAGCATTAATCATTACCCCATCCAAGTGCTCAGAACATGGAATCCTGTGCTGGTTTGGCACCATAATGAAAGAAATTGTTTCAAACAGTTTTGATTTTCATAAAATTTTTGTATCAGTGATGTTTTTAACTGTGTTTGGGATAGACCCATGGAGATTTGTAATTCCCTTTTAAACCATATATGGGCCACCAAGATGATCAGAGGGATGGAGCAGCTCTCCCTCAAGGAAAGGCTGAGAGAACTGAGTTTGTTCAGCCTGGAAAAGAGAAGATTTTGGAATGAGCAGATATTGAATCCATCATGGTTCTTCATGGGCTGCAGGGGGACAACGTGGATCAGGATGGTCTTCACTGGGCATACAGAGGAATCTCCAACCTTGTGCCTCGTCCCTCTTCTCCTTCTCTGAGACTGATTCTTGTCTGAGCACCTCAGTGAAGCTCAGGAAAGCACAGAGAGCAGGAGGAATGAAGCCTTACACAGACAGATGCCTTAAAAAGAGAGACTATAAAGCCCAGGATCCTTCTCTTTCTGACACACAAGGTAGATAAGGGAAAAAATTCAACATTACAAAGCCACAAAGATGGTGGATAAACTGAATATAACAGATCCTATAATGTTAAAGTGGGGACGCTCAATAGAACAAGGGTAAAACAAAATACTTTTTTATACAAAGGGTAGTGAAATTCTGTACTTTGTTGCCACAGAACAGAGGCAGAAAGGACCAGAAGTTCAAATTGAAATTAAATAAGTTGATGGACAGCAGGTCCATAAATAGATACTAAAAAGATTAGGCAGAGACAGGCCCTCTAGCATCACTAACAGATCACACTCAGAGACTTCAAGGGGAATGAATGACAAAAAGTACCCAGACATGTGCTTTTCCTAGATATAATTTCCTATTTCCCCTTTCACAGAGAATATAGGGTTAGACAGAATATTGATGGGAGCCACAAGATGCTTTTGGGTGCATCTGCATTGGCTTTGCCTCACTCAAGCACCTGTAGCTGTATTTCTCAGCCCAAAAACAGGGGCTGAACTTCACCCTTTTTGCAACACCTGAGTACTAAAGGGCCAGAAAATAATCAAAAAAGGGAATTTTGCCGAAGGCAGGAAGGTGTAATCACAGCGGGAGATAATGAATATTTTAAACTCTGGTAGGAAAATTGAAAGACTCAGACCCTTATGTGCATCTCTTTGAGGATAAATAAAAAAAATCTAGCCAGAAAAATAGGCAAAGGGAAACTGATCTAGCCAGAAAAAGTGTTTATTTCTAGGTGAGGAATTAATGCTTTTTCTCCATGAGACAATGGAGGGGATCTTTGATCCCCAAGCCAGTTCCAGTTTCCAATGTCCACACAGCAGGGAAGTATAAACAGACACCCATACGGCTGCATGAGCATAAAGAAATATTTCTTTTGCTCTAAATTAGGCAATATAAACCTGCCAGAATTCTTTTTATCAGGGGCTTTGAAAGCCCAATTCCAGAAAGTTTTTTTTTTTTATAGTAGTGTTTTAAGCTATACTGTTCCCTTAAATTTCATTTGAAAGAAAACTTGTAAGAATGATTTTGTATTATTATTTTGATGAATTCTGAAATATATTTAAAGTAATTGTTTACAAAGAGGGTCTACATACAACTAGAGATACAAAACATCCTGTGAAGACATCACACGTTGACAGAAGTTCAAGGAACAGACAGGAAACCCAGAAGAATCCAGTGTCATATGTGATGTGATGATGGTTTATCAGTTGTTTCCTCAGTGCTCAGGGAAGCTGTTCACTGACTGAAGTCTCCATTTGTGAAGCATAATGGAGAAACATTCCCTTGAAGGGTCATTTCCTCTCCAAGTCTTGATGAGATTTATCACTTCTGGCTGATGGAGAGGTCCATTTTGCCCTACAGCCAGCACTTTTAAGTAAAGGCATTAATTTCTCCTAATATGCAGAATTCTGAAATAATTGCAGTTGTCTTGACTTCTGGACACCACTGGACCAATCCTCTACTGAAACCCTGGTTAAGTTCATACATCAAATCACTCAGGGCCTCGTGAACTCACTTTTGAAAATCTCCAAGGAAAATGACACCCCAGCCTCCCAGGCCCCTGTTCCCATATTTGACTATGTATTTGTGGAGAATTTTTCCCTTATACAAAACAGAAATTTGTCCTCTGACCACTCTCATCCATTACCTGCAGTCCTTCATAATACGCCCCTGAGTGGTCTGGGTTCATCCTCTCTGTCATAGAATCAGAGAATGGGTTGAGTTGGAAGACAATTTAAGGATCATTTCATTCCAATCCCCTGCTTTGGACAGGGAAACCTTCCACCAAACCAGGTTTTTCCAAGCCCTCTCCAACCTGGTCCTGAACATTTCTGGGAATGGGGCAGCCACAATTAATCTGGGAAAGCTGTTTCCTAGTAGTACATTATAAATTCCTAATTTCGTCGTAGTATATTACAAATATGTCCAAGAAGATGTCTGGACAGAAAACAAAAACACTGAGGCCTGGTTTTCAGTCTGGGGATGTGACTGCTCAGTTCAGGGCCCTTTCATTTACCAGTTCACTGAAATAACTTCACTTGAGAGCAAATCCATCTCTGTTCTCCTTCCCAGAGCACAGCTCAGCTCATCCTCTGAGCCCCAGCAGAACACATGTTTCCAAGCAAGTGTGATTGAATAGAAACTGTTCCATGTCAGTAGCATGAATTCCCTGAACTTCAGCCTCAAAGGGAGGTGAAGAAAAGTGTGTGTCAAAGTGAGAATGAGCCTGGACATACACTGCATACTCTAGCACTGTTTTTCTCCCCTTTTTCCTTTTATTTTTTCTTTCTTAGCAGTTGCAGGAACATGAAAGTGAATTGCTGGGTTTGTTTAAATGGCACAGAATCTAAAAGCAATTTGTGGTGACAAGGTCACATGGGGCAAGTGG